>NC_055991.1:130719872-131029872 GCF_018446385.1 Zingiber officinale | reverse complement strand
ATAAAAATTTTAAAATATATAAACTAAATAAAAATTTTAAAATATATAAGTATGAATGAAAAAAATTAAAAATAAAAATAATTTTAAAAATGGAATTAAATTTTTTTTAAAAAATATATAATAAAAAAAATTAAAAATAAAATTAATTAAAAATAAAATTAATTAAAAATTAAAATTAATTAAAAATTAAAAATATATAAGTATGAATATATAGGTATGAGTTAAAAAAAAATTAAAAATAATAATAAAAAAAAAAACAAAACAAAACAAAAGGAAGGTTACATGCGTCTTTTTGGCGGGGGAGAGAGGGGAAGTGGAGGGGGTGCGCGTTGACGGGAATAATTTGCTTTTATTTTTCCCCCGACCCATCGTCGTTTTCCCCCAAACCCTACGATCCCGATCCCAACCCTTGCGCGCACGATGATGCCACCGCGGCGATCGCCGGCCACCGCGAGGACACTGCCGGCAACGATCTCCTTCTCCAGTGTTCCTCAGCCGACCCTTCAGGTCGAGGATGCCGCGATTCCTTTTCCTCTCCTCTCCGATTCCTCCCTCGCTGTCGTGCCACCGCCGTTGTCATCTTGATCGCATCGACGCACCGTCGATGCCGTGTAGCCACCGAGCCTCCCTTCTCCTCCGCTGACTGCCCGAGTCCATCTAGCCACTGTCTCCCTTCACCGAGTGCTTTCCTTTGCGCATATGGGTCTTCAGCCGTGAGGGGAACCCGTGCCCTAGCTGCTTCCCGTGGATGTCCATTGCGCCTCCTCATCACTGGATTTTGGATCGAGGAGGCCCAACGTTTCCTCTTCACCGGATCTTGGACCAGAGGAGGACTCTTTCATCTACATGACTATATTGCTAGGTATCGGATTAAGGTAAGACTTTGTCAAGAAATTCTATGAATTCAAGGATCCTGGTGTAATTGGATTTAGTTGTGATGATCTACCTGTTCTAGATTAGAGGAAGCATCGGATCAGGGTAATGTGGTCTTTCCTTGTTGCCGGTCATTGCTCTCTCCACTTCTTGAAGCTGTGGAGGTCTCAACTGAAAAGTGAGTGATCTATTGAGGTTTGTAGAGCTCTGTTTGATAAGAAATTTAGTAAACTAATTGTTCCACGGCTAGGTTCTGTGTTGATTTAGGATTGAAATGGTGTAGGGAATCTTTGGTAGCTGTTCGGCAGGTGTTTTATGGGGCTGTGAGTTTGGATATGCTGCTACCTCTTAAGGTAAGTGTTTTTCCAGTGATGTACCTTGGGTATTCTCTCATTTGTATGTCGCTAAATTTAGGTTTAGGTTTCCTAGTAGATTGTTGAGTTCTGTTCTTGCTTAGGTTTATTGGTAGGTATTGGTGTATCCCATATTGATATTAGATTAGGGATTTTGGATTGGAAAATGTGGATTGATTAGGGTTTGTATTGGGTTGGAATTTGTGGATATGGTGATTGGTTGTTGTGGATTGTTATGTGATCATTCATAGGATCATTGGGTTGATTGATGGATTGGATTATCAGATGAGGTTTGTTGATGATGATGTTAGGTTGATGTGGATACATGATGGAGATTTGATTTCGTGATAGGTTATTATGGGTTGTTATCATTATGAGATGAAATGATATTAGAGAGATGGATTTGTTATTGGATTAAAGGATGTGTTGAGTTGGGAGATTAGTCTGAGATCAGATTTCAGTGGAGTTATCCTAGTTGAGTAAGGATTTTATTTAGCTATTTTAATTCATGTGAATTTAGCTAAATAAAATATGTATATATTGCTTTGTGCTCGCAGGACTTTATTTCGAGGCGAGCGTCTCGACGTGGGATTGGATTGTTTGACACGGTCGACAGATAAAGGCGGGTATTTCTTCCTTGCCTCTATGTAGATTTTATTGAGCTTAGTGCATGGTTTTATGTGATGGTTTAGGATGCTTTATCTTATATCGTGTTCGTTTGTTGCTTTCCTGCTTGATACCAATGCTTGACCCTTGTGATGATCTATTTAATTCTTATACAGTCTACACTTTGGATTATCTATACTCTGTGGTATTTGTGTACGTGTAGAGTATGTATGGTAGGGGTTACTTCGTTGGTGGTATTCATATGAGGCTTGTCCATCCGTATGTCGTGTATACTTCTGTCTGGTGTGATGATTGGAGTTGTGTTGATTATATGTCTGTGGTTTATACACGTATTTAATGTGTTTTTACTGGAGGATATATGTTGATTGTACACGTGGGGTTGTGTAGGCGTGTCTGTTGGGGTTATGGGAGATTTTTGGTTGACTATACATGTGTAGTTATATACATATGTTTGGTGGGATATATAGAGGTATCATGATGATTATACTCATGTTGCGGGGTACTTAGGTGGATTTAGAGTTGCATGGATGATGACGGTGTCCGTATCATGATTATATATATATATCATGTTCATCATTCATGGCATACTGACGACTATCGTCTCCCTTGTAGTTGAGAGGGTTGTCAGTCTTTTATAGCCATCCATTCGGCCACTGATGGAGAGTGGTAGTTTGGAGTGGAGCTAGTCCTGTCGCGCTTACTCAGCTGCTCAGTGTTCTGTCAGCCTCGACCACTCTGGAGTAGTGAGTCTTGAGGGTACAGTAGTCAGAGGGCTAGAGATGTAAGTGGTCAGGGACCCTTAGCTATGTAGTTATATAACTACTTAGCTGACCGTCCGCTTCGGCCGCCTATAGCGGTGCTTGTACTGGAGGCTAGTACGGTTTGTCACGGACCCAAGCCTCTCGGCCATACAGGGGTCGTGGTGTCTAGAGAGGTGGCGGGGGTGACCATGGAGCATGCATGCACATTGGCATTTGATGCACGGTGCATCTTTGGAGATATATTTGTTGATACAGTCTGACCTGGATGTTGTTTTGCTGTTGACACTGATTTAAGTTTGTATCAGATATTTAACTCAGATTAATTACTAATCTAGGTTGACTTGGTTGACCTGATTGAGAAAGTCCTAACTGGGATGTTAGGCAGTTGGAAAGTCCTGGTGAGTGAAGCCAGGCAGATTGGAAATCCTGGTGAGTGAAGCCAGGTGAAAACCCTAGTGAGTGAAGCTAGGTGCAAGTCCTGGTGAGTGAAGCTAGGTGCAAGTCCTGGTGAGTGAAGCTAGGTGCAAGTCCTGGTGAGTGAAGCCAGGCAAGGGAAAATCCAGATGGATCAAGGGTGATCGGACATCTGGTGTTGAAAAGTCCAAGAAGGAAGCTTGGCATGCGAAGTCAGAGAGGGCTCGGTAGCTCGTTCTCTAGGACCAGATGAAGTCGGAGAGGGCTAGGGAGCTCGTTTCTCCGGACTAGGTCAGAGAGGGCTCGACCTGGACTGAGTCAAGAAGCTGGATCGGTCGGCAGACCGATCCAGTGAAACCTTGGACACCTGATCGGTCTGGCGACCGATCAGGAATCGATCAGTGGCTACTGAGCGATTACTGATCGGTCTGCAGACCGATCAGAAATCGATCAGTAGTCTACTGTGATTGTACTGATCGGTCTGGAGACCGATCAGGAGGCTGTAAGCGCTTGGGAAGAGCGACATCTGATCGGTCTCGGGACCGATCAGATTAGTGCCTGATCGGTCCGCAGACCGATCAGAAGCTGTGTGCATTTGGAAAGAGCGACATCTGATCGGTCTGGGGACCGATCAGATTAGTTCCTGATCGGTCTGCCAGACCGATCAGCGATGATCCAGAAAGCGTGGATCGGTCTGCAGACCGACCCACGGTATTGTTTGTTTTGCATGCACTTTTTCTGATTGCCGTATTTGTTTTCACCCATCTGTTTTTAACCATCTGCTGTGAGTCTTTTTAGCTTGCAGGTTGCAGGTCACACTCTCATGGTTGAATTCAAATTAAGCTTCATTAAGAGAAGAAGACAAGTGCTCTTTTCACTGTGATTTGCTGCAACAGATGCATTTGAGGCATCAACGTTCACTGGCGAATCTGATTGCGATTGGGCTGCGCTCAGTTTGACCTCTACTTATTGGTTCGTATCCAGAGACGCCAGTGATTTCCATTGGCATGGGTTCAGAGAACCAGATGAGGAGGAGAGGTGATTGGCTACGCCTTGTTGGCAGCAGCGATTCTGCAGGCGGCGGTGATTCGAGCCAGTAAAGCAGAGAGACATAAGAAGGAAGAAGAGAGGTTCAGAAAAGAACTGTATTCTCTATTTCTTTTCGATCAATCCTTTGAGAAAGCAAGTTGGTGAAGCTGTGAGCTCCTTGCTAAGAAGGTCGTTGTGCGCTCTCTGCTCTGTTTTTTCTCCGCGTGGCTGTAAGCTCATCTGATTATTCTTCTCAGCCACTGTAAGTCTTGTGCTTAATTCTATAATCAACTGAGACTCTGTTGAGAGGTTGCTCCACCGAGAAGGAGACATCTTTAGCCGGATTTTGTCCGGGGTGTGATCTACCGAAAGATCAAGGGGTCGTCCTCCTTACGGACACGCCGAGGAGTAGGGGCAAGTTATCCCCGAACCTCGTATATCCGTGTGTCTGCTGTGTGTGTTTTTCTTCCTTCGTTTTAGTTTTCTACTTCCGCTGTTCTAACAAGTTTTTCTTTAAGAAAGATTGTGTTTAAGTTTTCAAAGAGGCTATTCACCCCCCCTCTAGTCATCTAAGATCCCAACAATATTTGCATACATGCCTAGTAGATACTAGTTGCATGTGTTTGTGGTATGTTGCATTTGTTTGCGATATGATTGTTGCATATGATTGTCATGCTGCATACATGTCATTTATTTTACATGTATTTGCAGTCGTATTTATATTGCACAGGTGTCACGGGTATGTCTGTTGCAGATCCAGTGAGGTTACTGATCTTGGTACCTTGCGTCGATTTCAGATTGGGTATGTATTTACCATTATGTCAGTAGTGGTTTGTGCAGTTTGTATGTCAGTTATGATTATGTCGGGTTATTACGTCAGGTATGTTCAGATGTATTGATTATGATAGTATGATCATGTTCTTTGTTTCCCTACTGAGACTGTATACTTTTGATCTCCATGTTTTGTTTATGGACCATGCACTATCTTTTCTATTACCCGCTGAGTTACCTATACTCACCACCGCATGTATACATTTATGTTTTCAGGTAGCTTGTAGATGGTTGGTGTCGCTTGGAGTATCCCGTCTGCCGAGTCTTACGTCACATCCGAAGACCGTGCTTATTTTCTTTTGTATATTCTTTTCTTATTTTTGGCATTGTATTTGTGTATAGCCATGTGGCTATCCTATGGTTTTGGTGTTGTATTTGTGTTTAAGCCGTGCCGGCATGCATTGTATTTATTTGTGTTGTGTGGGCTTTCCGTCGTTTTTCCGCTATGTTTTGGTACAGCCGTGTGGGCTGTTTTATATATAACTGCGTGGTTGTGATTGTTTCATTCCAGCCATATGGGCTGTTATTATAACTGCGTGGTTGTGTATATAAATATTCCAGCCGCATGTGGCTGATGTATTTTGCTTGTAGTGATGCTTCAGATTGTCACCGGTACAGGGGAGATGTTGCCGGATTTTTGTCTGGCAGAGACTTCTTTGGGGGCGTGACAATATGACTTCGACCTGGTGCATTTGGCCAAGTGGAACTGACCGAAGCTACCCTTAAATGATCCTAACTAGTTAGACCATGGTTTAGTATTGAGTTCAATGAGTAGGACTATTTGGGAAACCTCGAAGGTATGATTACTTTAATGAGTTCCTTGTGACTCACCATAGCCCAGAAGTTTATCCAAAGAATGCTTACTTGTTAAACCCAAAGCTAAACCTGAGTCTAACACAAAGTTAAACAAAACCCTTAAATTGAATCTCAATTCATCTCACAAAAATTATAGGATTCCCTGATTAAAAATTTAGATTGGGTGAGATGACTAAGGAATTTAAAATTCAAATTAAAAATTAAACTCATAACTATAATTAATTTAAATTTTTTAATAAATTAAAAACTTAATTTCAAAATTATTTTAAAAATCTTTTAAAAACTTAATTTCAAAATCATTTTAAAAATCTTTTAAAAACTTAATTTCAAAATCATTTTAAAATTAATTTTAAAAAATTATTTTAAAAATCTTTTTAAACTTAATTTCAAAATCATTTTAAAAATCTTTTAAAAAATTATTTTAAAAATCTTTTTAAACTTAATTTCAAAATCATTTTAAAAATCTTTTTAAACTTAATTTCAAAATCATTTTAAAAATCTTTTAAAAACTTAATTTCAAAATAATTTTAAAAATCTTTTAAAAACTTAATTTCAAAATCATTTTAAAAATATTTTAAAAAACTTAATTTCAAAATCATTTTAAAAATCTATTAAAAACTTAATTTTAAAATCATTTTAAAAATCTTTTTAAAACTTAATTTCAAAATCATTTTAAAAATATTTTTAAACTTAATTTCAAAATCATTTTAAAAATCTTTTAAAAACTTAATTTCAAAATTATTTTAAAAATATTTTTAAACTTAATTTCAAAATCATTTTAAAAATATTTTTAAACTTAATTTCAAAATCATTTTAAAAATCTTTTAAAAACTTAATTTCAAAATCATTTTAAAAAATCTTTTTAAAACTTAATTTCAAAATCATTTTAAAAATCTTTTTAAACTTAATTTCAAAATCATTTTATAAATCTTTAAAAAACTTAATTTCAAAATATTTTTAAAAATCTTTTAAAAACTTAATTTCAAAATCTTTTTAAACTTAATTTCAAAATCATTTTAAAAATATTTTTTTAAAAAAACTTAATTTAAAAATTATTTCTCAAATTAATTAACTTAAATTATTGTCAATTAAACTCAATGCTAAACAAACAAACAAAAAAAAAACAAAAACAAAAAGGAGACGTGGCGCCTGAATGAAGGCGCCTCCCACACGAGGGAGGCACCCTCAACAGCAGCGGGAAATTTCCCGCCGACCTGTTTAAGGCGCCTTAAGGAGCCTTTAAGGCGCCTCAAAAGGGGCCTTAAGGAGCCCTTAAGGCGCCTTCACTCATCGTTTTTGCCACGAACAGAAGCTCCTCCTTCTGTTCGTTTTCTGCAGAAACACAACCCAAGTGTGATTTTTCCCAATCAAGGCGCCTTCAACCCATCTCTTCCTCCTTTAATCCTAGCAATGCCTCCTAGGTTAATCTAAACTCTTCTCAATCATCTATTACATAAATTTCTTGCTAGTTTTGCCATTTTTCTTGTATAATATCAACAATAGGAAGCATCGTATTGTGGATTCCACACCAGCTAGGGCCCCTTCCACGGATCCTAGATTCCCCTCGGAACAGCATAAGATTGATTTCGTCAGGTTCACCTTTCAGTCTATTAAATCTAGATATATTGGTCGGGAATTTTTATCCCAATACTGTCAATCCGCAATCCAGATGGTAGACTACTATCATCTAGATAAACTGGTTGACTGTACTACTACAGTCAACCAAGACCTGTGTGCCCAGTTCTATCACAACCTTGAAAAGGTTGATGATAGTACCTATTCCACCAGAGTTGGTGGTACTGACCTTTAGTTTACTCCCTCCCTACTTAGCACCAGCTTAGAGTTTAGGGAGTCCCAGTGTACATTCTTGTGTTACCCAAGTAGGGAGCTACCTTTTGGTGATCCCTATTCCCACATTACCTTAGATGACATCTACATATATTTTTTTGGGGAGGAGAGACCCTTGGGCCTGACCGAGTTCAGATCCACTCTTCTTCGCGTTCAGGACTATGCTATGTACAGAGTCCTGACAACATGCATTCTACCCATCTCATCTCGAGACGTCTCGAAGATGCGACCGTCCCACTCGTTCTTTTTGTACGCCCTCAGCCAACACCTAGATATAGACATAGCTCTGCATATGTTTCATAACATCATTCTTGCATCTAGTACAGTTACATCTAGAGTGATTCATATGCCCTACTGCCATATCCTGACCCAGATATTCTCCGGCTCTAGGATAGACATTACTAGAGGGGTACTCATCCCACTTACCATTTATGATGAGTTAGGTCAGCGTAACCTTAGGTTAGCGGGTGCAGAGGTCACTACCGAGGGGATTCTGGCCTGGAAAGGTCGGCCACCACCAGTTGCTGCTCCTGGTGCTCCAGAGGCCGAGGACGTACCAGGTGAGGATGAGGAGTGGCCTGATTTCCTGGCAGAGGACTTTTTCACAGATCCTTCCACCTCTACCGGACCCTCCACATCAGCCGGGGCTTCATCTTCGGCACCACTCTCTGTCGAGGACAGATTCACTCGGCTCGAGATCCAGTCCTCTCAGACGCGACGAGCTGTGCTAGATAGCCATCGCTTCCTTCGATCTATGCAATCCGAGATGGCTGCAGGTTTCGCGTCTCTCTGAGCCGAGATACGGCGCCAGGCTCAGCCGGCACCCGAGTAGCCTCTAGCTGATCCTCCAGCTGACGAGCTGCCTGCTTGACTCCATCTTTTTAGACTGTCTGGATATGTCACTCACTTCTTGGATTTGGATATCTTACTCATCATTTGGATTGTATCTTTTTAGACTGTCTAGATATTTAGCTGACTTATGTTCTTAATTCAGTACTAATGTGTCACTTTTTCAAAATTGTGAGTGTAATTTCAAAACCACTTTTAAACTGTTCTTTTAAAAATCTAGGAAAAATAATGATTTTAAAATCCCCTTTTCTTAGAATTTTCAAAAATTGGACTTAGTTTAGGCTCTACCCTAGAAATCCTGTTCCCCTAGATTTAAGCCAGAGCATCTCACAAGCACCTAGGTATACCTTGCTTGTGTTTGAAAAACATAGATTGGTGTGAGATGCATAGGGTATAGCCTGGACTCAAGAATGCTTATTTCTGTGCATCAATATGAGTCTGGGCGTTAAATACTTTATTAACAATAATCAAGTCAAGTCTTCCAGCTCTAGTCAAATTTAACTGGACTAAATAACTTAACTTGACTAACCAAGTGAAAGTTGCTGCCCTCTAGGCAATCAACAAGTAGCTAAAAGTCAGACAGTTGGTGAAGGAAATAGAAATATTAAGATTAAGCATGCTTGTAATTTAGGGCTCTGATACCTGACCAAAACAAATTTTGACTCATGCTTGGACTTAAGGACCAACTGAATAAATAACCTAAATTAAATTTTTAGCTACTCTCTCTCTTCATCCAAAAAATTAACAAGTACTTTTTTCAAAAATAAGTATTATTCAAAATTAAGCTAAGTCTCTTTTTCCCTTAAGCTATATTTTCAAAGTTCAATGTTTGCAAAAGGCTTAGCCAAGTAATTCATATAGAAACCTTCAAACTTTTGCAAACTTAGCCAACCTTTCAACTCTAAATTTTTATAAATTCTTACTAAGCTAAAAATCATTGCTTTCAAAATATTTCTTTTGCTAAGTAAAAAGAGACTTCAATTTCCTTTAAGATTTTCAAGATTTAGCTAAGTATATTTCAAAAATAAACTAAGTTTCAAAAGTGGCTAAAATCGTCCTTCACAGTCTACTATATATTAGCCTTTTAAAACTTAGGTAAATTTTTTTTTTCCAAAGTCAATTTAGCATTTATCCTGTCTTTCAAAGCCTAATCTGGTTATCAATAAGAAAAATTAGAAAGTACTTTCAACTGGCTTATTTTTTGATAAATGGCAAAGGGGGAGATTAGGAAATTCAAAGTAAAAATTAAATTCAAAAGTAAAAGGAAGCCCTGAATTAAGGGGGAGATTCACAAAGTTTAAGTGTTAGCTTAAGTTATGCTTTTATTTGAATTAATGTACTTAAGCTTGCTCACTTAAACCTTTTGATATATTTATGCATTTGTTTTAACTTAACTTTGAATTCGGGTTGCCATAATCAAAAAGGGGGAGATTGTTGGTGCGGGAAGCATCCGACCATCGAACCTGAGTTTTGATAATGGCAAAGGATTCAAAGTTAAGGTGTGTTGTGATCTAACGTGTTTGACTAAGTGTTTTAGGAAAGTCCTAACTGCGGTTAGGCAAAGGAAAAACCCTAGGGGGCGGTAACCCTAGGTCATAGGGGGTGGTAACCCTATGTGGAAAGTCTTGGTGGGTCGAGTGCTTCAGGAAAAAGTCCTAGGGGGGGTAACCCTAGGTGGAAAGTCCTGGTGTCGCGAACTAGGTGAAAGACTGGACCAGCCGGGAAGCGGAAGTCCAGCAGAAAGTCGGGATGCATCGAACACCGAGCAAAAGTCCAGTCGATCTGGAGGACCGCACTGGCATCAGGTAAATCTCCTGAGTGGAGTAGGTGAGGATGCGTTCCCCATAGAGGGAACAGTAGGCGTCGGGTCGACCTAGGGTTTTCGGTTGTAAATCTGAAGTCAGATTCGGACAGTCCGATGACTGTCGTTCACTTATATTATTATGTTTTATGTGCTAACTTTGTGCTGCAGGGTATATTTGGAATTAATGTATCTTGCAAGGACCAAAGTGCAAAGAATAGCCTCGGATGAACAGTACCAAGGTGCCTCCATGGGGCTTGGAGGCGCCTCGGGTGCAAAGCTGGAGCTGGCTGCGAAACACTCTAGAGGCGCCTTGAAGGAGTCTTAAGGCGCCTTGAATGAGGCATAAGGCGCCTTGAAGAGATAGAATTCGACCAGTTCATGCTTGATCCACGCGGGCGACTCGGTTTGTTTAAGGCGCCTTGGATGGCTTTCAAGGCGCCTTGAACACCCTTTATAAGGGGTCTCAAACAGCAGCTCATAATAACAATTCCAAGTGATCCCTATACGTGATTAGTTGCTAACGAAAGGTTCTCGAAGTGCTGCGACTACTTTCCGACGACCCTGAGCTCCATAAATCATATTTTCTAAGTGTTGTTGGTATTTTTAATTACTGTTTTAATTTGTACGTAGATTGTAATAATTCTCGTGCTTATAGTTGTTGCCCACAGAAAGTTATCAAGGATCGCGGGCCTTCGAGTAGGAGTCGTCACAGGCTCCGAACAAAGTAAATCCACTGTGTTCATCTGCTTGTTCTTTAATTCTGTTGCGTTTGTTTTTACTCGTACGAAATCGAGAAAGTGAAAGCCACGAGTGCTATTCACCCCCCCCTCTATTGCGTCTCGATCCAACAGATTGATTGGCAGCTCCCAATTGATCGCCCGATCGATTGCGAAGACCTCTATGCTAGCGAATTATGGTCCCAAACGATCGACTAATCGATTGGGCCATTCCTGTCTTCGCAACACACTCCAATTGATCGGCTGATCGATTGGACCCTGATTCAATTGATCGCCCGATCGATTGACCAGCTTGGACTTGACTTAAACTCAAGTCCAAAGTCTCTAACTCAACTCCCAGTCAATCGTGACCTGTTGGGTCTCCATGCCTAACACTTGACCACACCCGACCAACCTCAAACTAGCCTTCTAGCATCCTCCATCAGCCTTGCGTCCCTCAGATATCTCCCATCCTTCACGCCTTGCCTTCAGGAGCTTCCTTCGGCCTCATCCTAGTTGTCGAGTTTTCCTTGCCAAGTCACACTAGGACATACCTTGCCAAGACCACATGCTTGAACTTACAACCTGTGCCAAGATCACACTTGGACTTCCCAATTGCCTGGCTCCTCACCAATACTTTTTCCTTTGCCAAGATCACCCTTGGACTTTCCAATTACCTGGCTCCTCACCAAGACTTTCCTGTTGCCTGGCTCCTCACCAGGACTTTTCCTTACCTAGCTCCTCACTAGGACTTTCTGTTGCCTAGCTCCTCACCAGGACTTTCTCCACCAAGTCTGGTCAACACTGACCTACTTGGATTTTCACTCTTGCCAACCTTCCCGTTGGACTTACCTTTGCCTAATCTCTAATTAGGACTTTTCCAGTCAAGTCTCCTGTCAATCTTGACATACTTGACTTCTTTCTTGCCTAACCTCCAGTTAGGACTTTCGTCACTGCCTAAACTCTAGTTTGAACTTTACCACTGCCTAATCCTCCAGTTAGGACTTCACCACTGCCTAACCTCCAGTTAGGACTTCCAGACGACTAACTTCTAGTTAGGACTTACCCAGTTAAGTCTCTTGTCATCCTTGACCTACTTGACTTGTATTCTCATCAACCTGGTCAACCCTTTGACCATATCTACAACCGGACGATGCCCTAGCAATCTCCATATATTGTCAAACATCAAAACTCAAATCTCAACTCAAGCTTGACTCAACTCAAACTTAGTCAAACTGGACAACCTTGAACAAAAGAAAATTGCCCCAACACCTTTTAGGTCGCTCACATCAGTGTGGATTAAGTCAAGTGGTTCATTATTTCTTTCAATATGTTGAAAGGATGACCTTGTCATTTTCGCTTCAACACAAATCTCACACTTGCATTTTGGGTCAAGGTGGAATGTAGGTATGCTTTGCATATTAGTTAATCTATGCAATACATCATAGTTAACATGTCCTATTCTACCATGCCACAAACACGAAGACTCAAGCATATAAGTGGAAGAGCATTCAGTTTTATTTATCTTAGGCCTAATCGCCATTACATTGAGCTTAAACAGCCCATCAGATACATAGCCCCTTCCTACAAACACTCCATTCTTGGACAATACAACTCTGTCTGACTCAAAGATAATGTGAAAGCCATGCTTGCTTAATAGTGATTCGGATACTAGATTCTTTCGAATCTTCGGAACATACAACACATTGTTCAGAGTGAGATCCTTGCCCGAGGTCATCTTCAGCACCACCTTTCTTGGCCCATGATGTCCGAGGTTGCTGAGTTCTCCATGAACAGTTTATCTCCAATGACTTCTTCGAAGTTGTAGAGCAGCTCCTTGTTGCAACACACATGCCTGATGACTCCAGTATCGATCCACCATTGCCGCGGGTTTGAACCGATCAGGTTCAACTCAGAGACTACAGCACAGAGGTCGCCCATTTCTGGTTCCTCGTTCAGGTTGGCCTCTTGCTTCTTCTTCGGCTTTCTGCACTCTGAAGTTTTGTGACCCACTTTGTCACAGTTGAAGCACTTCCCAGAGAACTTCTTGCTGATGCCTTCTCTGGGTCCCATCTTGGAAGATTTGGGGTTCTTCCGTTTCGAGCTTTGATCGTGCTCGACCATGTTGGCTTTTACAGTAGCTTAAGAGAACAGTTTCCTCTCTGAACTCTTGTTGTCTTCTTCGATGTAAAGTCAAACAATGAGTTCCTCCACATTCATCTCCTCCGCTTGTGCTTCAGGTAATTCTTGAAGTCCTTCTAGCTGGGAGGCGATTTTCAATGATAGTAGCCACCTGGAAGGTTTCACTCAGAATCATCCCTTCTGAGTGGATCTCGTGCAAGATCACCTGAAGCTCCTGGACTTGGTTGATCACTATCTTGGAGTCAACCATCTTGTAGTTTAGGAATCGGCATACGATGAACTTCTTTGCCCCTGCATCCTCCGTCTTGTATTTCTTGTCCAGGGACTTCCACAGCTCCTTAGCCGTTCTCTTCATGCTATACATAGCGTACAGCGAGTCGACCAGGCAGTTGAGGATGTAGTTTCGACAAAGGAACTCAGAATGAATCCATGCCTCCACTGTACTGATGGTTTGTGCATCAGAATCCTCAGCACGCTTGGGAGGGTCCTCGGTCAAAAATCGAGCCAGATTGAGTGTGGTCAGATAGAAGAGCATCTTTTGCTGCCACCTCTTGAAGTTCAGTCCACTGAACTTCTCTAGCTTTTCCCCATGACTAATTAGCACAGTTCCAATCAGGGCGGAGGGGGCCTGCACGTGTTGAGTCTGTTGCACCTCAACATTCTGTTTCGTGGCCATCTCAACAGAATCAAATATGTTTCAAGATTATTGGATTACAAACAATCTATTACTGGAGATTTTTTGGGGTATTAGTTGAATTTAAATATACCGAATTTAAATTCAACTATCTGTTGAAAAGACCTGAGTGGATGATCTCAGGCTGCCAGCAGGGGATGGTTTCTGCCAAGTGATGAAGGTAGTCTGCACTGTGTTGATCGAGCAGGCGTAGCAGATCAGAAAGGTCAACCGAGCAGTATGGCCGACTGGACAAAGTCTTCATCAGATCAGAGAGGCAAGTCGGGCAAACCGCGAGGCTGGTCGGGCAGAGCAGACCGACCGAGCCAGAGGCAGACAGATCAGGAAGATAGGTCTGTCAGGAGGCAGACCGGCCGAGCGAGAGGAAGACCTATCGAAGCAGACAGATCAGGAAGATAGGTTTGTCAAAAGGCAGACCGGGCAGCAGACAGGTCGGGCGGCAGATCAGTCGAAGCAGACAGGAGCCGGTCGGGCGAACAACTGAGCTTGAGCGGGGAAAAGACTGAGAGGGAAGATCCACTGAGCGAGCAGGTCAGATCGGCCGAGCGGAAGCCTGGTCAGCTGAGCGGATTGGCCGAGAGGGCAGGTCGGCTAAACAGATGGCGGATCGGCCAAGCATTCAGGTCGGCAGAGAGAAGGTCGTATCGACTGAGCGGGTAGGTCGGCCGAGAGGATTGACCGAGGCCTGAAGTCGCAGTTTCCTTGGAACAGATTCGCCCCCACCTCCGGTATGTGCTTCGAGGCTTACTTGGATCGTCTATTTCTCAGGATACAACGGTCTGACTGTGAACTCCACCAAGCACTAGTGATCACGGCCAACAGAGAGGAACCCGATCGCTATCACGGGCACTCTGCCGAGTAGGAGTTGCATGACAGAGGAGGGGAATGAGGCGGAGAACTTCTGCTTGCTTCGCTTTGTCGATCAACATGGCAAAATGTTGGTTGCTTCACTTGGGCAAATTTTTGTCCCGACCGGTCCGGCATTCGTGTGCGCAGGTCGCGCGCACACACGAGTCAACTTGTTTCAATACAATCTGTTGGGACCGATATGCCCGCTAGGGGGGGTGAATAGCGTTTCAACGCGCTCCTTCCGTCGTTTGCTTCGTCTTGTTGTTGATATGCAGCGGAAATGAAATACAAGACTCACACAACGCTAATTCAAAGATTTACTTGGTATCCACCTCAAGAAGAGGTGACTAATCCAAGGATCCACATGCCAAACACACACCTCCACTATGAAACACTCCTTCTCGATCGCAGCCGAAGGCGGAGAAGCCTTACACAAACACCTCACAACAAGAATCACTCAAACAAGAAGAAAATACACAAATATATAAAATAAAACCTCTCCTTGCTTGATCTTGCTGATGTAGGTTGCCTCTTGAACCTTGGAGATGCACCCCAAGAGCCTTCAGGAACTGGCGGTGAAGATTGGAGGAAGCTCGGTGAAGATTGCACGAAAAATCGCAGGAAGAACGCAAAGTTCTAGTGAAGAAAACGCTCCGCCCAGGCTTTATACAGTGCTCCCAATCAATCTAAATTAGTCCCAATCGATTGCCACGTCATATCTGCACAATTCCAGCCGTCCATTGCTCATTTCCTGCTCAACGGTCACTTCCCAATCGATCAACTGATCGATTGGGACCATCTGAATCGATGGGTCGATCGATTCAAAACCATTCTGTGCTCTCGCGTCCACGCGAGAGCTTCTCCTCCCTAATCGATTGATTGATCGATTGGTAGATCCCAATCGATCGCCCGATCGATTGGGAAAGCCTTTGTGCTTGCGATTAATGCTCCCAATTGATCGGCCGATCGATTGGAGTCATCCCACACTCACAGCACACTCCAATCGATTGACCGATAGATTGGACACTGGTTCAATTGATCGACCGATCAATTGGACACTGGTTCAATTGATCGACCGATCAATTGGACACTGGTTCAATTGATCGACCGATCAATTGAACACCCTGAACTTGCCTCAACCTCAAGTTCAAGATCCCAAACCCAACTATCGGTCAACCATGACCTGTTGGGTATCCATGCCTAGCATTTGGCCAACACCCGACCGACCTCGAACTTGCCTTCTAGCCTCCTCCATCATCCTTACGTCCCTCGGATATCTCCCATCCTTCACTCCTTGCCTTCAGGAGCTTCCTTCGGCCTCATCTTAGTTGTCAGATTATACACCACACTTGATCAACCTTGAACTAGCCTTCTAGCCTCCTCCATCAGCCTTGCGTCCCTCAGATTTCTCCCATCCTTCACGCCTTACCTTCAGGAGCTTCCTTCGGCCTCATCCTTGTTATCGAGTTCTCCTTGCCAAGTCACACTAGGACTTACCTTGCCAAGACCACATGTTTGGACTTTCAACATTTGCCAAGATCACACTTGGACTTTCCCAATTGACTGGCTCCTCACCAGCACTTTCTCCCTTTGCCAAGATTATACTTGGACTTTTCAATTGTCTGATCTCATTTATCAGGACTTTCACCACCAAGTCTAGTCAACACTGACTTACTTGACTTCTCTCTTGCCTAACCTCCAGTTAGGACTTTCCCAGATGCCTAAACTCCAGTTAGGGCTTTCCCATTGCCTAAACTCCAGTTAGGATTTCTCCACTGCCTAACCTCCAGTTAGGACTTCACCACTACCTAACCTCTATTTTGGACTTCACCACTACCTAACCTCCAGTTAGGACTTACGCAGTCAAGTCTCTTGTCATCCCTGACCTACTTGACTTGTATTCTCATCAACCTGGTCAACCCCTTGACCATCTCCACAATCGGACGATTGCCTTAGCAATCTCCATATATTGTCAAACATCAAAACTCAAATCCCGACTCAAGCTTGACCCAACTCAAGCTTAGTCAAACTGGTCAAACTTGACCTAGGGAAATTGCCCTAATAATCTTCCCCTTTTTGATGTTTGACAATTCCTCTAAGTTTGGCTAAATCCTATAGCCTTAACCTTTTCCTTATTCCAAGGCTAAACTCATAGCCTTAATCCCTTCTTTATACCAAGGCTCAATCCCATAGCCTTAAACTCTTCATGACAAGGCGTGAATGAAAGTTTCCTTCATTCTCTCCCTTTCCTAAAGGGCAAACTCCCTCTACTTGGGATGAAGGCCTAACTTAACCTTCCATTCTCCCCCTTTGTCACACATCAAAAATGAAAATAAACTCTTCTCCATAAGAGTTAACTTTACGTTGTTTACAACCTCATATGTTGTTAACAACCCCACAATGAAGATCTCATATTCTTCATTGCCGCCAAAGCTCCCCCTTGAACTCTACCTCACTTCATAATGCTCAACCTAGAGCATGCATCAACTTCCCAATGAAACTCCCATTCATTGTATCCAATGCTCCCCCTTAAGCAGAAATCTTCGTCTCAATGCTTATCCAAGAGCATTTTTCACTTTTCCAATGAAGGTCCGACCCCCTTCATGAATCCAATGCTCCCCCTTGAGCAAACATCTAATATACAATGCTCATCCGAGAGCATTCATCATCCTAACAATGAAGATATCCAATATTCCAATGCTCCCCAATACTCGACCTTGAGTATTGTCCAACACGAAGGTTTAACCCACCTTCCAAGGTCTTTGAAAAGATTTTTATGTTTTCAAAGAGTAACTCCCCCTAAAAACATGGTCAAACTTCTATCATTTCACAAACAATGACTTGGAGTTCCTAAGTAAATAGGAAAACCAAAACTCGAAGTTTTGAGGTTCAAAATTCAATAATAAAACTAAACCTCAACCTAAATTTGTTAGGATCGGTTGAGCTATAGGGGGGGTGAATGACTCACTTCGTTTTCTTGATTAACTTGATTTTTCACAGCGGACACTTGAAAGCAATGCTAACTCTTGTATTTACTTAGTATCCACCTCCTCAAGGAGGTGACTAGTCCAAGGATCCACACCACCGTCACCTTTCCACTATCAAACTTCTCCTTCTCGGAATAACACCGACGGTGGAGAAACCTTACAACACTTACAACTCTCCCTCTCAAAGAGAAAAGGTCACACCCACTACAATAAAGAATAAAGGAATGATTACAAGCTTGAATACTTCTTCCTTGTGGCGTGAAACTTGAAAATGTGGGGGAGATGGAGAGCTTGAGCTTAAAACCCTTGAGAGATCTTGAGCACTTCAAAGATTGATCATACAAGAGCAATAGAACAGTGTTTTTCTCTAGTTAGATCTTGTTCCACTTTCTTCCTGCTTTTTAAACGTTGTGAAAACTAGTCATTTCTCACATAGACGTCGTCGTGAATCGATTGGGTTTATATCCTGATCGATTCACAAGTATCCGTTGGAAGCCATCGCGTCAAGATCAATGGTGTAGATTTGTTCGTTTGATCTTCAATCGATTGGGGCAATGCTTGAATGGATTCAGACACATGTTCGTGGAATTGCAGAATCATAATGCTCTGTGAATCAATCGGCCGATCGATTGAGTGACTTTAATCGATCGGCTGATCTATTCAGGAGGTTTCTGTGCTTCGCACAGAAGCTTCTTTGATCAATCGCTCGATTGATTGGTTTACCCCAATCGATCGGATGATCGATCCAGAAGCATTCTGTGCTTCGCACAAAAACTTCCTGGATCGATCGCTCGATCGATTGCTTTACCTCAATCGATCGGATGATCGATCCAGAAGCATTCTGTGCTTTACGCAAACGCTTCCCGATCGATCGGTTGATCGATTGGATTTCTTCCAATCGATCGGCTGATCGATTCAGAGGCATTCGGCCTCACAGCCATGTCTAACTCGATTTACCAATCGATTTCTGATAAGTGAATTAACATGCATCCAACCTTCTGACCTGCAGGAACTTCTTTTGCCAAGAATCCGGTCCTCGACCTTCTTGGACTTCTCTTGCCTTGCATCCGATCTTCTGACCTGCAAGGATTCCTTTGCCAAGAATCCGGTCTTTGACCTTCTTGGACTTCTCTTGTCATGCATCCGATCTTCCGACCTGCATGGGCTTCTCCTGCAAACTCACAATGCATGTTAGATCCAAACATATTAATCTAAACTTAAACAATTGTCAACACATTGAAACTTCCAGGGCATGATTGCACCAACAATCTCCCCCTTTTTGATGTCTGACAATCTATTTAAGTTTAGGTTAATTTCCAAAACACAATTTCCAATACACCATAATAATACAATGATAAATAATGATTGTAATTATACTAAAAAATAATGATTGTAATTATACTGAAAATCATCTGAATTTAGCATAAGCAGTAAGTATGAACATAAACAGTAAGCTTGAATTTCAATTTTAATTAAATTAAACATAAACTTCAACATATCTCCCCCTTTGTCAAAAATCAAAAATAAAACTCCCCCTCAATATGGGCACGAAACAAACACGATAAATCTGAGGGGTACTCCCCCTACAACACACAGACATCAACATAATATAAAAACTTGATTTTAGAAACAAAAGGAAATATACACCAAACAGTATATCATACACCCAAAAGAGAATGAAGTTCACAGAGGGACTCCACAACAAGTATCCATGTAACGTACAATAACACGTATCATAAGTGGACATAGAACTTAACGAGATCATCCCCCGGAGGAGTGAGATCAGGATCATCAGAAGGAGCAGACGTAGTAGCTGGAGCAGGAGCTGCCGCTGAAACAGCACCAGGAGCATCCTCAGCATGTGGGACGAGATCTGTGGATGGAACAGACTGAGACAGATGATCCGTCATCCAAGAGCTCGCCAAATCCACTAACGTGTCCAGAGTCTCCTGCATCGTAGTTTTTCGATGGACCATAGTATCCATCATGGTGCGCAGGCTGACTACCTCCATGGTAAGCTCCTCAAGGCGGGTATCGATAGTCTCCTCGAACGTCGGAGAAGCTGGCTCAGGGAAATCATCCTTAGCAGCACCCACCGTAGGAACCAATGCCTGTGCATCCCCCCTGCGGCGAGCCCTGGGTCCCTCACCAAGAGCACGCCCATCGCGCCATCGAACTCCCCCTGGAACACCCACTAAGCCCGTCTTCGTGAAGGAGCGTGAAGAAATTCGAGAGTAGGCAACAGTCATGGGCTCCAGCCGCCCCCGAGAGACATCGATCTTCATGAACTCCAGCCAGTCAATGATGAGATGACCAAAAGGCATGTGAATCGTCTGCTGCACTGGCTGAGTAAAATGAATGATGCAATGAAATATGTTCAGAGCGATGTTGATGTCAAGGGAATGCCGAATGACATATAATGCAAACATGTGAGGGGGTCGAAGAGCGGCCAAGGCATGAGAGACAATAGGAAAGAGATAGTTAATGATCACCTTAAACATGGCGGCGTTCTCAGCTGATAACTCAATAAAAGAGAAGTTTGTGATTTGAGCATTCGGCCTGTCCGGACGAGGACGACCAAAAAGGAACTGATGCATGGATGCAATGCTGAGATGCTTAAATGGTGGAGGCAACTCCTCAGGAAGTGTGGGGTAAAAGACAAAATCATTGTCGGATGGTACACACCCTAGAAAGGGCTGAAGGATCTCATAGGAAAAGTCCAAGCTTCGCTTCGCAACGCGAGTGCGATAGGTGACACCAACAGAAGTGTGCAAATTATTATAGAATTCATAGACAAGACTTACATTGATACTCCTCTCACAAGATAACAACGATTCAAGTTTATAGTGCCTGAAACGGGAGTAGGTATCAAAGCAAAAGTCCTTATAGAATTTAAAATCAACAGACCTAGGGGTTATTAGCTTGAAGGTGTGTTTGCTAAAGGCCTGCTACATAGCAGCATTAGGGAATCTCGGATCAGTAGGAGGTCGAGGACGGGATTGTGGTCGAGAAGAACCCTCGCCTGACTCTCCAACCTTTTGTTTCTTCCTAAAGGATTGAAAAGAAAAGCACAAGAACAGAAGCAACACGATGGAACAGAATGCAAAGAGAAAACAAAATGCCGTGCACATGACGCATGAATGAAATGCACCGAAAACACAATAGGATTGGCCATATTCAACTGACAAGAGCAAAAAAAATAGAGAAGTTGGAGGAGTTACCTAGGGTTTTGGTTCGGCATTGTAAGCTCTATGACGAGGAGATGAGGAAAACAGATTGCAAGCTCCTTATCGCCGAGAGGAGGGGAGCGGAAGTGGAGGAGGAAGAAAAAGGGCACTTGGTGCTTGGGAAGGCCGTCAGAGAAGATGGCCGACGAGGTGGGAGAATCACCGAAGAAATCGCCTAAAATCTAGGGCACTGAAAGAGTCGAAAGAGAAAAGAGGGGGAGTGAGAGAAAACTAGGTCAACAGAGCGTTAAGTGAAAATTCAAACACCCCAATCGATCGCTTGATTGATTGAGATCAAGCGAGTCGATCAACCGATCGATCCATGGAGCTTCTGTGTGATCCAGACAGGCAGACGAATCGATCGCCCGATCGATTCATGGAGCTTCTGTGTGATCCGGATAGACTGACAAATTGATCGCCCGATCGATTGATACTAGCTGAATCGATCCAGCGATCGATTCAGCGATGTTCTGTGAGCGAGACGACAGCTTCCCAATCGATTGACCAATTGATTTGGATTTCTGCTGCGGATCTGATAATATCAGAGCCGAACAACAAAAAAATGGACAGAGAATTGTATAGGAATTTAAAAATTAGGAAATTTAGCGTGGACACTACATATGTCATCTACTAGCCGAGAAAAATAATTTGGATAAAAGTGGTCCTTGCTTTTCGATAATTTGGCACCTAACTTGAAATTATCCAAAAGTTCAACAAGGCCAGAAGTTTGTATCGAATTATACAATATAAACTCTTTTCCAATCACAACCTTCGACATTCAAACATGAGGTTGATATGTATTTCAAAAAAATTTCCGACTATAATCTTTGGGCTAAATGCACATGAGTTGTACACTTGCTTTCCCTATGATCGGACAAATGAATGTTTCATATGAAAATCACTTTTCTTAACCAAAATAATGCATCATAACAAGCCTTCTGACCAAGAGAAATGTCCCTAAACTCTCACCCCCATCTAAAACATATCAATAGGACAAGCCTATGTTTTTATGATAGGCAAAATTAAGGTGAAGAGAAGTTAAAGAGGTTTACCTATAAAGTGATCATGGAGGATGTGATTTAATCAATACAACACATTCCCAATTCCCTTCTAAGAAAGCTAAATTCAACCTCGGGAAGAGGTTTAGTGAAGATATCGGCTAAGTTTGATTTTGACTCAACATAATTTAAAATGATGTCACCTCGAGTTACATGATCACGAATAAAATGATGTTTAACCTCTATGTGTTTCGTTCTTGAATGATGGACGAGATTTTTGGTCAAGTTGATTATACTCACATTATCACAAAGAACTTGAACATTGTTATAGGTAAGTTTATAGTCCTCTAGAGTATGAGTCATCCACAATAATTGTAATACACACTCTCTCATGGCAATATATTCCACTTCGGTTGTGGAGAGAGCTACACAATGTTGTTTTCTACTGGACCAACTTACTAGAGAGGATCCTAGAAATTGACAACTACCACTAGTACTTTTACGATCCAATTTGCATCCGGCATAATCGGAATCGGTATATCCCACTAGGTCAAAAGTTTCGGTTCTAGGATACCAAAGACCAACATTTTGAGTTCTCTTAAGATATCGGAGAATTCGCTTAACGACACTCAAATGTGACTCCTTGGCGCAAGATTGATACCTTGCACATATACCTACGGCAAAAAGTATGTCAGGTCTATTAGCCGTGAGATAGAGAAGACTCCCTATAGCACTACGATACACCTTGGAGTCAACTTCTTTCCCTTCAATGCCTTTATCCAATTTAGTACTAGTGGCCATGGGGGTAGATATTTCCTTCACATTTTCCATTCCAAACTTCTTAAATAGTTCTTTGACATATTTTGATTGATGAATGTAAATGCCCTCTTTTGTTTACTTAATTTGTAACCCTAGAAAAAATGTTAACTCGCCAATCAAACTCATTTTAAACTCACTCTCCATGTGATTAATGAATTCATTTAAAAAATCTTTATTTGTGGAGCCAAAAATAATGTCATCTACATATACTTGGGCCACAAACATATCATGACCACTAGTTTTTAAGAATAATATGGGATCAATTTTCCCTCTATGAAACCCTTTTGATACTAGAAATGTTGACAATCGTTTATACCAAGCTTGGGGAGCTTATTTTAGCCCATATAAGGCATTTTTAAGTTTATATACATGATTTGGACACTCTAAATTCTCAAATCCTGGTGGTTGCTCAACATATACCTCTTCTTTTATAACACCATTTAAAAAGGCTGATTTTACATCCATTTGGTACAACTTGAACCCCTTGTGGGCGGCAAAGGCCAACATCATCCTAATTGACTCCAATCTTGCTACGGGTGCATAAGTTTCATCATAGTCTAACCCTTCTACTTGATTGAAACCCCTAGCAACCAATCTAGCTTTGTTTCTCACAACTATCCCCTTATCATCAAGTTTGTTTCTAAAAACCCATTTTGTATCAATAATTGATTTGTTTGTAGGCCTAGGTACTAAATCCCAAACTTGACTTCTCTCAAATTGAGATAGTTCATCTTGCATTGCTAAAATCCAATCCGGATCAAACAAGGCATCATCAATGGTTTTTGGTTCTATTTTAGATATTAAGGCGACTTGACTTTCTTCATTTCTAAAGTAAGATCGAGTTCTCACTCCTTGAGTGATGTCTCCTACTACTTGATCTAAGGGATGATTTACATGAATCCTGTTGGTTGCTACTCGGAAAGCCTAGAGGTTCCACTGTACAAAAATTTTGTACAAAGGTCTGAACCTTTTCCTAGCTACCATGTGTTCTTTTAAATTAAATTTTGGATCGCCTGCGGAACTTAACACGTTTGATCCAAAACTTAATCTATTTGTTCTTTTAGGTTTTGACTTGGATCTCCTGCGGAACTTAACACGTTCGACCCAAGTCACCTTAAATTATTAATTCCATTAAATATTAATTTCCATAATTGGTTCCCAGTACTGACGTGGCGAGGCACATGACCTTCTTGGATATGGGAGCAACCACCACCGACTAGACAAAATCTTTTATAGAAATCTAATATTTAATTTCCTAAAATAACTTTAGGTTAACCGAAAAGAACAATCAAATCACAAGGAAAAATAAAACAAAAGAACACAACTTCGAAAAATATATTCGAAATACTAGAATCGTAAGCCTCTTGTATTTGGTATTATTTCCATAAATAACTAGCATGATGCGGAAAGAAAAATTACTAGTTATACCTTTTAGAAAGACCTCTTGATCTTCTACCGTATTCCTCTTCTAACCTCGGACGTTGTGTGGGCAACGATCTTCCGAGATGAGAATCCACCAAAGCACCTTCTTCTCCTTTCTTCAAGTTTCGGCCAAGCACAAAGCTTCCAAAAGATGAAGATCTTTTTCCACCAACCAAGCTCCAAGGGATACAAGCTTTCTCTCCTTCTTCTTCTTCTTCTCCAAGTAGTATCCGGCCACCACAAGAGCTCCAAGCCAATAGAGAAGGTTCGGCCACCACCAAGAAGAAGAAAGGAAGAGAGGTTGGCCGGCCACAACACCAAGGAAAAGAGGGAGAGAAATAATAGAGGTTGTTCACCATGAAGCCTTCTCTACCCCCTCTTTTATAATCCTTGGTCTTGGCAAATAAGGAAATTTAATTAAAAACTTCCTTAATTCTTTTGCCATGAAAAGGAAAAATTTATTTAATTAAAAATAATTTTCCTTTTCTCAATTTACATGGCCGGCCACCATCAAGCTATAAACAAGGAGAGTTTTAATTAATTCCTAATTTGTCTCCAGAAATTTATAAAATTTCTCCAATAATTTAATCCCTTCATGATTGGTTTATAAAAAGGAAATTTAATAAATTAAAATCTTTCTTTTAAACATGTGGATAAAAAGAAAGTTATCTCTAAAAATTAAAATCTCTTTTAATCTACAAATAAGGAAAGATATCAAATCTTTTCTCAATCTTTTGTAGAAACTAATAAAAGAGAATTATTAATTTTAAACTTTCTTTTAAATCATGAACATGGTTAAAAGGAAAGTTTTCTTAAAATTTAAAATCCTCCTTTAATCAACAAATAAGGAAAGATTTCAAATTTTAAACTCTCTTTTAACATGTAGATGATTTACAAATAAGGAAAGTTTTTACCAAAAATTAAAACCATCCTTTTAATCTACAAATAAGGAAAGAGATTAATCTCTTCTCTTAATCTTTTGTAGAAAGTTATAAAAGGAAAATTTTTAATTTTTAAACTCTCTTTTAAAATCATGATATCCACATAAGAAATAATTTTAATAAAAATCCTTTTAATATTCTAGTGGCCGGCCACCTACATGACTCATCCACTTGGTCTTAGCCGGCCCTAACTTGGGTTCCAAGCTAGCTTGGCCGGCCCCATTGGATGGGTAAGAAGGTGGGTATGCGGTGGGTATAAATCTCTATATACTAGAGGCTACGATAGGGACCGAGAGGAGGAATTGGTTTTGGTCTCCCGATGAAATTAAGCATCCCGTGTTCGCCCCGAACACACAACTTAATTTCATCAATAATAATTCATTCCACTAAAGAACTATTATTGAACTACCGCACCAATCCCAAATTACATTTTGGGCTCCTTCTTATTATGAGCATGTTAGTCTCCCTGTGTTTAAGATATCGAATGTCCACTAATTAAGTGAGTTACTGACAACTCATTTAATTAATATCTAGGTCCAAGAGTAGTACCACTCAACCTTATCGTCATGTCGGACTAAGTCCACCTGCAGGGTTTAACATGACAATCCTTATGAGCTCCTCTTGGGGACATTATCAACCTAGTATCTCTAGGACACAGTTTCCTTCTATAATCAACAACACACACTATAAGTGATACCATTTCCCAACTTATCGAGTTTATTGATTCATCGAACTAAATCTCACCCATTGATAAATTAAAGAAATAAATATCAAACATATGTGCTTGTTATTATATTAGGATTAAGAGCACACACTTCCATAATAACTGAGGTCTTTGTTTCTTTATAAAGTCAGTATAAAAGAAACGACCTCTAATGGTCCTACTCAATACACTCTAAGTGTACTAGTGTAATTATATAGTTAAGATAAACTAATACCTAATTACACTACGACCTTCCAATGGTTTGTTCCTTTCCATTATGGTCGTGAGCTACTGTTTATAATTTATAAGGTACTGATAACATGATCCTCTGTGTGTGACACCACACACCATGTTATCTACAATATAAATTAATTGAACAACTACATTTATCATAAATGTAGATATTTGACCAATGTGATTCTTATTTCTAGATAAATGTTTATACCAAAAGCTAGGCTTTTAGTATACACTCTAACAATCTCCCACTTATACTAAAAGACTAAGCTGCCATATCTGCTGCCATACATATGATTCCCAACCCTTCAACATGTCTATTAAAAGCTCTCGCCTTAAGGACCTTAGTGAAAAAATCTATAGGTCATCATCTAATGCATTCTAGGCAGCAACAACTTCTCCTCGTTTATACGATTTCTCGTATTGGGTGGTACTTGCGCTCTATTGTGTTTACTTGCCTTTATAGACTTATGGTTTCTTCGAGTTTGCTACTGCACCAATATTATTACAATAAATTGTAATAATCTTTGGACAAACCAGAAATCATATCTAAGTCTATCTTGAGGTTATTGAGTCATTCAGCTTTTATGGCTACCTCAGAGGCTTGCCATATACTAAACTTCTATGGTGGAGTCCAGAAAAACACCTATGCTTATCACTCTTCCATAGTTATGACTTTACCTCCTAAAGTAAACACAAAACCCCGAGGTTGACTTATTATTGTCCCTATCCGATTGGAAGTCAAAATCCATGCAACCCACAAGGACCAAATTAACTGCCTTGTAAGCTAGCATATAATCTCTAGTGCATCTAAGGTACTTCAATATATGCTTTACTGCAGTCCACTGTCCTCGTCCAGAGTTACTTTGATATCTGCCAACTATGCCCTTGGCAAAATAGATTTCTTATCTCGTGCATAGCATTCATTAGGCTTCCGACAGCCGAAGCATAAAGAACTGCCTTTATTTCCTTTATCTCCTTTAATGTCTATAGAGACATATCTTTAGATAAAGTTACTCCATCCTGAAAAGGTAAGAAACTTTTCTTGGAGTTTTGCATGCTTTAAAACGAGCAAGGATTTTTCCGATGTATGAAGCTTGGGATAAGTAAAATATTCTTTTCTTGCGATCCCTTATTACTTTGATCTCAAGAATATATACATTCTCCCAAGTCCTTTATATCTAATTGTTTGGACAACCATACCCTTACTTCTGACAACATTTTGATATTGTTTCCAACTACCAAAAATGTTATCTACGTATAGTATAAGAAATACCACCACGCTTCCATCACACCTTTTGTATACACAAGACTTATCCGGTTACTAAATAAATCCATAGGTCTGAATTACTTTGATAAACCGGATGTTCCAAGACCTTGAAGCTTTGCCTTAGTCCATAGACTGATTGAGCTTTACACAAGATGCTCTTAGCCCTTTGCAATGAACCCTTCTGGTTACTTTATATGGATGCTTTCTTCAAGACTTCCATTAAGGAATGCTGTCTTGACATCCACTTGCCAAATAGATAAAAGAATCCGGATAGATTTAAGCATGGCTACCAGTGAAAAAAGTTTCCTTTTTCATCAAGCCTTGCTTTGAAGGTTTCAACCTTCCTGTCTATCCCTCTTTTCCTATTATAGACCTTTTACACCCAAAGGTTTTTACACCACTTGGTGGTTCTATAAGCTTCCAGATTTTATTAGAATACATATATTCTAATTCTATTATTCATTACTCTTTGCCAAGATGCTGCATATTTATCTTGGAGTGCTTCGTCATATGTCCGGAGATCAGGTTTATGTCCTTCAAGGATCGAGTCCAAAAACTCTCCCAAAACATGAACCTATTTAGGTTGCCTAACAACCCTCCCACTATGACAAGACACTTTATGCAATTGTGTATCATTTGTGATACGTGTTGCAGTTTTCTTGTGGTATCTCATCTTGTACAGTTGGTACTAGGTTAGACATGTCCTTTATTATTTCCTTAAGAACAAATTTACTTATGAGCACTTGGTTCATTATATAGTCCTTTTCTAAAAATCAGTCATTGATGCTAACAATGACCTTCTGATTTTTAAGACTATAAACCTACTTTTGTTTATCTAGGATAACTTACAAACAAGTGAACTCCTATCCAACTTATCATTGTCTCTCTTTAACATATGTGCTGGATTACCCGAATCCGAATATGCTTCAAAATAGGTTTTCACCTATTCAGCAATTCTATATGAGTAGAGAGTTCTAACTTGGAAGGTACTATGTTCACTTTCGTTTTCAGAGTTTATCCTTAAAACAAATTTGGTAATTTTCTGAATAACTCATCATCTATCTAATTATTCCATAAGAGTCCTTTACCTTCTTTCTATTACACCATTCTGTTGGGGTGTACCAGATGCAGTTAGTTGGGATTGAAATCCAACTTCTGATAAGTGACTCCTAAAATCTCTCAAGAGGTACTTGCCACTACGATCTTCCATAGTGACTTTTTACTTTAACATTTCTCCGCATCAACCTTGTACTCTTTGAACTAATCAAAGTACTTAGTCTTGCGGTACATTAAGTAAATTTATTTGTATCTTGAATAGTTGTCTATTAAATAGACAAAATATTCAATACTACCTCTTGTCTGGATAGTCATAGGATTACACAAATCAGAATGAACCGTTTTCAACATATCTTTGACTCCATACCCCTTGGACTTAAAAGCTTCTTGGTTATTTTCCTTCGAAGTAAGACTCATAGGTTGGAAAGATTTCCACTACCAATGAACCCAAAAGTTCATCAGCTACCAATGAATCCTACTCAAGTATAACCTAGCTTTAGATGCCAAAGATATAATTGGTTCATTTCCGAAGGTTGCTTTCTCTTAAAATTAGAAGATGTGTTACTAATTTCCATTTGTTGCATCGTGGGAGTTTATTGGATTATAAATTGTCAACCATCATACCAGAATAGATAACTTTCCTATTTTTCTTGATAACAACTTTGTTATCAAAATAGACATAATATCTATAATAGTTTAGAAACTGAAATCAGGTTCTTTCTAAACTTGGTACGTAAAGACAATTACTTAAAATCCATATTTTATTCTTATCAAAGGATAAACATCTCCCACTGCAACAGTTACCACTTTTACAGTAGTTCCCATGTGGATGGTGATTTACCTTTCATTTAGTTGTCGGGTTTCCTGGAACCCTGCAATGAATTGCAGACATGATTAATGGCATCTTGTATCTACACTCCAGGTTCTGGTAGATAACACCACTAGACATGTTTCAACTAATGAATTAAATACACCTAAATTGTTCTTAGTTCTAAGAAGATCTACCTTAATGTCCAAGTCCTATTTCCAATCATTACAATTGGGACTACTAAGTCTTTTTCTATAGTATGACTACTAGGGATTGACAAACATCCTAAGAATCACAAAAACATTTGGTCAAGATCAACTCCTTAAAATCTCCATGAATTTTGTGTATACAAAATCGAAGAGGAGATTTTATTCATTAATTTTATTATCTCGTCAACTTTATTTTATGACGAATAAAATTAATAGTTGATCTGTCTTTGATCAAATATTTGGTCAAAACTCTTTGAATTTAAAATAACATTGATTCCTCAAACAATATTATTTAAATTTACCAACACCGTGAATTTTGCATGCCACGTTAGTGTGGACGTATACAAATTCAACATTTGTAAAAGGAGGGTTTTACCCATTAACTATCTTGTCAACGTATCTTTATGACAAATAAAATTATCTCAAACACCGTTAATTTTGTATGCCACGTTAGTGTGGACGTATACAAAATCAATCATTTGTAAGAGGGGTTTTAACCCTTTAATTTTATTATCTTGTCAACCTAGTTTTATGACAAATTAATAGTTGGTTTCATTTGGTCACACAAATAATAGCAGTGACTCCGATGGGGAGGATACTATTAGATGTGTCTAAGTGTATACCATTACTTGACACTAAGTCCATTAATAAGATTATGCCCCTTCCGTTGGGGAAGATCACACGCTCTTAATTAACTTCCTATAGTCATCCAAAAATGGAAGTCTGTTCTAGTGATCCACAAACAAGCTCATCCGTTATGGAGGAAGGCACTCAGAGCCAACGCGCAAGCTTGTTTGCATCACTTACAAACCAGTAATGGAGACCATGGGATTTACTTCAACATCCCTCTCCCACTTAGTTATTTATAAATGAGGAATTTTAACTATGCTAGCCTACTAAATATGTAAACCAACATGCACACACAGCACAATATAAAAGCAATAAATAGAAAATCTAATTTTCAACTATTATGGCTTTTATCTCTAGTTGTCCTCCGTGTGTTGTCATCCCAAGCTACTGCCATATTTGGCCACCGCTACCGGGTCTAGCTGTCGCATCCATCTTGCTCCTAGCTGCGCCTCTGGTCCTTCGAAGGTTCCACGCTTTGCAAGATTAGATCCATGACATAAATAGAATTTTACATTTTGATCCTATATTCCATAAAAGGAATGTACATGTATCTAGATCAAAAATAAAATCCTAATAAAATTAAATACGACTCCTGCTGTATTTTATAATACAATCATGCACACACAATAAAATGCCCTTGACATGTCCAAGGGTCCAATCACACACATAATAACTATAAGCCATAATAGTTGGATCCTGCATCCACAAAGTTAGCACATCCTACTATTAACCTGCCTAAATTATGTATGACATGTGCATAATTAAACTAATACCAAATACACAGAGGCAAAACCCTAGCTCTGATACCAATTGTTGGTTGCTACTCGGAAAGCCTAGAGGTTCCACTGTACAAAAATTTTGTACAAAGGTCTGAACCTTTTCCTAGCTACCATGTGTTCTTTTAAATTAAATTTTGGATCGCCTGCAGAACTTAACACGTTTGATCCAAAACTTAATCTATTTGTTCTTTTAGGTTTTGACTTGGATCTCCTGCGAAACTTAACACGTTCGACCCAAGTCACCTTAAGTTATTAATTCCATTAAATATTAATTTCCATAATTGGTTCCCAGTACTGACGTGGCGAGGCACATGACCTTCTTGGATATGGGAGCAACCACCACCGACTAGACAAAACCTTTTATAGAAATCTAATATTTAATTTCCTAAAATAACTTTAGGTTAACCGAAAAGAACAATCAAATCACAAGGAAAAATAAAACAAAAGAACACAACTTTGAAAAACATATTCGAAATACTAGAATCGTAAGCCTCTTGTATTTGGTATTATTTCCATAAATAACTAGCATGATGCGGAAAGAAAAATTACTAGTTATACCTTTTAGAAAGACCTCTTGATCTTCTACCGTATTCCTCTTCTAACCTCGGACGTTGTGTGGGCAACGATCTTCCGAGATGAGAATCCACCAAAGCACCTTCTTCTCCTTTCTTCAAGTTTCGGCCAAGCACAAAGCTTCCAAAAGATGAAGATCTTTTTCCACCAACCAAGCTCCAAGGGATACAAGCTTTCTCTCCTTCTTCTTCTTCTTCTCCAAGTAGTATCCGGCCACCACAAGAGCTCCAAGCCAATAGAGAAGGTTCGGCCACCACCAAGAAGAAGAAAGGAAGAGAGGTTGGCCGGCCACAACACCAAGGAAAAGAGGGAGAGAAATAATAGAGGTTGTTCACCATGAAGCCTTCTCTACCCCCTCTTTTATAATCCTTGGTCTTGGCAAATAAGGAAATTTAATTAAAAACTTCCTTAATTCTTTTTCCATGAAAAGGAAAAATTTATTTAATTAAAAACAATTTTCCTTTTCTCAATTTACATGGCCGGCCACCATCAAGCTATAAACAAGGAGAGTTTTAATTAAAACTTCCTAATTTGTCTCCAGAAATTTATAAAATTTCTCCAATAATTTAATCCCTTCATGATTGGTTTATAAAAAGGAAATTTAATAAATTAAAATCTTTCTTTTAAACATGTGGATAAAAAGAAAGTTATCTCTAAAAATTAAAATCTCTTTTAATCTACAAATAAGGAAAGATATCAAATCTTTTCTCAATCTTTTGTAGAAACTAATAAAAGAGAATTATTAATTTTTAAACTTTCTTTTAAATCATGAACATGGTTAAAAAGGAAAGTTTTCTTAAAATTTAAAATCCTCCTTTAATCAACAAATAAGGAAAGATTTCAAATTTTAAACTCTCTTTTAAACATGTAGATGATTTACAAATAAGGAAAGTTTTTACCAAAAATTAAAACCATCCTTTTAATCTACAAATAAGGAAAGAGATTAATCTCTTCTCTTAATCTTTTGTAGAAAGTTATAAAAGTAAAATTTTTAATTTTAAACTCTCTTTTAAAATCATGATATCCACATAAGAAATAATTTTAATAAAAATCCTTTTAATATTCTAGTGGCCGGCCACCTACATGACTCATCCACTTGGTCTTAGCCGGCCCTAACTTGGGTTCCAAGCTAGCTTGGCCGGCCCCATTGGATGGGTAAGAAGGTGGGTATGCGGTGGGTATAAATCTCTATATACTAGAGGCTACGATAGGGACCGAGAGGAGGAATTGGTTTTGGTCTCCCGATGAAATTAAGCATCCCGTGTTCGCCCCGAACACACAACTTAATTTCATCAATAATAATTCATTCCACTAAAGAACTATTATTGAACTACCGCACCAATCCCAAATTACATTTTGGGCTCCTTCTTATTATGAGCATGTTAGTCTCCCTGTGTTTAAGATATCGAATGTCCACTAATTAAGTGAGTTGCTGACAACTCATTTAATTAATATCTAGGTCCAAGAGTAGTACCACTCAACCTTATCGTCATGTCGGACTAAGTCCACCTGCAGGGTTTAACATGACAATCCTTATGAGCTCCTCTTGGGGACATTATCAACCTAGTATGTCTAGGACACAGTTTCCTTCTATAATCAACAACACACACTATAAGTGATACCATTTCCCAACTTATCGAGTTTATTGATTCATCAAACTAAATCTCACCCATTGATAAATTAAAGAAATAAATATCAAACATATGTGCTTGTTATTATATTAGGATTAAGAGCACACACTTCCATAATAACTGAGGTCTTTGTTTCTTTATAAAGTCAGTATAAAAGAAACGACCTCTAATGGTCCTACTCAATACACTCTAAGTGTACTAGTGTAATTATATAGTTAAGATAAACTAATACCTAATTACACTACGACCTTCCAATGGTTTGTTCCTTTCCATTATGGTCGTGAGCTACTGTTTATAATTTATAAGGTACTGATAACATGATCCTCTGTGTGCGACACCACACACCATGTTATCTACAATATAAATTAATTGAACAACTACATTTATCATAAATGTAGATATTTGACCAATGTGATTTTTATTTCTAGATAAATGTTTATACCAAAAGCTAGGCTTTTAGTATACACTCTAACAAATCCTAGTAGGTCTTGATTCTTGATTTGTTATAATTTTGGGTTCAAGTGGCAAAGGTTCATTTTTCTCACAATCACTCTCTTGGTATTCTTCTCCTTGATGATCTACTTCGTTCAGTGTTAGTTTCTCTAACTCAATTTGTAATTCTGCATCGCTTGCTCTTATAGAGTTCAAAGAAGGATTTTCTTCAAATACAACATTTAGTGATTCTTCAACTAATTTTGATCTTTTGTTGTAAATTTGATACGCCTTGCTATGACTTGAGTAACCTACAAGAATGCCCTCATCCGCCTTGGCAGAAAATTTTCCTAAATGATCTTTGGTGTTTAGAATATAGACCTTACATCCAAAAACTCTAAGATGCTTAATTGTAGGTGATTTACCAAACCACAACTCATGAGGTATTATTCCTAGAAGCCTATGTATTAAAGTTCGATTTTGAACATAACAAGTCGTATTAATTGCTTCGGCCCATAGGAAACTATGAAGTGAATATTCATTTAACATGCTCCTAGCGGCCTCTTGTAAAACCCTATTTTTCCTCTCAACAACTCCATTTTCTTGAGGAGTCCTAGGGGTGGACAATTCATGTTTATAACCTTTTTCTATACAAAAACTTATGAATCTATCATTTTCAAATTCTCCTCCATGATCACTTCTTATTTTGTTTATCTTATGATTCTTTTCATTTTCTACTCTATTACAAAAAGCAATCAAGGTATCTAGAGTTTGATCCTTATGTTTCAAGAAGAACACCCATGTATATCTAGTGTAATCATCCACAATCACGAAGCAATATCTACTACCATTCAAAGAAGTATACCTACTACTATCAAACAAATCCATGTGAATAAGCTCTAAAGCACTTGAGGTACTTACAACATTTTTACCTTTATGAGTAGCTTTGGTTTGCTTACCCATTTGACATATCACATATTTTGTCCTTTTGAAACTTCAACTTTGGCAATCCTTGCACCAACTCGTTCTTTGAAAGTTTTTTGATATTCCTCATGTTGGTGTGAGCAAGTCTCCGGTGCCAAAGCCAAGTCTCCTCCTCTTTAGACATGAGACACTTAGCAAACACATTAGTAGCACCGAATAATTCAACTTGATAAATATTTTCTCTTCTATGACCTATGAGAATATTGGTGTTTAGTTCACTGTGCTTGATTAGGCATTGAGATGAGTTGAGCTCAACTCCATAACCCGAATCACATAGTTGACTAACACTTAAAAGATTAAAAATCATGCCTTTCACTAATAACACATTTTTTTATCACAAATTTTTCAGAAATTTTGATATCTCCTATACCTATGACTTTTAATTCACCACTATTACTAAAAGAAACGGTACCTTTACTTTTGTGTCTAAATGATGAAAATTTTGAAAAATCCCCCGTCATATGCTTAGAGCATCCACTATCTACGAACCATGTTGTTGGATGTTCCCCCTTGGCGCATGCCTGTTTACACACGATGAACCAAATGTTTTGGTAGCCAAACTTTGGGTCTGGTAGCATCAATAACAAATTTCTTGGGTACCCAAGCTCGAACAAACTTAACCCTTGAAGCATAATTTCTACTAATTAGAGACATGAATTTAACTTCCATATCTTGTGATTTAAAACCTAGTCCCGCTTTGTTGTACACACCCCTTTGAGCTCCTAGAATCATGTCTAAATATTTTGAGCTTGAAGTAAATTTTTCTAGAGTACCTCTAAGATCATCAACTTGTAATTTCAACGATACATTTTCCTTTTTAAGATCATCAAAATCATTTTTTGTCATTTTCATGAAGCATGCAAATTTTACATGACACAATTTCATATTTAAGTGATTTCAATTCATTTTGCAATTTTTTAACCTTCCCTTTTGATTTAGCTAGTGCATTGGTTAAGCATGCAATGGTGGCATACATCTTATCAAGCTTGGGAGAAATTACCTCATCATCACTAGATGATGACTCACTTGAAAACTCCACATCCTCTCCATGACTATCTTCATCTTCACTATCTTCAACATGGCTTAAGGCCATGAGAGCCATGTGTTTTGAGCTCTTCCTTTCATCTTCTTCCGATGAGCTTGATGATGAGTCGTCCCATGTGGCTTTCAAAGCCTTCTTCTTTTTCTTGATCTTTTCCTCTTGCTTCTTCAACTTTGGACACTCCATCTTGTAGTGCCCCTTTTTCTTACATTCATAGCAAATTACATCAATTTTAATCTTAGAATCCACAAGAGATTTACCTTTTCTCTTTTCATCATTGAAAATCTTCTTGACATCCTTCTTGCCAAACTTCCTTAACTGTCTCATCATTGTTCGAACAAAGTTTGCCATTTCACTTGATGATAGCTATTCATCACTATCACTATCACTGTCTTGCTCTGATTCTGAAGATGACTCCTTCTTATCCTTTTTATTTTCCTTGTGCTTCTTTTTGCTCTTTTCACCTGCAACCAAAGCAATACCTTTCTCTTTGTAACTTGTGTTAGCTTGCTCATGCAATTCAAGTTCACAAAATAATTCATCCAACTTTACTATTGACAAATCCCTTGATACCTTATAGGCATCCACCATGGATGACCATAATGAGTTTCTTGGGAAAGATTTTAAGACATACCTTATGAGATCCTGGATCTCTACACTCTCTCCAACTGAATGAAGACTATTTAAGAGTTCCTTGAATCTCCCATGTAGTGAACTTACCGTTTCTCCATCCTTCATTGTGAAATTTTGAAGTTGATTTATCAAGAGATCTCTCTTTGCAATTCTTGAATCCTTGGTGCCTTCATTTAGCTCAATGAGCTTGTCCCATAAATCCTTGGCACTCTTGAAAGGTCCAACCTTGTTGAGTTGTTCTGAACTCAATCCACACTGGAGTGTCACGATTGCCTCACCATTTGCTTGAGCCTTCAATTTTTGTTCAACAGTCCACCTTGATGATTCAAGAATTTTCTCATTTTCAGTTGGCGCCGTGAATCCCTCCGTGATTGAGAACCACATGTCAATTTCGGTCATGAGATAGTGTTCCATGCGGCTCTTCCAATAAGAGAAATTACTGCCTTCATAGAATGGTGGTCGTGAAGTACTATGTCCCTCCTTCAATGACATCTTATAGCTCTTTAACTTGTGCTTTCTGTTGGATCGAGAAGCGCTAGAGGGGGGGTGAATAGCGCTCGTGGCTATTTCGTTCGATTATCGAAAAACTATCGGAGTTAAAACGTGCAGCGGAATAAGCGGAAATAAAATAAAGAGACAACACAAAGAGACAGGTCGATTTTACTTCGTTCGGAGCCTAAGTCGACTCCTACTCGAAGGCCCGCGATCCTTGATCGCTTCCGGTGGGCAACAACTATAAGCTCGTTAAAAGATTAAAATTATGAGTACAAATAAAAGCTATCAAAAATTATACCGACAAAAAGAAATGCTAATTCTGAAGCTTCGGGTCGTCGGGTACTTGTAGTAGCACTTCAGAGCGTCTTTTGGAGCAGCGTGTTGATGAAAGATCACTTAGAATTCGTTGTACTTTGAAGCTGCACCTCAACCCTCCTTTTATATGCGGTTTCGGGCGCCTGGATCCCTTCCGGGCACCTGGAGTGTGACGTGGCCAACCAACCAGGATGCTCCACGTGGCGAAGTCGTGCAGGGGATAGAATTTGGTCCCGGGCGCCCGGACAGCCTTTTTCCAGCAGGTTCCTCACCTGTAAACAAAGGTTAGTCCGAGAAAAATACCCTGCAAGACAATGTTAGAATCTGATAAAACACAGTAAGTAATAATTGACAGTCTTCGGACTGTCCGAGTCTGACTTTGGATTTCCATCCGGAAACCCTAGGTCGACCCGACGCCTACTGTTCCCTCTGCGGGGAACGCGTCCTCACCTACTCCACTCAGGAGATTTACCTGTTGCCAGTCGATCCTCCAGATCGACTGGACTTTTGCTCAGCACTCGATGCTTCCAGACTTTCTGCTGGACATCCGCTTCCCCGGCTAGTCCAGTCTTTCACCTGGTTCGCGACACCAGGACTTTTCACCTAGGGTTACCACCCCCTAGGACTTTTGCCTGAAGCCATCGACCTGCCAAGACTTTCCGCATATGGTTACCACCCCCTATGACCTAGGGTTACCGCCTCCTAGGGTTTTCCCTTTGCCTAACCACAGCTAGGACTTTCCTGAAATCCTCATTCAACATGTTAGATAACAGAGAATCTTAACTTTGAATCCCTTTGCCATTATCAAAACTTAGGTTCGATCGTCGGATGCTTCCTGCACCAACAATCTCCCCCTTTTTGATTATAGCAACAAAAATTCAAAGTTAAGAAAATGATGCCATTAAAAGATAAGCATGAAAATACAAGCATAATGATAGTTAAGTGCAGAGCTCCCCCTTAATATAAAGACTCCCCCTTAATAAAAGCTCACTTTTTAAAATTTGAATTTCTTTCAATTTTCTTTAATTCTTTGAATTTTCTTCTACTCTCCCCCTTTGCCATATATCAAAAATCAGCTGAAAGCAAAAACAATCTTTTTGAGAGAAGGAAGAAGGCTTGTGAAACTTAGTTAAAAGGAATATTTTTCACCTAAGTTTAAAATGGATTATTTCTAATGATGTCTTTAGCCACTTTTGAGACTTAGTTGTTTTTAGAAAGACATCCCTAACTAAAGTTAGAAAAACTTAGCTAGATATATATATATATATATATATTTTAAATTTTGGAGCCAAGTTGTTTGTAAAGAAATTTAAAGTCTCAATTTACTTAGCAAAAGTCTTTTGAAAGCCATGAGTTAAATTTTGCAAGTAAAGAAATATGCTTTTTAATACTTTTAACTTAGAAAAGTATTTTAGCATTTAGAATTAAAATTTATAAGGTGGCTAAGTTTGAGAAAGTTTGAAGGTTGCTATATGAGTCACTTTAGCTAAGCCTTTTGCAAACAATGAATTTTGAGAATGTAGGTTCAGTTTAAAAAGGTACTTAGCTTAAAGGCTTAATTTTTAAAAATAGGAGTAAGATCTTGTTAATTTTTAGGATGAAGAGGGAGTAGCTAAATGTTTAATTTAGGTTATTTATTTTAGTTGGTCTTTAAGTCCAAGCATGAGGTTAAATAGATTTTAAGTTATCCAGATTATTTTGTTCAGGTATTAGAGCCTTAAAGTATGAGCATGCTCAAAACTTCAAATTTCCATTTCCTTCAGGGCTAATTCCATATTCTTGTAAGTTTAGTAAATTCAGGGGAGCAAGATTTTCAAGTTTTTCAAGTATTTTTCAAAGGATTTGAAAATATTTTTCAAAGGATTTTAAAATAATTTTATCAAAGATTTTTCAACGGATTTTGAAATAAGTTTTTCAAATATTTTTCAAAGGATTTTGAAATAAGTTTTTTAAAGATTATTCAACGGATTTTGAAATAAGTTTTTCAAATGTTTTTTCAAAGGATTTTGAAATAAGTTTTTCAAAGATTTTTCAAAGGATTTTGAAATAAGTTTTTCAAGTAATTTTTGAAGGAATTTTAAAAGATTTTGAAATGATTTTAAAAAGATTTTTCAAATAATTTTGAAATTAATTTTGAAAAGATTTTTAAAATAATATTGAAATTAATTTTGAAAAGATTTTTAAATAATTTTGAAAAGATTTTTAAATAATTTTGAAATTAATTTTGAAAAGATTTTTAAATAATTTTGAAATGAATTTTGTAAAGATTTTAAAATAATTTTGAAAAGATTTTTAAATAATTTTGAAATGAATTTTGAAAAGATTTTAAAATAATTTTGAAATTAATTTTGAAAAGATTTTTAAATAATTTTGAAAAGATTTTTAAATAATTTTGAAATTAATTTTGAAAAGATTTTTCAAATAATTTTTGAAAGAATTTTAAAAGATTTTGAAATGATTTTGAAAAGATTTTTAAAAGAATTTTAAAAGATTTTGAAATGATTTTGAAAAGATTTTTCAAATAATTTTGAAATTAATTTTGAAAAGATTTTTAAATAATTTTGAAATGAATTTTGAAAAGATTTTAATATAATTTTGAAATTAATTTTGAAAATATTTTTAAATAATTTTGAAAAGATTTTTAAATAATTTTGAAATTAATTTTGAAAAGATTTTTCAAATAATTTTGAAATGAATTTTGAAAAGATTTTAAAATAATTTTGAAATGAATTTTGAAAAGATTTTTAAAATAATTTTGAAATGAATTTTGAAAAGATTTTAAAAATAATTTTGAAAAGATTTTTAAAATAATTTTGAAATGAATTTTGAAAAGATTTTAAAAATAATTTTGAAATTAATTTTGAAATTAATTTTGAAAAGATTTTTAAATAATTTTGAAATTAATTTTGAAAAGATTTTTAAATAATTTTGAAATGAATTTTGAAAAGATTTTAAAATAATTTTGAAATGAATTTTGAAAAGATTTTTCAAATAATTTTGAAATTAATTTTGAAAAGATTTTAAAATAATTTTGAAATGAATTTTGAAAAGATTTTAAAATAATGAAATAATTTTTAAATTATGTTTTAAATCGATTTTAATTTCGAAGTCATCTCACCCGATCTAAATTTTCAATCAGGGAACCCTATAATTGTTGTGAGATGAATTGAGGTTCAATTTAAGGGTTTGGTTTAACTTTGTGTTGGATTCATGTTTAGTTTTGGGTTCAACAAATAAGCATTCTTTGGATAAACTTCTGGGCTATGGTGAGTCACAAGGAACTCATTAAAGTAACCATGCCTTCGAGGTTTTCCAAATAGTCCTACCCATTGAACTTAATACTAATCCTTGGTCTAACTAGTTAGGATCCATTTAAGGGTAGCTTCGGTCAGTTCCACTTGGCCAAATGCACCAGGTCGAAGCAATATCTTCCTAGACATGCGATGCCCAAACTTCCCTAACGTACTATCATCCAAAAACTTCACCAGTACTATGGGTCAAGTTAAACCTTGCCCATTTTATCTAACCTTAATTACCCTGCCGGGTAGTCTACTCTTGTTTACCCATTTCGGGTAGATTAAGTTCGGATGTGCCAGCTATTCTGGAGCCTTCCTTTGGATTTTAATTTAATTTGAATTTGAATTATTAATTTGATTTTGAATTTTGAATTATATTTTTTGAATTTTAATTTAATTTCAAATTTTAAATTTGTAATTTGAATTTTGAATTTTAATTTAATTTCAAATTTTGAATTTGTAATTTGAATTTTGAATTGAATTTAATTTTGAATTTTAATTTTGAATTTTAATTTCAAATTTAATTTGAATATTAATTTGAATTATGTTCTTAATATTGTTTTTCTATTAGCTCCCCCTGGATCATAGCCTCGATATGGCCTATCGAGGTAGTATATTTGATCCTTTGGGATCCAATATTGACCAAATCCAACTTGATTAATCAATTTGGACTTGGGGACCCATGCTTGAATTATGTTTCTATTGTTTCTATTAACTAGAGACAGATATGATTTATATTTTGTTTTGGTCTTAAATCCAAGTCCGGATTTGTTGTAAATGGCTCACTGTTTTCCAAGAATTAGATCCAAATTCTTGGAACCCAAGGTGAACCGTTCCAACGTGTCTTTGAGTTCTTTAATCTGAGTTTTCAAATTAGAATTTTCTTCCTCAAGTTGTTGGACTTGAGTCGTACTTCCAATTTGAACTGGCTCAGTTAAAGCACTCAAGTCAGTCGCTTCCTTAAGGGCTGTTACCTCCTTTTGGAGCGACTTAACCCGGACGTTGGATTTAGCCAACTTCTTTAATAAGTAAGGAATTAAATTTTCTGAATCATCTAAGGTAATACTAGAAATTAGAGCACTTACAGTGGTTTTGGGTCCTTCAGAAACGGATACGGATCCGTGGCTTCGCTCGGACTCTGTTTCTGACTCGCTCTCCATTTCGGATTCGAACTCAGACTCGGTGTCGATAATGTTCGCTAGTACTGGTAGAGCGAGAAGGCTCGTTTGCTCTTCTTCGTCCGATTCGGATTCATCTGATGACTCAGACCATGTTGCCTTCAGTGCTTTCTTCGTCTTGCTTGTTCCTGCAAATAACGCAACACCTTCCTCGGCCGGAATAGTATTAGTCTGCTCAAATAATTTATTTATTAAAACATGCTTACCTATTTTCGTATCAGGAATACCTTCGTGTAGGTCAATCAGATTCTCCCACAGCTCCTTGGCACTTGAGAATTGGCCGGCGCGATTCAGCTCCTTATTCGTTAAGCCACACTGAAGTGTATACGTTGCTTTTGCGTTTGCTTCTACCTTTTTGATAAGGTTCGCGTCCCAGTTCTCGTATGGTAGTGGCTTGCTGGCGTCGTCAGTTGGCAGTTGAAGCCCGGTTTTGACGATCATCCAGACTTCAAAGTGAGTCTGGAGATACGCCTCCATCCGACCCTTCCAATCTCCGAAATCATCTCCGGAGAAGAGCGGTGGGCGAGCAGTGTTGTAGCCTTCTTGATGGGCCATTTTAAAAAGACGATCTCGCAAAATAAACACAATAAAACTTGTTCCAAGACTTAGTCTTGGATTAGTAGTGCGGGAGAGAAATAAAGATAGTAATTCAGGAATTTCAGAAAAAAATATTAAAATATTATTAAAATATTATTAAAAAAAATATTAAAAAATATTACCACAATTTTTGAAAACGCAATATTTTGTTAATTCCAACCAATGGTGAAAAGATGAAAATTAATTTTTCAAAAATAGTTTTGGAGGGAAAAAACGAAAGGCGTAATATTAAAAAATTAGGTTTTATTTTTAACCTATATAAACGACAAAGCCACGAAAAATGCTTGAATGGTGGTTGCACCAGTTCAAAGCGACCCCGCTCTGATACCAATTGTTGGATCGAGAAGCGCTAGAGGGGGGGTGAATAGCGCTCGTGGCTATTTCGTTCGATTATCGAAAAACTATCGGAGTTAAAACGTGCAGCGGAATAAGCGGAAATAAAATAAAGAGACAACACAAAGAGACAGGTCGATTTTACTTCGTTCGGAGCCTAAGTCGACTCCTACTCGAAGGCCCGCGATCCTTGATCGCTTCCGGTGGGCAACAACTATAAGCTCGTTAAAAGATTACAATTATGAGTACAAATAAAAGCTATCAAAAATTATACCGACAACAAGAAATGTTAATTCTGAAGCTTCGGGTCGTCGGGTACTTGTAGTAGCACTTCGGAGCGTCTTTTGGAGCAGCGTGTTGATGAAAGATCACTTAGAATTCGTTGTACTTTGAAGCTGCACCTCAACCCTCCTTTTATATGCGGTTCCGGGCGCCTGGATCCCTTCCGGGCGCCTGGAGTGTGACGTGGCCAACCAACCAGGATGCTCCACGTGGCGAAGTCGCGCAGGGGATAGAATTTGGTCCCGGGCGCCCGGATCCATCCCGGGCGCCCGGACAGCCTTTTTCCAGCAGGTTCCTCACCTGCAAACAAAGGTTAGTCCGAGCAAAATACCCTGCAAGACAATGTTAGAATCTGATAAAACACAGTAAGTAATAATTGACAGTCTTCGGACTGTCCGAGTCTGACTTTGGATTTCCATCCGGAAACCCTAGGTCGACCCGACGCCTACTGTTCCCTCTGCGGGGAACGCGTCCTCACCTACTCCACTCAGGAGATTTACCTGTTGCCAGTCGATCCTCCAGATCGACTGGACTTTTGCTCAGCACTCGATGCTTCCAGACTTTCTGCTGGACATCCGCTTCCCCGGCTAGTCCAGTCTTTCACCTGGTTCGCGACACCAGGACTTTTCACCTAGGGTTACCACCCCTTAGGACTTTTGCCTGAAGCCATCGACCTGCCAAGACTTTCCGCATAGGGTTACCACCCCCTATGATCTAGGGTTACCGCCTCCTAGGGTTTTCCCTTTGCCTAACCACAGCTAGGACTTTCCTGAAATCCTCATTCAACATGTTAGATAACAGAGAATCTTAACTTTGAATCCCTTTGCCATTATCAAAACTTAGGTTCGATCGTCGGATGCTTCTTGCACCAACACTTTCTTGGCAGTGAATTCTTAAAAGCAAACCAATGCTCTGATACCACTTGTTAGGATCGGTTGAGCTAGAGGGGGGGGGGGGGGTTGAATGACTCACTTCGTTTTCTTGATTAACCTGATTTTTCATAGCGGACGCTTGAAAGCAATGTTAACTCTTGTATTTACTTGGTATCCACCTCCTCAAGGAGGTGACTAGTCCAAGGATCCACACCACCGTCACCTTTCCACTATCAAACTTCTCCTTCTCGGAATAACACCGACGGTGGAGAAACCTTACAACACTTACAACTCTCCCTATCAAAGAGAAAAAGGTCACACCCACTACAATGAAGAAGAAAGGAATGATTACAAGCTTGAATACTTCTTCCTTGTGGCGTGAAACTTGAAAATGTGGTGAAGATGGAGAGCATGAGCTTAAAACCCTTGAGAGATCTTGAGCACTTTAACTATTGATCACACAAGAGCAATAGAACAGTGCTTTTCTCTAGTTAGATCTTGTTCCACTTTCTTCCAGCTTTTTAAACGTTGTGAAAACTAGCCGTTTCTCACATAGACGTCGCCATGAATCGATTGGGTTTATATCCTGATCGATTCACAAGTATCCGTTGGAAGCCATCGTGTCAAGATCAACGGTGTAGATTTGTTCGTTTGATCTTCAATCGATTGGGGTAGTGCTTGAATCGATTCAGACACATGTTCGTGGAATTACTGAATCGCAATGCTCTGTGAATCGATCGGTTGATCGATTGAGTGACTTCAATCGATCGGCTGATCGATTCAGGAGGTTTTTGTGCTTTGCATAGAAGCTTCCTGGATTGATCGCTCGATCGATTGGTTTACCCCAATCGATCGGATGATCAATCCAGAAGCATTCTGTGCTTCACAAAGAAACTTCCTGAATCGATCGCTCGATCGATTGCTTTACCCCAATCGATCAGATGATCGATCCAGAAGCAATCTGTGCTTCGCACAAATGGTTCCCGATCGATCGACCGATCGATTGGATTTCTTTCTATCGATCGACCGATCGATTGGATTTCTTTCAATCGATCGGCTGATCGATTCAGAGGCATTCTGTCTCACAGCCATGTCTAACTCGATTTACCAATCAATTTCTGATAAGTGAATTAACATGCATCCAACCTTCTGACCTGCAGGAACTTCTCTTGCCAAGAATCCGGTCCTCGACCTTCTTGGACTTCTCTTGCCTTGCATCCGATCTTCTGACTTGCAATGATTCCTTTGCCAAGAATCCGGTCCTTGACCTTCTTGGACTTCTCTTGCCTTGCATCCGATCTTTCGACTTGCAAGGATTTCTCCTGCAAACTCACAATGCATGTTAGATAGAAACATATTAACCTAAACATAAATAATTATCAACACATTGAAACTTCCAGGGCATGATTGCACCAACAAACTTCACCTAAGTTTACATTAACCAAACCATGCTTGCTTTTAACATGAAAACTCACCCTAAATGTATACAAGTGTATGCCAAAGGGCTAGGAATGGTTAATGACCCTTGAAAACCAAAACTTGAAGTTTTAAGGTTCCAAAATTTAGAATTGAAACTTAACCTTATCCTAAACTTCACTTTAGTTTATCTTAACCAATTCATACTTATTTTCATCATAAAAACTCCCTCTAAATGTATACAAACGTATTCCAAGGGGTTTGGAATGGTTATTGGGACTCGAAGTGACTTGAAGTGCTGAAATCAGGCTTTTCCAGCCAAAATCAGACTTCCCAATCGATTAAAGTTGGGACTCAATCGATTGAATTCACTTCAATCGTTCCATTAATCGATTCAGCAAGCTACTGCTCGTAGAAATTCCCTCTGAATCGATCGACTGATCGATCCAGACTAGATCAATCGATCGGCTGATCGATTCAATACCCTTCTGTTCGTAGGAATTGGCTTCCCAATCGATTGGATGATCAATTGAATCCAATCTAATCGATCGACTGTTCGATTGGGTTTCTAATTTCCTGAAATTAAATTTCAGCGAAATTCAGAAACTTCTAAAAAAATCTACAAAATTCTAAAAATCATGAAAATTCATGTAGACATTATTTAGGGCATACTTTATCAAATAAAAATAGTTTTCTATGAAAATACCTCTTATTTTTAAAGATTGACACAAATTTGAGAACTTGTAGAAACTTTAGTATTTTTTTTTAAGTTTGTGTCTAACTATTCAATGATGATTACTATCAAAAGATAGTCTTCACCAAGGTTTTTCAAAAATATTTTGAAATCATTTTCAAAACCAATATCTAACCATGTTCTTTGGGCTCAATGCACATGACTTGTACATTAGCTTTCCCAATGATTGGAAAACACATAACTATGTGTTTTGATGAACCTAAAACTTAACAAAATGCACTAAATCAACATCTTGAGTTTTGTTCACCATCCTAACATCTCACTTGTATTTAATGTGTACTAAAACACATACAAGTCACCTTATGATTCTTTATGAGATGTATATTTGGTTTCCCCCTAAACTAAAGGATCATGCATCTCTATCTACGCATTGTAAAAATCATGATCATCCTGTTGGGACCAAACAGTAGCTAGAGGGGGGGGGGGTGAATAGCTCTTCGCGTGCTAGATGCTTGTCGTTTCTTGTTTCTTCAAAGATGCGCAGCGAAAATACAAGAAATAAAAACACACAACGCTAACAAGGATGATTTACTTGGTATCCACCTCACAAGAGGTGACTAGTCCAAGGATCCACACCTACTCATGCACCCTCCACTAATAAAACACTCCTTTATGGTAACTACCAAAGGTTGAGAAGCCCTACAAGACTCTCAATACAAGAAGAAAGGGAAAGGTAATGAAATACAAGCACAAGCTTACAATGAGTACAAAAACCCTAACCCTAGCTTCTTCTTCTTGTTGTAGTCACGCCTCTTAACTTGGAAGAACCTTCAAGAACTAGCGATCTAGAGCTTAGAGAGAGCTGTGGAGTTGCTGGTGAAGATCTTGAGTGAATAGTGCAAGTTCTGCCGAAGGAATCGAACGCCTGCAGCTAAATACGACGCCAACGGTCGGATCCCGATCGTTTGGAATGCTCCCAATCGATCGAGGAGGCTTTGGATCGATCCAGAGTGCCTCTGTGCTCTGGGAATTTGCCTGGATCGATCGGCTGATCGATCCAAGGCTTATCGTGACACACAACACCTTCCCAATCTATCCACTGATCGATTGGGACCTCTGGATCGATCCACTGATCGATCCAGAAGGCTACTATGCGCTCGCGACTTCCTCCCAATCGATCCACTGATCGATTGGGACGAAGGCTTCTCGCGAGGACACTGGTTTTTGCCCAAAACCAAGTCCCAAGCCTCTCAAACCAACATCCGGTCAACCTTGACTTGTTGGTTCATCATGCCTAGCATCCAGTCACCCTTGATCTGCTATGGCTCCCTCACCAAGTGTCCGGTCAATCCCTTTGACCCACTTGGACTTTTCTTCGTGCCAAGTATCAGGTCAATCCCTTTGACCTACTTGGACTTTTCTTCATCATGCCAAGTATCCGGTCACTCCCTTGACCTACTTGGACTTTCACCAGATGTCTGGTCAACCTTGACTCATCTGGATTTCCTCGTGCCAAGTATCCAGTCAATTCTTTGACCTACTTGGACTTCCCTTCTGCCTAGCTTCACTCACTAGGACTTCTCTTCTGCCTGGCTTCACTCACCAGGTCTTTCACCTAGCTTCACTCACTAGGATTTACACCTGGCTTCACTCACCAGGATTTTCTTCTGCCTGGCTTCACTCACCAGGACTTTCTTCTACCTAGCTTCACCCACCAGGACTTTCATACTGCCTAGCTTCACTCACTAGGTCTTTCACCTGGCTTCACTCACCAGGATTTTCCTTCTTCCTGGCTTCACTCACCAGGACTTTCATACTGCCTAGCTTCACTCACTAGGTCTTTCATCTGGCTTCGCTCACCAGGATTTCCCATCTGCTTGGCTTCACTCACCAGGACTTTCCTTCTGCCTAACATCCCAGTTAGAACTTCCCAGTCAAGTATCTAGTCAACCTTAACCTACTTGACTCTTCTTCAACCAACCTGATCAGACCCTGATCAGAGGGGAATTGCACCAAACAATCTCCCCAAATGAACAACTACACCTGCATTATCCATATCATCGAAGTCTTGTATTGTCAAACCATCGAAACATTAACCAAGACTCAAGCTTGGCCAACTAGGTCAACCTTGAGCATTTTCAAAGAGCATTTTCTCTAGGAGCATTTTCTCTACCCCATAGATGGGTTAGAGAGTGTCAACTCTAAGAAGAAGGGTAGTTAACCCAACTTTGAAGAAATTGACACTCAAGGAGCATTTTTAAGGTTATTGTTAACCTTTGAAAATGAAATGGATTTATCATTTACTCATTGGAAGAGTAAAATGTGCCAAATTTGAGAAGTATTGATTTTATTTTAAATGACACATATTGGGAAAACATAAGAAATACCAAGTTGGGATTTTGGTATTTTCTTAATGCTACTCTTGTGAAAAAATGAAATATGCCAACATTTGAGGAATAAACTTAATTTCAATTGGCATAAATTAATCAAGAGAACTAGAAATGCCAATTTAGGTTTGACATTTTCTTGGAGCATTCAGAGGGCAATCTAGGGTTAAATTTTTAACTTAGCTAAGGTTTTAGGATACTTAGAGGTAATCTAGGTATACTTTATTTATGCTAACACTTGCCATGCTTTGTTTGCCCATTATATGTCATGACATCATATTTATTTATTTGTATTTTGCATTCATACCTTATTATGAAAAATACAAAAATACCATGTCATGACATACATACATCATGTAGTATAGGAACTTTCCTTTGAAAGCTATTTCATTTTGATGTATGCCATAACATCATCATGCATTATGTTTATTTCCCTAAAATTAAGGATAAAAGGCATTTATCAACAATTGGTTACCAACAAATGGTATCAACAATTGGTTATCAATAAGTAACATCCTTGGTGGATGTTTACCACTCTAAAATGCCTAGATAGATATGCATGATCCCTAGATTAGGGCAAAACCAAATTTTACGTCTCACAAAGACCTATAAGATAACTTGTATGTGTTTTAGTACACATTAGATACAAGTGAGATGTTAGGATGATGAACAAAGCTCAAGATGTTGATTTAGTGCATTCTTTTGAGGTTTAAGTTCATAAAAACACATAGTTATGTGTTTTCCCATCATTGGGAAAGCTAATGTACAAGTCATGTACATTAAGCCCAAGGAACATGGTGGGATATTGGTTTTGAAAATGTTTTTAAAATGATTTTGGAAAACCTTGGTGAAGGCTATCTGTTGATAGTAATCACCATTGAATAGTTAGACACAAACTTGAAGAAAACACTAAAGTTTTTGCAAGTTTTCAAGTTTGTGTCAATCTTTGAAAATATGATGTATTTTCATAGAAAACTATTTTTCCATGATAAAGTATACCCTAAAAAATGTCTATACAAATTTTCACGATTTTTGAAATTTTGTAGATTTTTTTAGGGATTTCTAAAATTCACTGAAAGTGAATTTCAGAAAAATTAGACTCTCAATCGATCACCCGATCGATTGAAGGGTTTCAATCGATTGGGCGATCGATTGAAGGCAGGCTTCTCGCGAACAGAAGTCATCTAGATCGATCCACCGATCGATCCAGCCCTCCTGAATCGATCAGTGGATCGATTCAGAAAGGTTCAATCGATTGGAACCCAACTCCAATCGATCCAAGTTGCTGATTTTGGCTGGGAAGGCCTGATTTCAGCATCTTTGAACCCATTTTAGTCTGTGTAACCATTCCAACCCCCTTAAAATACATTTGTATACATAAAAAGGGTGTTTTCATGTTGAAAATAAGGATGGATTGGTTAAGGAAGACTAAATTGAAGTTTAGGTTGAGGTTTGTTTCAAATTTTGAATATTTGAACCTCAAAACTTCTAAATTTTGTGTTTCCTAAAGGTTTAGGGATTCCAAGTCATTGTTGGTACAATGACAGAAGTTACCACCATGTCTTTAGGGGGAGGTACTCTTTAAAGACATGAAAATAAATTTTTCATGAACCTTGGAAGGTGGTTAACCTTCTGTTGTGAAAATGCTCAAGGTTGAGCATTTGTTTACACTGGAGAGTGAATATCTTCATTGTTCAAGTGGATAATGCTCAAGGATGGGCATTTGACTACATTAGGGGAGAATGTAGGGTTAAGGATAAATGAAGGGTATGGGACCTTCATTTGGGTCATTGGAATTTGTTAATGCTCAAGGGCGAGCATTGATGATAATGAAGGGTATGGGACCTTCATCATCGTGTTGATCACAATGAGTGAAGTTGTGAACAACGATGAGCAACTCTTCAAGGGGAGAGTTTTCAACAAGTGAATTTGTTGATGTGTGCCCAAAGATGGGTATTGTTTGTGATGTGTGCCAAAAGGGGGAGAATGTATGGTTAAGTTAGGCCTTCATTACCTAAAGGGGGAGTTTGCCCTCTAGGAAAGGGGGAGAATGAAGGAAACCATCATTCATATATTGGCATGAAGGGAGTTGAGGCTATGGGATTAGCCTAATTTTCCTAACTCAACAAGTGGTATTGTCAAACATCAAAAAGGGGGAGATTGTTGGTGCAACATCCCTTAGGTTAAGGCTGACCTGGTTGACCAAGCTTGAGTCTTGGTTAAGGTTTTGATGGTTTGACAATACAAGACTTCGATGATATGGACAATGCAAGTGCAATTGTTCATTTGGGGAGATTGTTTGGTGCAATTCCCCTCTGATCAGGGTCTGATTAGGTTGGTTGAAGAAGAGTCAAGTAGGTCAAGGTTGACCAGATACTTGACTGGAAAGTCCTAACTGGGATGTTAGGCAGAAGGAAAGTCCTGGTGAGTGAAGCCAGGTAGATGGAAAATCCTGGTGAGTGAAGCCAGGTGAAAGACCTAGAGAGTGAAGCTAGGCAGGATGAAAGTCCTGGTGAGTGAAGCCAGGCAGAAGGAAAATCCTGGTGAGTGAAGCCAGGTGAAAGACCTAGTGAGTGAAGCTAGGCAGTATGAAAGTTCTGGTGGGAGAAGCTAGGCAGAAGAAAGTCCTGGTGAGTGAAGCCAGGCAGAAGAAAATCCTAGTGAGTGAAGCCAGGTGTAAATCCTAGTGAGTGAAGCTAGGTGAAAGACCTGGTGAGTGAAGCCAAGCAGAAGAGAAGTCCTAGTGAGTGAAGCTAGGCAGAAGGGAAGTCCACTATCACACAATTGACTTATACTTAGTAAATTAAAGTTAAAATTTTCAACCAATAAAATATTTCGAATAATGAAGTCGGAACTAAGTTCAATATTACCTTTTCCGATTACTTTCAGTTTGTCGTCGTTGCCGAATGCAACCGATCCTAAGTTCTTGTATTTGAGTTTAGTAAACTTCAACTTATCTCCAGTCATGTGTCTGGAGCATCCACTATCCAATATCCATTGATCCAATTCCTACACCTGAAGTAGTTGAATTGGTTTTCTTTTAATGGATTCAAAGATAGCTTAATTGAAGTAGACTCCTTAGTTTTTCTATTTCACCCAATCTAAGATAACAATCAATTAATCCTATAGGTGTTTGTGAGATGTTTGATTAAATTAATGTTTTGAAAAGTTTTTGAAAAGGTTTTAAGTTAATTACTTTTGAAAGTAATTTTAACTTAATAAATTAATTTTAAAAAAAGTTAATTAATTTTTGAAAATAATTTTACGTTAATTAATTTTGAAAATAATTTTAAGTTAAATTAATTTTGAAAATAATTTAAAGTTGAATTAATTTTGAAAATAATTTTAAGTTGAATTAATTTTGAAAATAACTTTAAGTTAATCAATTTTAAAAATAATTTTAAGCTAAATTAATTTTGAAAATAATTTTAAGTTAAATTAATAATTAATTTAATTATTTTGAAAATAATTTTAGTTTAATTAGTTTTCGAAAAATAATTTTAGTTAATTAACTTAGAAAATAATTAAGTTTGAAAAAAAAATAGTTAAGTGTTAAATCCATTTTTAATTAATGATGAAATTTAAAAACTAATTTCAATTATGTTTAGCACTTAATTTAGTTTAATCAATTTGATTCTAATTTTAATTTAACTTAAACTAATTAATTTGATTTTATTTCAGATCAATTTTAATTTCTTATTCATCTCACCTGATCTAAATTTTCAATCAGGGAACCCTATAGTTTTGTGTGATGATTTAGGTTCAATTTAAGGGTTTGATTTAACTTTGTATTAGATTCGGGTTTAGCTTTGGGTTCAACAAGTAGACATTCTTTGGATAAACTTCTGGGCTATGGTGAGTCGTAAGGACATCATTAAAGTAACCATGCCTTCGAAGTTTTCAAAATAGTCCTACCCATTGAACTTAGTACTAAACCTTGGTCTAACTAGTTATGATCCATTTAAGGGTAGCTTCGGTCAGTTCCACTTGGCCAAATGCACCAGGTCGAAATCATATCTTCCTAGACATGCGATGCCCAATCTTCCCCAACGTACTATCATCCAAAAACTTCACCAATACTGTGAGTCAAGTTAAACCTAGCCCTTTTTATTCTAACCCTGTTTACCCTGCCGGGTAGATAAAGTTCGGTTATCCTGTCGGGTAGATTAAGTTCGGTTACCCTGTCGGGTTGATTAATTGGGGGTGCCAACTATTCTGGATCCTCCTTCTATTTTTAATTGATTTAAGTTGAATTAATTTCGAATTGAATTTTGAACTAAATTTGAATTTGATTTAATTTAATTTTGAATTTATAATTTAATTTCAAATTTTTAATTTAATTTTGAATTTATAATTTTAATTTCAGATTTTTAATTTAATTTTTTTTTTAATTTATTTTTGAATTTATAATTTAATTTTGAATTTATAATTTGGAATTTATAATTTAATTTTTAATTTTTAATTTAATTTAATTTTTAATTTTTAGTTGAATTTAAATTTAAATTTTAATGGTTTTTCTGTTAACTCCCCTGGATCATAGCCTCTATATGATCTATCGAGGTAGTGTATTTGATCTTTCGGGACCTAGTATTGACCAAGTCCAATTTGATTGACCAATTTGGACTTGGGGACCCATGCTTGGATTACCTTACTATTTGGTTTGTTTATTAAGGATAAATAAGATTTATATTTCTTTTTGATTTTGTATCCTAGCCCAGTTCTATTATAAACGGCTCTTTGTGTCCCAAGAATTAAGTCAAGATTCTTGGAGTCTAAAGAAAACTGCTCTAAAGTATATTTTAAATTCTTGACCTGATTTTTCAGACTAGAGTTTTCTTCCTCAAGTTTTTGAACTTGAGTTGAAATTCCAGTCTGAACTTGGTCAGGTAATGATGTAGAGTTAGTCACTTCTTTAAGGACTACTATTTCCTTTAGAAGTGACTTGACCTTAAGGTTCGACTTAGCTAGTTTGCGCAACAAATAATTGACTAGATTATTTAAACGAGGGATACTTACAGCGGGATCTGTCCCTTTGGAAACGGATACGGATCCGTGGCTTCGCTCGGACTCGGCCTCCGACTCACTCTCGCACTCAGGTCCGTCGATCTGGTCCCTGGCCATCAGAGCAAGTAGGCTTGTCTGATCAAGTTTGTCGTCGTCATCTTCCGAGGAAGATTCGTCCCACGTCGCCTTTAGGGCCTTCTTCCTTCTCTGCTTCTTAGCTTCCTTTTGATTTGGGCGGTTGACCTTGATGTGTCCCTTCTGGTTGCACCCGTAGCAGATAACCTCGAACTTACCCTTCGAACTCGGTTGAACCTCCTTGGATTGTACCACCTTCTTTAGATCTTTCTTGTTGAAGCCCTTCTTCTTCTTGTAGAGCCTTTTTACAAGGTTCACGAGTTCGGTTGTTAGTTCGTCGTCTGAGTCGGGATCTTCTTCCGATTCAAGTTCAGTTCTTCGTCGTGCTCTCGGTTCACGTGTTCGATTGGTACCTGCAATCAAAGCAACCCCCTTCTCGGTCGGCTGTGCATTAGTCTGCTCATGTAATTCAAACTCACAAAATAATTCATCTAACTTTATTGAAGATAAATCTTTGGAGACTTTGTAGGCATCTACCATTGATGCCCACAATGTGCTCCTCGGAAACGAGTTTAGTGCGTACCTTATGACGTCCCGATTCTCTATCTTTTGCCCGATTCCGTGGAGAGAGTTGAGGATGTCTTGAATTCTTACGTGTAGTGAACTCGCCGTCTCACCTTCCTTCATTTTCAGATTATATAATTTATTAAGTAAAAGATCTCTTTTACTTACCTTGGAGTCGGAGGTTCCCTCGTGGAGTTCTGTCAGTTTCTCCCACAGCTCTTTTGCGGTTGAAAAGGGACTGACTCTGTTGAGTTCTTCCTTTGTTAGTCTGCACTGGAGAATACAAGTAGCTCTAGCATCAGCTTCCACCTTCTTGATTAATGCTGGTTCCCAGTCTTCGTAGGATGTAGTCTTGCCGTCGCTGTTAGTTGGTAATTGTAGTCCAGACTTGATGATAATCCAAGTCTCGAACTAGGTTTTCAGAAATGTCTCCATCCGTCCCTTCCAATACACGAAATCTTCTCCGGAGAAGAGCGGGGGACGGACGGTGCTGAAACCCTCTTGCTGGGCCATTGAGAGAATATGCAAGAGAAAAACAAATATGTCCCAAGACTATGTCTTGGATTAGTAGTACAGGAGTAAAGAATTGAAAAGAGAACTAACTCGAGTGGTGTTGCACCAACCTCGAGCGAAATTGATACGAACGAAAAAAAACTGGAATATAGTAATAGTACTAATTTCAGTTGACTTCGAAAAATTTAAAACACCGCGAAAGAAAAATGCGTGATTGGTGGTTGCACCAGATCAACACGACCCCGCTCTGATACCAATTGTTGGATCGAGATGCGCTAGAGGGGGGGTGAATAGCGCTCGTGGCTATTTCGTTTCAATTATCGGAATCGTAAATGCATAAGAGTTAAAGCAGCGGAATAAACAGAGAACAATCACACAGAAAGACGCAAGGGATTTTACTTCGTTCGGAACCTAGATCGACTCCTACTCGAAGGCCCGCGATCCTTGGTCGCTTTCCGTGGGCATCAATTATAATATCGTGAATAAGTACAAGTAGAAATAAGTACAACTGAAATTGAAATAATACCGACAACAGAATGATAATAAATGAAGCTTCAGATCATCGGCGACTGCAACAACACTTTAGAATCGACTCTTGAGCAGCACATAGCAGAAGGAAAGCTTGTAAATTGTTGTGTTGAGGTGCTGGTCGAGACCCTCTTTTAAAGGGTGTTCAAGGTGCCTTCCACTGTTCACCAAGGCGCCTTGAATGAGCCGAGTCAGCCGCGGAGATGAGGGCTGAACTGGTCGAACCTTATCAGGTTCAAGGCGCCTTCAGCCTCTCCAAGGCGCCTTCATCAAGCCGTCCAAGGCGCCTTGGCTTCCTCCAAGGCGCCTCCAAGCTTACTTCGCAGCCAGCTCAGGTTTTGCACCCGAGGCGCCTCCAAGCTCCATGGAGGCGCCTCGGTACTGTTCATCCGAGGCTAATTTTGCACTTTGGTCCCTGCAAGATATTTAAATCCCAAAAATACCCTGCAGCACAAAGTTAGCACATAAAAATAAAAGTCTGACAGTCTTCGGACTGTCCGAGTCTGACTTCAGATTTCCAACCGAAAACCCTAGGTCGACCCGACGCCTACTGTTCCCTCTACGAGGAGCGCGTCCTCACCTACTCCACTCAGGAGATTTACCTGCTGCCAGTGCGATCCTCCAGATCGACTGGACTTTTGCTCAGCACTCGAAGCTTCCGGACTTTCTGCTGGACATCCGCTTCCCGGCTAGTCCAGTCTTTCACCTGGTTCGCGACACCAGGACTTTCCACCTAGGGTTACCTCCCCCTAGGACTTTTGCCTGAAGCCTTCGACCTGCCAAGACTTTCCGCATAGGGTTACCACCCCCTATGACCTAGGGTTACCACCCCCTAGGGTTTTCATTTGCCTAACCTCAGCTAAGACTTTCCTGAAACACTTAAGTAGACTTGTTAGATCACTAAACATCTTAACTTTGAATCCTTTGCCATTATCAAAATACGAGTTCGATCGTTGGATGCTTCCCGTACCAACACCTTAAACATGGCGGCGTTCTCAGCTGATAACTCAAGAGAAGAGAAGTTTGTGATTTGAGCATTCGGCCTCTCTGGACGAGGACGACCAAAAAGGAACTGATGCATGGATGCAATGCTGAGATGCTTAAATGATGGAGGCAACTCCTCAGGAAGTGTGGGGTAAAAGACAAAATCATTGTCGGATGGTAGACACCCTAGAAAGGACTGAAGGATCTCATAGGAAAAGTCCAAGCTTCGCTTCGCAACGCGAGTGCGATAGGTGACACCATCAGAAGTGTGTAAATTGTTATAGAATTCATAGACAAGACTTACATTGATACTCCTCTCACAAGATAACAACGATTTAAGTTTATAGTGCCTGAAACGGGAGTAGGTATCAAAGCAAGAGTCCCTATAGAATTTAAGATCAACAGACCTAGGGGTTATTAGCTTGAAGGTGTGTTTGCTAAAGGCATGCTGCATAGCAGCATTAAGGAATCTCGGATCAGTAGGAGGTTGAGGACGGGATTGCGGTCAAGAAGAACCCTCACCTGACTCTCCAACCTTTTGTTTCTTCCTAAAGGATTGAAAAGAAAAGCACAAGAACAGAAGCAACATGATGGAACAGAATGCAAAGAGAAAACAAAATGTCGTGCACATGATGCATGAATGAAATGCACCGAAAACCTAGTAGGGTTAGCCATATTCAACTGACAAGAGCAAAAAAAAATAGAGAAGTTGGAGGAGTTACCTAGGGTTATGGTTCGACATTTGTAAGCTCTACGACGAGGAGACGAGGAAAACATATTGCAAGCTCCTTGTCGCCAAGAGGAGGGGAGCGGAAGTGGAGGAGGAAGAAAAAGGGCACTTGGTGCCGGGGAAGGCCGTCGGAGAGGATGGCCGACGAGGTGGGAGAATCGTCGAAGAAATCGCCTAAAAGCTAGGGCACTGAAAGAGTCGAGAGAGAAAAGAGGGGGAGTGAGAGAAAACTAGGTCAACAGAGCGTTAAGTGAAAATTCGAACACCCCAATCGATCGCTTGATCGAATGAGATCAAGCGAGTCGATCAGCCGATCGATCCATGGAGCTTCTGTGCGATCCGGACAGGCAGACGAATCGATCGCCCGATCGATCCATGGAGCTTCTGTGTGATCCGGACAGACTGACGAATCGATTGCCCAATCGATTGATACTAGCTGAATCGATCCAGCGATCGATTCAGCGATGTTCTGTGAGCGAGACGACAGCCTCCCAATCGATTGACCAATCGATTTGGATTTCTGCTGCGGATCTGATAATATCAGAGCCGAACAACAAAAAAATGGACAAAGAATTGTATAGGAATTCAAAAATTAGGAAATTTGGCGTGGACACTACATATGTCATCTACTAGCCGAGAAAAATAATTTGGATAAAAGTGGTCCTTGCTTTTCGATAATTTGGCACCTAACTTGAAATTATCCTAAAGTTCAACAAGGTCAGAAGTTTGTATCGAATTATACAATATAAACTCTTTTCCAATCACAACCTTCGACATTCAAACATGAGGTTGATATGTATTTCAAAAAAAATTTCGACTATAATCTTTGGGCTAAATGCACATGAGTTGTACACTTGCTTTCCCTATGATCGGACAAATGAATGTTTCATATGAAAATCACTTTTCTTAACCAAAATAATGCATCATAACAAGCCTTCTGACCAAGAGAAATGTCCCTAAACTCTCACCCCCATCTAAAACATATCAATAGGACAAGCCTATGTTTTTATGATAGGCAAAATTAAGGTGAAGAGAAGTTAAAGAGCATTACCTATAAAGTGATCATGGAGGATGTGATTTAATCAATACAACACATTCCCAATTCCCTTCTAAGAAAGCTAAATTCAACCTCGGGAAGAGGTTTAGTGAAGATATCGGCTAAGTTTGATTTTGACTCAACATAATTTAAAAGGATGCCACCTCGAGTTACATGATCACAAATAAAATGATGTTTAACCTCTATGTGTTTCGTTCTTGAATGATGGACGAGATTTTTGGTCAAGTTGATTGTACTCACATTATCACAAAGAACTTGAATATTGTTGTAGGTAAGTTTATAGTCCTCTAGAGTATGAGTCATCCACAATAATTGTGATACACACTCTCTCATGGCAATATATTCTGCTTCGGTTGTGGAGAGAGCTACACAATGTTGTTTTCTACTGGACCAACTTACTAGAGAGGATCCTAGAAATTGACAACTACCACTAGTACTTTTGTGATCCAATTTGCATCCGGCATAATCGGAATCGGTATATCCCACTAGGTCAAAAGTTTCGGTTATAGGATGCCAAAGACCAACATTTTGAGTTCCCTTAAGATATCGGAGAATTCGCTTAACGGCACTCAAATGTGACTCCTTGGCGCAAGATTGATACCTTGCACATATACCTACGGCAAAAAGTATGTCAGGTCTACTAGCCGTGAGATAGAGAAAACTCCCTATAGCACTACGATACACCTTGGAGTCAACTTCTTTCCGTTCAATGCCTTTATCCTATTTAGTACTAGTGGCCATGGGGGTAGATATTTCCTTCGCATTTTCCATTCCAAACTTCTTAAATAGTTCTTTGACATATTTTGATTGATGAATGTAAATGCCCTCTTTTGTTTGCTTAATTTGTAATCTTAGAAAAAATGTTAACTCGCTAATCAAACTCATTTCAAACTCACTCTCCATCTGATTAATGAATTCATTTAAAAAATCTTTATTTGTGGAGCCACAAATAATGTCATCTACATATAGTTAGGCCACAAACATATCATGACCACTATTTTTTAAGAATAATGTGGGATCAATTTTCCCTCTATGAAACCCTTTTGATACTAGAAATGTTGACAATCGTTCATACCAAGCTCGGGGAGATTGTTTTTGCCCATATAAGGCCTTTTAAAGTTTATATACATGGTTTGGACACTCCAAATTCTCAAATCCTGGTGGTTGCTGAACATATACCTCTTCTTTTATAACACCTTTTAAAAAGGCTGATTTTACATCCATTTGGTACAACTTGAACCCCTTGTGGGCGGCAAAGGCCAACATCATCCTAATTGACTCCAATCTTGCTAAGGGTGCATAAGTTTCATCATAGTCTAACCCTTCTACTTGATTGAAACCCCTAGCAACCAATCTAGCTTTGTTTCTCACAACTATCCCCTTATCATCAAGTTTGTTTCTAAAAACCCATTTTGTATCAATAATTAATTTGTTTGTAGGCCTAGGTACTAAATCCCAAACTTGACTTCTCTCAAATTGAGATAGTTCATCTTGCATTGCTAAAATCCAATCCGGATCAACCAAGGCATTATCAATGGATTTTGGTTCTATTTGAGATATTAAGGCGACTTGACTTCTTTCATTTCTAAAGTAAGATCGAGTTCTCACTCCTTGAGTGATGTCTCCTACTACATGATCTAAGGGATGATTTACATGAATCCTAGTAGGTCTTGATTCTTGATTTGTTATAATTTTGGGTTCAAGTGACAAAGGTTCATTTTTCTCACAATCACTCTCTTGGTATTCTTCTCCTTGATGATCTACTTCGTTCAGTGTTAGTTTCTCTAACTCCAATTGTAATTTTTCATCGTTTGCTCTTATAGAGTTCAAAGAAGGATTTTCTTCAAATACAACATTTAGTGATTCTTCAACTAATTTTGATCTTTTGTTGTAAATTCGATACGCCTTGCTATGACTTGAGTAACCTACAAGAATGCCCTCATCTGCCTTGGCGGAAAATTTTCCCAAATGATCTTTGGTGTTTAGAATATAGACCTTGCATCCAAAAACTCTAAGATGCTTAATTGTAGGTGATTTACCAAACCACAACTCATGAGGTGTTTTTCCTAGAAACCTATGTATTAATGTTTGATTTTGGACATAACAAGCCGTATTAATTGCTTCGGCCCATAGGAAACTATGAAGTGAATATTCATTTAACATGCTCCTAGCGGCCTCTTGTAAAACCCTATTTTTCCTCTCAACAACTCCATTTTGTTGAGGAGTCCTAGGAGTGGAAAATTCATGTTTATAACCTTTTTCCATACAAAAACTTGTGAATCTATCATTTTCAAATTCTTCTCCATGATCACTTCTTATTTTATTTATCTTATGATTCTTTTCATTTTCTACTCTATTACAAAAAGCAATCAAGGTATCTAGAGTTTGATCCTTATGTTTCAAGAAGAACACCCATGTATATCTAGTGTAATCATCCACAATCACGAAGCAATATCTACTACCATTCAAAGAAGTATACCTACTACTATCAAACAAATCCATGTGAATAAGCTCCAAAGCACTTGAGGTACTTACAACGTTTTTACCTTTATGAGTAGCTTTGGTTTGCTTACCCATTTGACATGCATCACATATTTTGTCCTTTTGAAACTTCAACTTTGACAATCCTTGCACCAACTCCTTCTTTGAAAGTTTTTTGATATTCCTCATGTTGGTGTGAACAAGTCTCCGGTGCCAAAGCCAAGTCTCCTCCTCTTTAGACATGAGACACTTAGCAAACACATTATTAGCACCGAATAATTCAACTTGATAAATATTTTCTCTTCTATGGCCTATGAGAATATTGGCTTTTAGTTCACTATGCTTGATTAGGCATTGAGATGAGTTGAGCTCAACTCCATAACCCGAATCACATAGTTGACTAACACTTAAAAGATTAAAAATCATGCCTTTCACTAATAACACATTTTTTTATCACAAATTTTTCAGAAATTCTGATATCTCCTATACCTATGACTTTTAATTCACCACTATTACTAAAAGAAACGGTACCTTTACTTTTGTGTCTAAATGATGAAAATTTTGAAGAATCCTCCGCCATATGCTTAGAGCATCCACTATCTACGAACCATGTTTTTGGATGCTCCCCCTTGGCGCATGCCTGTTTACACACGATGAACCAAATGCTTTGGCACCCAAACTTTGGGTCCGGTAGCATCAATAACAAATTGCTTGGGTACCCAAGCTCGAACAAACTTAACCCTTGAAGCATGATTTCTACTAATTAGAGACATGAATTTAACTTCCTTATTTTGTGATTTAAAACCTAGTCCCGCTTTGTTGTATACACCCCTTTGAGCTCCTAGAATCATGTCTAAATATTTTGAGCTTGAAGTAAATTTTTCTAGAGCACCTCTAAGATCATCAACTTGTAATTTCAACGATACGTTTTCCTTTTTAAGATCATCAAAATCATTTTTTGTCATTTTCATGAAGCATGCAAATTTTACATGACACAATTTCATTTTTAAGTGATTTCAATTCATTTTGCAATTTTTTAACCTTCCCTTTTGATTTAGCTAGTGCATTTGTTAAGCATGCAATGGTGGCATACATCTTATCAAGGTTGGGAGAAATTACCTCATCATCACTAGATGATGACTCACTTAAAGACTCCACATCCTCTCCATGACTATCTTCATCTTCACTATCTTCAACATGGCTTAAGGCCATGAGAGCCATGTGCTTTGAGCTCTTCCTTTCATCTTCTTCCGATGAGCTTCTTGATGAGTCATCCCATGTGGCTTTCAAAGCCTTCTTCTTTTTCTTGATCTTTTCCTCTTGCTTCTTCAACTTTGGACACTCCGTCTTGTAGTGCCCCTTTTTCTTACATTCATAGCAAATTACATCATTTTTAATCTTAGAATCCACAAGAGATTTACCTTTTCTCTTTTCATCATTGAAAATCTTCTTGACATCCTTCTCGCCAAACTTCCTTGACTGTCTCATCATTCTTCGAACAAAGTTTGTCATTTCACTTGATGATAACTCTTCATCACTATCACTATCACTGTCTTGCTCTGATTCTAAAGATGACTCCTTCTTCTCCTTTTTATTTTCCTTATGCTTCTTTTTACTATTTTCACCTGCAACCAAAGCTATACCTTTCTCTTTGTGACTTGTGTTAGCTTGCTCATGCAATTCAAGTTCACAAAATAATTCATCCAACTTTACTATTGACAAATCCCTTGATACCTTATAGGCATCCACCATGGATGACCATAATGAGTTTCTTGGGAAAGATTTTAAGGCATACCTTATGAGATCCTGGTTCTCTACACTCTCTCCAACTGAATGAAGACTATTTAAGAGTTTCTTGAATCTCCCATGTAGTGAACTTACCGTTTCTCCATCCTTCATTGTGAAAATTTGAAGTTGATTTATCAAAAGATCTCTCTTTGCAATTCTTGAATCCTTGGTGCCTTCATTTAGCTCAATGAGCTTGTCCCATAAATCCTTGGCACTCTTGAAAGGTCCAACCTTGTTGAGTTGTTCCAAACTCAATCCACAATGGAGTGTCACGATTGCCATAACATTTGCTTGAGCCTTCAATTTTTGTTCAACAGTCCACCTTGATGATTCAAGCATTTTCCCATTTTCAGTTGGCGCCCTGAATCCCTCCGTGATTGAGAACCACATGTCAATTTCGATCATGAGATAGTGTTCCATGCGGCTCTTCCAATAAGTGAAATTACTGCCTTCATAGAATGGTGGTCGTGAAGTACTATGTCCCTCTTTCAATGACATCTTGTAGCTCTTTAACTTGTGCTTTCTTGGAGGTGAATCCTCAAAAGCAAACCAATGCTCTGATACCACTTGTTAGGATCGGTTGAGCTAGAGGGGGGGGGGGGTTGAATGGCTCACTTCGTTTTCTTGATTAACTTGATTTTTCGCAGCGGACACTTGAAAGCAATGCTAACTCTTGTATTTACTTGGTATCCACCTCCTCAAGGAGGTGACTAGTCCAAGGATCCACACCACCGTCACCTTTCCACTATCAAACTTCTCCTTCTCGGAATAACACCGAAGGTGGAGAAACCTTACAACACTTACAACTCTCCCTCTCAAAGAGAAAAAGGTCACACCCACTACAATGAAGAAGAAAGGAATGATTACAAGCTTGAATACTTCTTCCTTGTGGCGTGAAACTTGAAAATGTGGGGGAGATGGAGATGCTTGAGCTTAAAACCCTTGAGAGATCTTGAGCACTTCAAATATTGATCACACAAGAGCAATAGAATAGTGTTTTTCTCTAGTTAGATCTTGTTCCACTTTCTTCCAGCTTTTTAAAAGTTGTGAAAACTAGCCGTTTCTCACATAGACGTCGCCGTGAATCGATTGGGTTTATATCCTAATCAATTCACAAGTATCCGTTGGAAGCCATCGCGTCAAGATTAACGGTGTAGATTTGTTCGTTTGATCTTCAATTGATTGGGGTAGTGCTTGAATCGATTCAGACACACGTTCGTGGAATTGCAGAATCGCAATGTTCTGTGAATCGATCGGTCGATCGATTGAGTGACTTCAATCGATCGGTTGATCGATTCAGGAGGTTTCTGTGCTTCGCACAGAAGCTTCCTGGATCGATCGCTCGATCGATTAGTTTACCCCAATCGATCGGATGATCGATCCAGAAGCATTCTGTGCTTCGCACAGAAACTTCCTGGATCAATCGCTCGATCGATTGCTTTACCCCAATCGATCAGATGATCGATCCAGAAGCATTCTGTGCTTCACACAAATGCTTCCCGATCGATCGGCCGATCGATTGGATTTCTTCCAATCGATCAGCTGATCGATTCAGAGGCATTCTTCCTCATAGCCATGTCTAACTCGATTTACCAATCGATTTCTGATAAGTGAATTAATATGCATCCAACCTTCTGACCTGCAGGAACTTCTCTTTCCAAGAATCCAGTACTCGACCTTCTTGGACTTCTCTTGCCTTGCATCCGATCTTCTGACCTGCACTGATTCCTTTGCTAAGAATCCGGTCCTTGACCTTCTTGGACTTCTCTTGCCTTGCATCCGATCTTTCAACCTGCAAGGACTTCTCCTGCAAACTCACAATGCATGTTAGATCGAAACATATTAACCTAAACTTAAACAATTATCAACACATTGAAACTTCTAGGGCATGATTGCACCAACAAACTTCACCTAAGTTTACATTAACCAAACCATGCTTGCTTTCAACATGAAAACTCCCCCTAAATGTATACAAGTGTATGCCAAAGGGCTAGGAATGGTTAATGACCCTTGAAAACCAAAACTTGAAGTTTTAAGGTTCCAAAATTCAGAATTGAAACTATACCTTATCCTAAACTTCACTTTAGTTTATCTTAACCAATCCATACATATTTTCATCATGGAAACTCTCCCTAAATGTATACAAATGTATTCCAAGGGGTTTGGAATGGTTATTGGGACTCGAAGTGACTTAAAGTATTGAAATCAGGCTTTTCCAGCCAAAATCAGACTTCCCAATCAATTGAAGTTGGGACTCAATCGATTGAATTCACTTCAATCAATCCATTAATCGATTCAGCAAGCTACTGCTCGTAGAAATTCCCTTTGAATCGATCAATTGATCGATCCATACTGGATCAATCGATCGGCTGATCGATTTAATACCCTTTTGTTCGCAGGAATTGGCTTCCCAATCGATCGGCTAGCTGATAGATTGAATCCAATCCAATCGATCGGCTGATCGATTGGGTTTCTGATTTCCTGAAATTCAATTTCAACGAAATTCAGAAACTCCCCAAAAATTCTAAAAAATTCTAAAAATCATGAAAATTCATGTAGATATTATTTAGGGTATACTTTATCAAATAAAAATAGTTTTCTATGAAAATACCTCTTATTTTTAAAGATTGACTCAAATTTGAGAACTTGTAGAAACTTTAGTGTTTTATTTAAGTTTGTGTCTAACTATTCAATGATGATTACTATCAAAAGATAGTCTTCACCAAGGGTTTTCAAAAATATTTTGAAATCATTTTCAAAACCAATATCCAACCATGTTCTTTGGGCTCAATGCACATGACTTGTACATTAGCTTTCCTAATGATTGGAAGACACATAACTATGTGTTTTGATGAACCTAAAACTCAACAAGATGCACTAAATCAATATCTTGAGTTTTGTTCACCATCCTAACATCTCACTTGTATTTAATGTGTACTAAAACACATACAAGTCACCTTATGATTCTTCGTGAGATGTATATTTGGTTTTTCCCTAAACTAAAGGATTATGCATCTCTATCTAGGCATTGTAAAAATCATGATCATCCATCTAGGATGTCATTGTGTATAATCCCACTTGTTGGGATATTTACCATCCTTAGTGAATGCCTTTTTATCCTTAATTACAAGGAAATTAATCATAATGCATGATATGTTATGACATACATCAAAAAAAAAAAATTCCTATGACTACATGATATATGTATGACATGACATGGTATTTTTATATTTTTCATAATAATTATGAATGCAAAAATAAGTATGATGTCATGACATATGATGGGCAAACAATCATGGTATTTTAGCATAAACAAAATATACCTAGATAATCTATCTAAGCATCCTTAATTCTTAGCTAAACCTTAAAATTAAATCCTAGATTGCCCAATTTCATCAAGAAGGTGCCAAACCCAATTTTGACATTTCTTTTTCCCTTTCTAAATTTGTGTCATTTTAAATTAAACAAATTCCTCAAAGTATGGCACATTTTACTCCTTTAAAGAGTAAATGAAATCAAATTAAGGCCTACATTCGCCTTTAACCTTCTAAGAAAATGCCAAAACCCCAACTTGGCATTTCTTATCCTTTCCTAAATATGTCAACTTAAATCAAGTTCAAATCCTCAAGGTTTGACACAAAATACTCCACTTAAGGATTAACCATTGAGACTTAAGATTTAGAGTTGCTCTTAGTTCCTTAAGAACATACTAAGATCTCAACTAGCCATTTCATATCATTTATCCAAGTGTACCAACATACATTAAGTGTGATTCCTCAAAGTTTGGCACAACTTACTCTTTCAAGGAGTAATTATCTTACATTATGACCTAGATTTTCCTTTAATTGCCCTAAGAAAATACCAAAACCCTAATTTGGTGTTTCTTATGTTTCTCCAAATTGTGCCAATTTAATTCAAACATAATTTCTTAAGATTTGGCACATGTTACTCTTTCAAAGAGTAACACCATAATCCTTTTCATTTTCAAAGGTTAACAATAACCTTGAAAATGCTCTCGCGTGTCAACTTTTATCAAGGTTGGGTTAACCACCCTTCCAATTGGAGTTGACACTCTCTAAACCCATCTAGGGTGTAGAGAATATGCTCATAAGAACCCAAAACCTATTGGTGCTCCATGGATGCTCTAGGTATTCCCTAGGGATGACTTCCCTAGTTACATTCCTAAGGAGCTTTCTAGGCTTCTTAGAAGCCTTGGTCACTTCTACTAGGTCACTCCTAGGGATAACTTCCCTTGTAACCTTATTTGTGATTTTTTTTGGCCTTTTTGGAGCCTTAGTCACCTTTACTAGGTTAACTCTAGGGATGGTCTCCCTTGTGACCTTCTTTACGACTTTGTTAGACTTCGTAGAAGTTTTAGTCACATTGGTCTTGCCAAAAGTACTTCTAGGAATTCCTTCCCTATTATCTTTAACTTGACTTCTAATCCTAGGGTTGGTTCAATAACTATATGGAACCCTATGAAAGGAAGTCACATCCTTCTTGGCTTTAGGTTTGTATCCCAAACCTTTATAGCCATTGGATGGCTCTTGTCTAGCTCTCCCTATAGTTTGCTCATTTTGACCCTTAAGAAGATTTTCCATTCTTGCTAGGGTCTTTTCTAAGTTATCAAGTCTTGATCTCAAAACTTGGTTTCCGTCATTAAATCCATAGATTTGGATTTTTCTTGACTCCTATGAGCATTTCTATATTTAGGCATATATCTAAAGTCCTTAGAGTTATTTCCTAAGTAGTTATCTACCTTCCTAATCTTAGGTGTGGTAGTTCTAGCATGAGGAGGAATATATTTTTCCTTAAAGCTATCAGGCTTTCTATTTTCATGATAATTTGCATTAAAGTGATAAGAATTATTTCTAACATGCATTTTATCATGACTCAAAAGAGTTGCACTATTAAAAGTTACCTTGGGTTTGCTCTTAGAAGCTCCCCCTTGATTTGTGCTTCCTCCTTTGACTTAAATCAATTTCTTCCCTTTTGGGCATTGACTTCGATAATGTCTATTTTGGTTGCACAAGAAACACACAATGTGTTCCTTGCTTCTCTTTATTGTGGGGATTGTCTCCTTGGGCTTCTCCTTGCCCTTGGGTACTACTTGGCTCTTCTTTTTGGCCAATTTGGGGTATTTGCTCTTATAGTTCCTATGCTCCCTACACTCAAAGCAAATGATATGATTTTTATCTTTAATAATTAAAATCTTTATACCTTTGCTTGTAGGGTTGATACTTGATCCTCCATTTGATTTTTCTTGCAATGTAGAGATGGCATCATCTTCTATTTCTTCCTCTTCACTTGAGGATGTGGACTCTTCCACTTCTTCATCTCTTGAGGATGTGGAAGATCTCTCCTCTTCCACTTCTTCCTTCTCTTCCTTTTTCTCCTCGAATGTTGACCTCTCATCAACATCGGATTGCATCTTTTCTTCCTCCTCTTCTTCAGATGATGACCTCGTGTCAACATTAGATTAGTCATTCTCTTCTTGGACCAATGAGCCCTTCTCCTTGGGCTCTTCCACTCCTTGAACTTGTGTAGGGTCTTCATGATAGGCAATGATCTTTTTCCAAAGATCACTTGCATTTGTGGTTTCACCTACACTCAACAAAATATTAGAGGGTAGCAAATTATGCAAAATTCTCGTTACCTCCTTGTCCGCCTCCGATTGCTCTCGTTGCTCTTCGGTCCAATGCCGAGGTTGGAGGTGTTTACCCTTCTTGTCCGTAGGAGCTTCAAATGGGTCACTCAAGATAACCCATTGGTTCCAGTCCATTTGGAACCATATCTCCAGCTGATTCCTCTAAAATGTGAAGTCTTCCTTCTCGTATGGTGAAGGAATCTGGATGTCCCATCCAAGTGGATCTCCCAAGTCCATCTTCTTCCTCTAGCGGTTGCTCTCTTGGAGGTTAGTCCTCAGAAGAGCGGCCTGGCTCTGATACCAATTGTTGGGACCAATATGCCCGCTAGAGGGGGGTGAATAGCGTTTCATCGCGCTCCTTGCGTTGTTTGCTTCGTCTTGTTGTTGATATGCAGCAGAAATGAAATACAAGACTTACACAATGCTATCTCAAAGATTTACTTGGTATCCACCTCAAGAAGAGGTGACTAATCCAAGGATCCACACGTCGAGCACACACCTCCACTATGAAACACTCCTTCTCAGTCGCAGCCGAAGGCGGAGAAGCCTTACACAAACACCTCACAACAAGAATCACTCAAACAAGAAGAAAATACACAAATATATAAAATAAAACCTCTCCTTGCTTGATCTTGCTGATGTAGGTTGCCTCTTGAACCTTGGAGATGCACCCCAAGAGCCTTCAAGAACTAGTGGTGAAGATTGGAGGAAGCTCAGTGAAGATCGCACGAAAAATCGCAGGAAGAACACAAAGTTCTAGTGTAGAAAATGCTCCGCCCAAGCTTTATACAGTGGTCCCAATCGATCCAAATTAGTCCCAATCGATTGCCACATCACATCTTCACAATCCCAGCCATCCATTGCTCATTTCCTGCTCAACGGTCACTTCCCAATCGATCGACCGATCGATAGGGACCATCTGAATCGATCGGTCGATCGATTCAAACCCATTTTGTGCTCTCGCGTCCGCGCGAGAGCTTCTCCTCCCCAATCGATCGTCCGATCGATTGGGCCTTACGTCCCTCGGATATCTCCCATCCTTCATGCCTTGTTTTCAGGAGCTTCCTTAGGCCTCATCCTAGTTGTCGGATTATACGCCACTCTCGATCAACCTCGAACTGAATAAAAAAATAAGACCTCTGATATTATGGAAGTGTGTGCACTTAATCCTAATATAATAACAAGCACATATATTTAATATTTTTTTCTTTAATTTATCAAAGGGTGCGATTTAGTTCGATAAATCAATAGGCCTGATAAGTTGGGAAATGATATTATTTATAGTGTGTGTTGTTGATTATAGAAGGAAACTGTGTCTTAGTAATCTAGGTTGATGATGTCCCCAAGAGGAGCTCATAAGGATTGTCATGTAAACCCTGCAGATGGACTTAGTCTAACATGATGATAAGATTGAGTGGTACTACTCTTTGAGCTAGATATTAATTGAGTGAGTTGTCAGTAACTCATTTAATTAGTAGACATTCTATATCTTAAACACAGGGAGACTAACATACTCATGATAAGAAGGAGCTCATATAGTAATATGGGATTGGTGGGGTAGTTCAATAATAACTCTTTAGTGGAATGAGTTATTATTGATGAACTCGAGTTGGGTGTTCGGGGCGAACACGAGAAACTCAAGTTCATCGGGAGACCAAAACCAATTCCTCCTCTCGATCCCTATCGTAGCCTCTTAATTATAAAGTGTTATATCCACTCATACCCACCTTCTTACCCACCTTAAGGTGGCCGGCCAAGCCTAGCTTAGAGCCAAAACTAGGGTCGGCCAAACCAAGGTGAGTTGGTTCCAAGAGTTGGCCGGCCCTAGCTTGAACCCAAGCTTAGGTGGCCGACCACAATAAAATAAAAGGGATTTATTTTTAAAATCTTTTCTTATGTGGAAGCCATGGTTTTAAAAGAGAGTTTAAAAATATAAATCTTTCATTTTATTGCTTTCTACAAAAGATTAAGAGAAAAGTTTGATATCTTTTCTTATTTGTAGTTAAAAGGAAGATTTTAATTTTTGATAAAATTTTCCTTTTTGTAACCATCTTCATGGTTTTAAAAGAGTTTTAAAAATTATAAATCTTTCCTTTTATAGCTTTCTACAAAAGATTAAAAGAAAGATTTGATATCTTTCCTTATTTGCAGATTGAAAAAGAAGATTTTAATTTTGAGAAAACTTTCCTTGTAATCATCCTCATGATTTAAAAGAGAGTTTTAAAATTAAATCTTTCCTTTATAGTTTCTACAAAAGATTAAGAGAAAGATTTGATATCTTTCCTTATTTGTAATTAAAAGGAAGATTTTAATTTTAGAGAAAACTTTCCTTAATTTTAATCATCCACATATTTTAAAAGAGAGATTTTAATTTATAAAAATTTCCTTTTATAACCAACCATGAAAGGATTTTTTTAACAGAAATTTTATTTTAAAATTTTTGGAAACAAATAAAGAAGTTTTAATTTTTTGTTTAAAACTTTCTTTTTTTGGAGGAATTTAGGTGGCCAGCCATTAGAGGTTTAATAAGGAAATTTTAATTAAATTTTCCTTCTTAAACATTGGCAAGGAATATAAGGAAGTTTTATTTATAAAACTTTCCATATTTGCCAAGACCAAGGAATATAAAAGAGAGGGTAGAGGTGCCTCACCTCATAACAATATATCTTCTATTATTCCTCTCTCTTTTCTTCCTAGGTGTGGCCGACCCTAATCCTCTTCTCCTCTCTTCTTCTTGTGGCCGAACCTCATCTTCTATTAGAGATCTTGTGGTGGCCGGATCTTGCTTGGAAAAGGAGAGAAAGGAGACTTTGTTTCTAGCATCCCTTGGAGCTTGGTGGTGGTGACCGAACCTCATCTTCTCTTGGAGTTCTTGTGGTGGCTGAAACTTGCTTGGAGAAGAAGGAAGCTTGGGTGGATTCTCGTCTTGGTAGATCGTCGCCCACACGACGTCCGAGATAAGAAGAGGAATACGTCAAAAGATCGAGAGGTCAATGAGCTATAAAAGGTATAACTAGTTATTAGTTTCCGCATCATACTAGTTCATCTTTTTATTTAGATCATGAAATACCAAACACAAGAGGCTAATGCATCTAGGTAATCGAATTTATGTTTTCAATTTTGTGTTTCTTTTATTTTTGAACTTGTGATTCGATTGTTCCTTTTGGTTAAACCTAGGGTTTCTATAAGGAAATTAAATATTAAATTTCGTTGAAAGACTTTGTCTAGGAAGTGGTGGATGCTCCCATACCCAAGAAAGCCTAGTGCCTCGCCATGTTTAACCTGGAAGTCGATCTCTGAAATTAATATTTAATTGAATTTGTAACATGGGTGGAATTGGATCAATAATGTTAAACATCGTTTGCGATCCAAGTCTAAACCTCTAAGAACAGATAAATTGAATTTGGAATCAATAATGTTAAGTTCCGTTTGCGATTCCAAATTTAATTTTTAAAGAACACAATAGGTTGTTAGGAAAGGTTCAGAATTTGTACAAAATTTTTGTACAGGGGAACCAGTACGATATTTCGAGGAGCAACCAACAGTTGGTTGCTACCCGAAATATCGTACTGGTTCTCCTGTACAAAACTTTTGTACAAGTCCTGAACCTTTTCTAACAACCTATTTTGTTCTTTAGAAATTAAATTTAGAATCGCAAACGGAACTTAACATTATTGTTTCCAAATTCAACTTATCTATTCTTAGAGGTTTAAACTTGGATTGTAAACGATGTTTAACATTATTAATCCAAATCCACCCATGTTACAAATTTGATTAAATATTTATTTTAGAGATCGGCTTCCAGGTTAAACATGGTGAGGCATTAGGCCTTCTTGGGTATGGGATCATCCACCACTTCCTAAACAAAGCCTTTCAACAAAATTCAATATTTAATCTCCTTATAGTAGCCCTAGGTTTAACTACTAAGAACAATCGAATCACAAGATCGAAAAACAAAAGAAACACAAAATCGAAACATAAATTCGATAGCCTAGAATCGTTAGCCTCTTGTGTTTGATATTTCAAGATCTAAACAAAAGAATGAACAAGTTATGATGCGGAAACTAATAACTAGTTATACCTTTTGTAGCTTATAGATCTCACGATCTTCTGTCGTATTTCTCTTCTTATCTCAGACGTCGTGTGGGCGACAATCTACCAAGATAAGAATCCACCCAAGCCTCCTTCTCCTTACAAGTTTCGACCACCAACAATCTCCTAGAGATGAAAAACTTCGGCCACCAACCAAGCTCCAAGGGATACTAAGAAACAATGCCTCCTATCTCTCCTTCTTCCTCTAACAAGATCCGGCCAACAACAACTCCTAGAGATGAGATGTCGCCGACCACCAAGGAAGAAGAATAGGAGAAGAAGAGGGTCGGCCACCACCAAGGAAGAAGAAGAGAGGAATAATAGATATGTGTTATAAGGTGAGGCACATCTACCCTCTCTTTTATATTCCTTGGTCTTGGCAAATAAGGAAAGTTTTAAACATAATTAAAATTTCCTTATTTTCCTTGCCAATGACTAAAAAGGAAAATTTAATTAAAACTTCCTTTTAATCTTTCAATGGCCAACCACATCATGTGCATTAAACAAGGCAAGTTTTAAACATAAAATTAAAACTTACTTATTTGTTTCCAAAAATTTTTAAAATAAAAAATGTCTCTTTTAAATTCCCTTCATGGTTGGTTATAAAAGGAAACTTTTAAAATCTCCCTTTTTAAACATGTGGATGATTACAATTAAGGAAAGTTTTCTCCAAAAATTAAAATATTCCTTTTAACTACAAATAAGGAAAGATATCAAACCTTTCTCTTAATCCTTTGTAGAAACTATAAAAGGAAATATTTAATTTTTAAAACTCTCCTTTAAAATCATGGCTTCCACATAAGGAAAGATTTTAAAAATAAACTCACTTTTATTTTTTATGTGGTCGGCCACCTAAGCTTGGGCTCCAAGCTAGGCCGGCCACATCTTAATCCCATCTAAGGCTTGGTTTGGCCGGCCCTTGCTTGGTTTCCCGATGAACTTGAGCTTCCCGTATTCTCCCCGAACACCCAACTCGAGTTCATCAATAATAAATCATACCACTAAAGAGTTATTATTGAACTATTGCACCAATCCCATATTACTATATGAGCTCCTTCTTATCATGAGTGTGTTAATCTCCCTGTGTTTAAGATATTGAATGTCCACTAATTAAATGAGTTACTGACAACTCACTTAATTAATATCTAACTCCAAGAGTAGCACCACTCAACCTTATTGTCATGTCGAACTAAGTCCACCTGTAGGGTTTACATGACAATTCTTATGACACTACAACAAAAACTGCAAACGACAACGGATAATATCCGTTGTCGTAGGGTCAAAAAACCGTTGTAACTGAGGGTGTTGTAGAAAGTAGTGCCCTACGACAACAGTTTTAAATCCGTTGTCTTTATTGACATTCGACAACGGTTTTTATCCGTTGTTGTTTATATGCTCAAAATTTATTTACGAAGGATACGACAACGTTTTAAAACCGTTGTGGAAGATAATTTCGACAACAGATATAAACCGTTGTGGTAGATTCTTTTTACAACAGATATAAACCGTTGTGGTAGACTCTTTTTACAACAGATATGAATGGTGTGGTATATAATTTTAATATGTTTTACAGCGGATAAAATCGTTGTCTTTTATCATTATTTACAAAAAAAAATCCGTTGTGGTTGCGCACTTTTTACAACAGTTTTAATCATTGTCTTTAATGTTCATGATGTAACATGATAATACCAAACAACCAATCTTTATTTAATATAAGCAAACCACCAATACAAAACTAAATCCAAAATATGACAGCTAAAATATACAAAATGAGTTGTACTCATCAAACTTAGTAGTATCAAACCATAAATCACATGCTTTCCATTACTGTTTTTCATATGACTTTTACACATTAGCAAGGCAAGATAAAAACCTAACAAAGCTCACTCCTTGCATCAAAAATCTCAAGCCTCACGAATTGCCCGAGTTACGTACCTATAAGAGAAAAATTAAACAAAACTTATCAAAGAAAAATATAAAATATAAGAAAAAAGAGAATTGTAGTAAGTACTGCATGAACTGTAAACAGAGAATAAATATTTCACATAGCTCTAATATCTGGACATGAGAGAAGAATTTCCAAAATTCCAGGACAACACTCAATGTCTGTAAAACGGAAGAGAAAAAACTTATTCAATACAAAGTTATGCAATACAAACTTATAATCTCTAGGAAATAAAACTTATGCAATAGAAACTTATGCAATACAAGCAATTTAACCAACTTAGAGTTGTCTTGGTAACTTCCATGTGCACCATATCAATCACTTTTAAACCTTTTATAGAAAGTGACATAAGAAACTACCATGTGCACCTGCATTTATACTTCAATAGTGAGGGAGTTAGGCTTAATGGTCTAAAAATAGGAACTAATGTAATAAAACTAAAGAGATATAGGAACTAAAGAAGAGGCGAATTCAGAACTGATTTTAAAATGAGAGGGATAAAATGAAAGATATTTTCAAGTGACTAATGCATATCATCCAGTTCAGAGTTCTGGTATGACTTGAAATTACAATGATCTAAAAACAATTTATCTAAGAAAAGTGTAAAACTAACAAATGACTGGTGATTTCAGGATTTAGTATTTGTATGATCTGTCAAAAGATTTTCTTTCAAGTTCTTGTTTTATGTTACCTTTACAACAAGGTTATCCAGCAGTTTGTGGATGAACATAAGATCCACTCTTTGCATATTACATTCTTTGGCTAAAACAGAAAGTAGTTGCCAAGCTACCTCAGAGGTAATAAGTTCTCTCCCATGCTGTCCAAAGCTCTGAAATACAAGGAATGTTCTGTCACGAATATGAACCATTAAAATCTGACAAAATTGCATTAAACATCATGCAAAGGATATCATACAACTTGAATGACTTTAAGTTTTTTTCACTTTTAGAATATTTAAATTTTAGATAAACTCTTCACTTTGAAAATGAGTTAGATGCAAAGAAAGTACCATAATTACTTTGGATATCCAAGTTTAGTACCTCTTATTTAGCACAACTTGATGCTATTATTACTTCACCATGTAAATATCTGTCAGATGTAAATTCATACTACTTACCAGAAGTATCCTAAACTTTGATTGGTCATCTACATCCTCCGTATGTTCATTGTATATGACAACCAAAATCTCTGCAGCATAGCCCTTATTGCCTTCTTTTATAGTTTCCATCTTATACCAATGATTTTACTCGACTCAGAAATCATCAAGAAACTAAGTGTTTGAAAAAGGACAATAAGCTGAGCCACTTACAGTCAAAATATCTGGATGTCGAACTACCGTCGCCTTAATTTCTTTCAATAAAGCATCACTGAAGAGTTTCACAAGACAACATTTCGGTAAGGAAACTAGAGAAATAATGATATAAAAAATTTAAGATAACTCTTATAACTGGAAACATGAATAGCACAACATTCATCAAAATTATCGATTGTCCAAAGAAGAACATGCCTCCACGCGTCAAAATAGAGCAATCACAAGATGACAATTTTCAAACCCTTAAAAAAAACTTATTCAATACAAACTTATAGTCTGTAAAAAATAAAACTTATGCAATACAAGCAATTTAACTAACTTAGAGTTGTCTTGGTAACTTCTATGTGCACCATATCAATCACCTTTAAACCTTTTATAGAAAGTGACATAAGAAACTACCATGTGCACCCGTATTTATACTTCAATAGTGAGGGAATTAGACTTAATGGTCTAAAAATAGGAACTAATATGTCAAATATTACCATTGAGCTAAGTGAATCCTTCTCGCTGGTAGCATTTCCTTCAATAATTTCTCTCATAAATTTCATCACATAAAACTCACATTGTTTCGCATTAGGTTGTCGAGGACCCTATGTTAACAAAAAATTGTCAATGAATAATGCATATTTAAATATTTTTTTAATTAATCACAAGTAGACATATGTGTGTATATAATATACAAACCTTTACAACTTTCCACGTAGGCTTCTTTTTTCCTTTCCTTTCCTTGTTCGAATTGAACAATTTCAAGCTCCTTCGTACAACAAGAATTGCTTGTGCAACTCCCTGTGCAGTTTCTGCAATTAAGAAATCATAACTCTTGTTAGATAGAAAATGTATATGAAGAAATACAAAAAGTGTATTAATTAATAGACAATAAGTAACTTATTAGCAAAAAGTGATAGAACTAATAAATAATATATTTATTCATGGAAAGCTTACAGTAGACAATAAGTAACTTATTTGCAAAAAGTGGTAGAACAAATAATGAAGCGTGCAAAATGGATTTATTGATAGAAAGCTTACCAGCCCAAAATAGGGGAACTCCACACAGTAAGATATAGAGTATAACTCCAGCACTTGATATATCAATTTCTGGTCCATAATTCCATTTAAAAACTTATGGAGCCATGTAATAAGGGCTTCCAACTATCTCAGAAAATCATTCACCTAGAATTGTGGTAAAAAGAGAAAAATAAATAAATAGAGCACGTTCTTATGGTAAAACTAAACTCCAAGTTAGGTTATTGAATGGAAGTGATCATTAATGAGGCTCAACAAGAATGAAGATCATTAGTATGCATTCATATGGTAACTAATCATTATGCTATGGAGAAATTTTTTTCAAAAAGATCAATAATCAATAATAACTAGGAAGACTTTTTTTTCTTTGAGATCTTCAATTGACAAACTATGGGCTTTATCTAATGGCATCCCAAGGTGCGCAGCCACAAACTCTCTCTTTGGAAAAGCTATACAAACACTCATTCCATGCTCCCGGTCTAACGAACGACCTTGATCTACATCTTAGTGTATCCTTGAGCCATTTTTTGACACAAACACATCAAAAATGGGAAACCACATAAAACATAAAATAGCATAGAGATAAATAAAGTATAAATAAACATGAAAATTGCAAATTAACCATCATGAAAATATGCACTGAATTGAATAGTCATGGAACTATGTATTTTATTTGGACAATCTCTTTGGTATATTCCAGACAAATATCCACCGCTATAGCATTTGAAAAACTACAATAAAGTAAGCAATTTTAATGTGGATCAAGAAATGCTCTCACCAGGCTGGAAGAATATTGACAACCCAAAGTCAATTGCCTTCAAGGGCGAGTTCTCCTTCTTGTTTGCAAACAAGAAATTCTCTGGCTCGAGGTCTCGATGGATCACCCCTTGGCAATGGCAGAGCTGCACGACCTCAACAATGGTCTTCATGACCACAGCTGCCGCGCGCTCTGACTAGTGGCCCCTCGCCACAATGCGGTCAAAGAGCTCCCCGCCCTCACACAGCTCCATGACCAAATGCACAACTCCGTCGTCCTCGCACGCCTCCCGTAGCCTCACGATGCTGGAGCTCCTCGGCAGGTGCCGCGTTATCAGCTACAGAGAGTAGTCCCCATCATGAAAATATGCACTGAATTGAATAGTCATGGAACTATGTATTTTATTTGGACAATCTCTTTGGTATATTCCAGACAAATATCCACCGCTATAGCATTTGAAAAACTACAATAAAGTAAGCAATTTTAATGTGGATCAAGAAATGCTCTCACCAGGCTGGAAGAATATTGACAGCCCAAAGTCAATTGCCTTCAAGGGTGAGTTCTCCTTCTTGTTTGAAAACAAGAAATTCTCTGGCTCGAGGTCTTGATGGATCACCCCATGGCAATGGCAGAGCTGCACGACCTCAACAATGGTCTTCATGACCACAGCTGCCGCGCGCTCTGACTAGTGGCCCCTCGCCACAATGCGGTCAAAGAGCTCCCCGCCCTCACACAGCTCCATGACCAAATGCACAACTCCGTCATCCTCGCACGCCTCCCGTAGGCTCACGATGCTGGAGCTCCTCGGCAGGTGCCGCGTTATCAGCTACAGAGAGTAGTCCCCATAAGGGTTACAAGGCAGTGCACTTAAGATACTCAACCCAAAGCTAAAATATCACCAGTAAATTTTACTCTGATCCACGAATATGGCAAAAGAAAGATGAAATCAGTAGTTCTTTTATGTTCTTTTGTGTAGACAAGTCAAAAGTTGGATGTGGAACAGATGGATCAATTTTTATTATTTTCTTTGCCAAATAATGAGGAAAGACGGATATCTGAAGACATGAATATGAGCATTCGCCTTCAAAACTCAAATCATTCTCTCTAAAAAAATAATTAAATGATTTCCTTCTAATCTATCCCTTTTCTTTTTAATTTATCGTGGCCGAAAAATCAAACTAATAAACAACAGAAACGGGTCAAAGTACACAATTTTCCACAAACCAGAGCACAAAGTCAAAGTTTCACTACACATGCATGAGAAAAACAAGCTACAGCATTAAAATCCATACCAAAAAATGTCTATGCGTGTGGAACAACATCAACACCATAAACGAAATAAATCCGTTCTAATCGAAGAGGAGGAGAGGGATTAGGAACGTACCAGAAAGCAGTATAGCTGTAGAACTTGACGCCGACGGACATGAGGAGTAGGGCGGCGGAGGAGAAGATCGCCTGCCCCAACCTGAGGGACAAGCTGGTTGTGGTTCCGACGGAACCCTACGTCTCATCCATCGCACGGCGAGGAGCGGCTCAAGGGCATGAGATCCTCGACGGGAGGAGCGATCGCGGCGGCGCTCATCTTACTCCCGCCCCGCCTTCTCCCCTTCCTCCATTCAATCTCATGCCCTTCCCCTTCTTTGACCTAACAGCACGGAAGTGACTAGGGTTTCACATCAAATCAACCTCTCGCAACCACAACAAAAAAGAACCATTTTTTCCCATTTGATTGGGGAAAAAGAGACGGAAGCAACTGAGAAAGCGTCCGATTGGGGCAAGGTAAAACTTTTATCTCCGACTGGGCCACAAAAAAAAAGAAACGAGAGGAGAGTGCACCGTCGTAGAGGAAGATCCAGCGGAGGCGGAGGCGGACAGTCGGTCGACAGGATAGCGTGAAGAGATTGTATGAGGAGAGGGAAAGAAAAATGGCTAGGGGTCGGGAATGCGAAGGGGAAAACATGGCGCCGAAAAGAGAGAGGGAAAGTAAAACTACGCGCGAGGGGAAAAAAAGACCAAATTCAATTACAACGGTTTTATCAAAACTGTTGTCGTAGCCGCTAAAAACGCGGATAAAGACAACGGTTTATAAAACCGTTGTAAAAAGTGTTGTCGTTTTAAAAAAATATTGCTCAATGACAACAGTTTTGCCAAAACCGTTGTCTTTTATATTTAATGGGGAGTTCAAAGACAACGGTTTTGGCAAAAACCGTTGTCTTTGAGTAAATACGCAACGCTTTATCTTAAAACCGTTGTCGTAGGGGTGTTGTCGTTTGCAGTTTTTGTTGTAGTGTGAGCTCCTTAAGGAAACATCATCAACCTAGATTACTAGGACATAGTTTCATTCTATAATCAACAACACACCATATAAATAATATCATGTCCCAACTTATTGGGCATATTGATTTATCGAACTAAATCACACCCTTTGATAAATTAAAGAAATAAATATTAAGTATACGTGCTTGTTATTATATCATGATTAAGAGTACACACTTCCATAATAACAGAGGTCTTGTTCTTTTTAGTATGAAATGATAATACCTCAAATGGTCCTGCTCAATATACTCAGAATGTACTAGTGTAATTTTATAGTCAAGATAAACTAATACCAAATTACATTACGACTATTCCAATGGTTTGTTCCTATCCATCTTAGTCGTGAGCTACTATTTATAACTTATAAGGAACTGATAACATGATCTTTTGTGTGTGACACCACACACCATGTTATCGACAATATAAATTAATTGAACAACTACACTTAGCATATAAATGTAGACATTTGACCAATGTGATGTTTACAAAAAGCTAGGCTTTTAGTATACACTCTAACAATCTTCCACTTATACTAAAAGACTATACTGCCATAAACGTTGTCATACATCTGATTCCCATTCCTTCAACATGTCGATCAAAAGCTTTCGCCGAAAGGGCCTTAGTGAAAGGATCTGCCAGGTTATCTGCTGATGCAATCTTGGCGACAACAACTTCTCCTCGTTTTACGATGTCTCGTATCAAGTGGTTGTTAGCTAGAGCCCTAGAGCCAATCATTTGATGATTGTATTTTTGGACTTATTGTATCATATTCTATATAAATAAAGGCATTTGGATTTTGGTTATTATACTTACTTGTATTGGTGCCAAATAAACTAAGTATAATAATGTCCTTGAGTAGATGGTTCTCACCTATATCAATCGGTTAGTTGAACCGATAGTGAGATGATATAGGGAACACTACTCTTAATCATTCCTAGTCGAGTATTAACATTCAGGGACAATGTTAATGCAATAAGACTAGCATGTAGGTCAACTCGATGACTTGATCTCACAAGTCATGGATATAGAGATATCAAGTTGACACATGGGTATACATTAGAGAATGTATACTGAATGACCCGCCATGAGAAAGTATCATGGATCGTTATATGAGTGTCATATACTTTCTCATGTGGCTATTAGTATGACTACTAGTCCTTAGACCTGAAGTCACCATAGATCCCTACATAAGGAGTTATGTACTTTGGTTTCGTCAAACGTCACCCGTAACTGGGTGGACTATAAAGGCGATTACTGGGTATATAACAAATTATGCGGAGGGATGTGAGTGATGTAGATGAGATCTATCCCTCCTATATGACGGGAGAGACATCGGTATTCTTGATAGAGTGAGACCACGAAGTGCATGGCCATGCCCAAATGAGTCAATATAGGATATTGAGCTCATTTGATTTAGTGAGTCTACTTGGAGTTCAAGATTTAGATTGGTCAGAGGATGACAAGGTCTATGCCTCACATTGATCAATCTAGATGTCTAGGATAGAAGGACACTTGTCATATTTTGTGAGGAGTCACAATTAGTAGTCACAAGGTGATGTCGGATCTCGACATTCTTGTAACTTGGGTAGTAATGATGTGTTGCTAGATACCGCTCATTACTTATGCTCCTAAATGGGTTTAGGGCATTGCCAACGTTACAATAACCTATAGGGTCACACACTAAGGACAATTAGATGGAGATTAGGTTCATATGATAAACCAAGAGGATTAGATTCATTTGATGAATCAAATTGGATTAAGAGTAATCCTAATTAGGCTAACTTGAGTTGGACTCAAGTTGATTCATGTGTTCAATGAGTCTAATTTAGATTATGACTCATTGAATCAATTTAATTTAATGAATTAGATTCATTATATATTAAATTGGCTTGAATCAAATGGTTAGATTAGATCAACCATGGAAGAGATTTGGTCAAGTTTGACTTGACTTGAGAGGAAGATTAAAAGTCTAGTTTGACATGACTTTATGCCACCTCATTGGTGAGTTGGCATTGATGTGGACTAATGATATTACTCCACATCATCATGGTTGCCACCTCATGGGAGTTACTAGTGAGTGCCACCTCATGGAGGTTACATTCTCTCCTTGATGACAACTTAATGCATTAATGAGGGGAGTTACACATGAGAAAGGTGGCCGACCACATTTTGAATGGGGTGTGAATTGATTTTCATTATTCATTCAAGTGTGGAATTTTGTATCTTCTTCCTCTCAAGCTCTCCCTCTCCTCCTTCTTGGCCGAACCACATAGGTGCTAGCACACCTTGGTTTTTGGTCACCTCCACCTAGTGTGTTCGTGTGGATACGTGTAGAGAGTTGTCTACATTGACAACTTCGAGTTCCGGCGTACCGAGGACGAGCGGGATATGCAAAAGGGCACGCAACAAGGGTAAAGATCTTCATCATGTAGATCTAGAAGTTTTGTAACTCGTACTCGTATGTTTTCAAATTTTTCTTCGCACGAGATCCGTTGGCTAGGGTGATTCGGGGTTTCCGCGACGCGAAAAAGCGATTTTCGCGGCCCGAAAAACCCAACAGTGGTACTTGCGCTCTATATGTTTACTCGCCTTATGAGCTCGTGGTTCCTTCGAGTTTGCTACTACACTGCTATTATCACAATAAATTATGATGATTTTGGGTAAATCAGGAATCACATCTAAGTCCATTAGGAAGTTCCTAAGCCATACAGCTTCTTTGGCTGCCTCAGAAGCTGCCACATACTCAGCTTTCATGGTTGAGTCTGAAACGCGTTTCTGCTTAACACTCCTCCATGCAATGACTCCACCTCCTAAAGTAAACACATAGCCTGACGTAGACTTACTATTGTCCCTATCTTATTGGAAGTCAGAATCTGTGTAACCCACAAGGAGCAAATCATCTGCTTGGTAAACTAGCATATAATCTCTGGTCCTTCTTAGGTACTTCAATATATGCTTTACAGCAGTCCAATGTCCTTGTCCAGGGTTACTTTGATATCTGCTAACCATACCCACGGTAAAATAGATATCTAGTCTCATGCATAACATAGCATACATTAGGCTTCCTACAGCTGAAGCATAAGGAACTGCCTTCATCTCTTCTATCTCTTTTGATGTGTTCAGAGATATCTCCTTAGATAAAGATACTCCATTCCTAAAGGGTAGAAAACCTTTCTTGGAGTTTTGCATGCTAAAACAAGCTAGGATAGTATCGATATATGAAGCTTGGGATAAGCACAACATTCTTTTCTTGCGATCCCTTACTACTTTGATCCCGAGAATATGTGCGCATTCTCCCAAGTCCTTCATATCGAATTTCTTGGACAACTGTACCCTTACTTCCGACAACACTTTGATATTGTTTCCAACTAACAAAATGTCATCTACGTATAGTATAAGAAATACCACCACGTTTTCATTACACTTCTTGTATACACAAGACTCATCCGGACACTGAATAAATCCATATGACTAGATTACTTCAATAAACTGGATGTTCCAAGATCTTGAAGCTTGCTTTAGTCCATAAATCGATCGATTGAGCTTGCACACTAGATGCTCTTTGCCCTTTGCAATAAACCCCTCTGGTTGCTTCATATGGATGTTTTCTTCAAGACTTCCGTTAAGGAAAGCTGTCTTGACATCCATTTGCCAAACCTCATAATCCATATGAGCAATAATAGATAAAAGTATCCGGATAGACTTAAGCATAGCTACTAGCGAAAAGGTTTCCTCATAATCGATTCCCTCTTTCTGAATATACCCCTTCGCAACAAGCCTTACTTTGAAGGTTTCCACCTTCCCATCTATCCCTCTTTTCCTTTTGTAGATCCACTTACATCCAACGACTTTTACATAATTTGATGGTTCTACAAGCTCCCATACTTTATTAGAATACATAGATTCTATTTCTGAATTCATTGCTCTTTGCTAAGATGTTGGATCTTTATCCTGGAGTGCTTCGTTATATGTTCGTGGATCAGGTTCATGTTTACCTGGGATCAAGTCTGAAGACTCTCCCAAAAATATGAATCTTTCAGGTTGCCTCACAACCCTCTCACTACGACGAGGCACTATCTGTGGTTGTGTATCATTTATGATATGTGTTACAGTTTCTTGTGATATTTCATCTTGTACTGCTAGTACTAGACTAGACGTGTCCTCTTTAATTTCTTCTAGAACAATTTCACTCACGGGCTTATGGTTCATTACATAATCTTCCTCTAAAAATTGAGCATTTGTGCTAACAATGATTTTCTGATTTTTAGGATTATAAAACAAACCACCTTTCGTTCCCTTAGGATATCCCACAAACAGACAAACTTCTGTACGTGATTCCAAATTGTTAGTGTCTCCCTTCAGCACATGTGCTGGACTACCCCAAATTCGAATATATTTCAGACTAGGCTTATGCCCATTCCATAATTCTATGGGAGTAAAGGGTACTGATTTAGAAGGTACTATATTCAGAATGTATACGGTTGTTTCCAAAGCATATCCCCAAAATGAATTTGGTAATTCTGAATAACTCATCATCGATCTAACCATTTTCATAAGAGTCCTATTCCTTCATTCTGCCACACCATTCTGTTGGGATGTACTAGGTGCAGACAATTGGGATTGAATCCTGGCCTCTGATAAGTAATTCCTAAACTCTCCAAAGAGGTATTCGCCACCACGATTAGACCGTAGTGTCTTGATACTTTTACCATGACGTTTCTCCACATCAGCCTTGTACTCTTTGAACTTATCAAAGCATTCAGACTTGCGACGCATCAAGTAAATGTACCCATATCTCGAATAGTCATCTATAAAAGAGACAAAATATTCGAAGCCACCTCTTGCCTGGATAGACATAGGACAACACAAATCAGAATGAACCAGTTCCAACACATCTTTGGCTCTATAGCCCTTGGCCTTAAAAGGTCTCTTGGTCATTTTTACTTCCAACCAAGATTCGCAGGTTGGAAAGTTTTCCACCACTAATGAACCCAAGAGTCCATCAGCTATAAGTCTTTAAATCCTACTTAAGTTAATATGACCAAGCTTTAGATGCCAAAGATATGTTTGGTTCATTTCTGAAGGTTTCTTTCTCTTATTAGAATTAGAAGATGTGTTATTAATTTTCATTTGTTGCTTTGTGGGAGAAATTAGATTTAGAGTATACAAATAGCCTGCTAATGTACCAGAACAGATAATAACCCTATTTTTCTTGATAACTACTTTGTCATCAAAAGAAACAGAATATCTATCTACAAACAGTTTAGAAACTGAAATTAAATTATTTCTAAAAGTTAGTACATAAAGACAATTTCTCAAAATCAAAGTTCTATTCTTATCGAATGATAAGTAGACGTCTCTCACTACAACAACCACCACTTTCGTAGCATTGTCCATGTAGACGGTTATCTCTCCTTTATATAGTCGACGGGTTTCTTGGAAACCCTGCAATGAATTACAGACATGATCAGTGGCTCTTGTATCTACACACCAGGTGCTGGTAGATAACACCGCTAAACATGTTTTAACTACTAGAGAATAAGATATACCTTTATTGTTCTCTTTCCTACGAGGACAGTCTACCTTCCAATGCCTGACTGCTTGCAGATGAAGCACTTGCCCTTTGACTTCTTCACTCCAGCTTTTAGTCCAGTACCTAGAGATCTATTCACCTTCTTTACTGAGCCAGCCTATTTCTTCTTCTTCTTGCCTTTCGACTTAAAAGTAAAAATATTTTCAGCAAAGTGAATTTGAGAATTATGACGAAATAACCCTTCTGCTGCCTGAAGTTCTGTCAGTAGTTCCGCCAATGAATACATCCTTTTATTCATATTGTAGTTCAGGCAAAACTGCTCAAAACTTTTGGGTAGCGTTTGGAGAATAATATCGACCTGGGTTTCCCCATCGATTTCAGCTCCAAGAATTTGTATCTCGTTTAAGTAAGCCATCATCTTGAGGATATGATCCCTTACGGGTGTCCCCTCTGACATGGTGGCTGTCATTAATTTTCTCATTGCCTCTTACCTAGCAGCCCGATTCTAGTGTTCAAAGAGTTCCTTGATATTGTTCATCATGTCATAAGCAGTTTGTAAGTCCTGATGCTGATGTTGCAGCACATTTGACATTGAAGCTAAAATGTAACACCGCGCCATCTTATCTGCCTTTACCCATTTCTTATGATACTCAATCTCCTCTTCACTAGAATCACTATTAGGCACATTAGGGCATACCTTTAATAGTATAAACTTATAACCTTCAGCATTTAGGACAATGTCCAGGTTTCTTTTTCAATCTATGTAATTGAGACTAGTAAGTTTGTTCTCTTTTAGTATAATAGCCAGTGAGATGAAAGTCATCCTAAGAAGCATAAAATAAGCTTTGTTCAAGACTCTAAATTTAGAATAATATTGATTCTCAAACAATACTATTTAAATTTACCAACACCTCAAAATACCGTAAATTTTGCATGCCACGTTAGTGTGGACGTATACAAATTCAAACAATTGTAAGAGGAGGTTTTACCCATTAATTTTATAATCTTGTCATTATAACTTTATGACAAATAAAATTAATAGTTGGTTTTTCTTTGGTCATGCAAAAAATAGCAGTGACTCCGTTGGGGAGGATACTATTGAATGCGTCTAAGTGTATACCATTACTTGATACTTAGTCCATTAAATAGGATTGTGCCCCTTCAGTTGGAGAAGATCACACGCTCCTAAATAATTTCCTATAATCATCCATAAAAGGAAGTTTGATCTAGTGACCCGCAAACAAACTCATCGGTTGTGGAGGAAGGCACTCAGAGACAACACGCAAGTTTGTTTGCATCACTTTCAAACCAGTAATGGAGACCGTGGAATTTATTTAAAATCCCTCTCCCACTTAGTTATTTAAGGTGAGGAATTTTATCATGCAAGCACGCATCACATGCACACACACATCACAGTAAAAAAAATAATAAATATGGAAATTAATTCTCCAACTATTATGACTTCTTCCATCATTGTCCTCTGTGTGCTGCCAGCCCTAGGGTTCATATCGTCGGGTCTATCGAGCTTCCTTTTCTGCTGTGCCTCTGGTCCTCTAATAGTACCACGCCTTGCAAGAATATGATCCATGACAAAAATAGAATTTCACATATATCGATCCTATATTACACAAGGAAATGTACATGAAGTCTAGATCGAACAAAAATGAAAAATCCTAGGGCTAATACAGCTCCTGCTGTATTTAATAAATATAATTATACACAACACATAAAATGCCTTTGACATGTCCAATGGTCCAATCACACACAATCATAATAAGCCATAATAGTTGGAACCTGCAACCACAAAGTTAGCATATCCTACTATTATCCTACATAAATTATGTATGACATGTGCATAATTAAAATGAGAAATCAAACACGCAGAGGCAAACCCTAGCTCTGATACCAATTGTTGGTTGCTACCCGGAATATCGTACTGGTTCTCCTGTACAAAAATTTTGTACAAGTCCTGAACCTTTCCTAACAATCTATTGTGTTCTTTAGAAATTAAATTTAGAATCATAAACAGAACTTAACATTATTGATTCCAAATTCAACTTATCTGTTCTTAGAGGTTTAGACTTGGATCGCAAACGATGCTTAACATTATTAATCCAAATCCACCCATGTTACAAATTTGATTAAATATTTATTTCAGAGATCGGCTTCTAGGTTAAACATGGAGAGAAACTAGGCCTTCTTGGGTATGAGATCATCCATCACTTCCGAGACAAAGCCTTTCAACGAAATTAAATATTTAATCTCCTTATAGCAACCCTAGGTTTAACCACTAAGAACAATCGAATCACAAGATCGAAAAACAAAAGAAATACAAAATCGAAACATAAATTCGATAGCCTAGAATCGTTAGCCTCTTGTGTTTGGTATTTCAAGATCTAAACAAAAGAATGAACTAGTTATGATACGGAAACTAATAACTAGTTATATCTTTTGTAGCTTATAGACCTCACGATCTTCTGTCATATTCCTCTTCTTATCTCGGACGTCTTGTGGGTGATGATCTACTAAGATGAGAATCCACCCAAGCCTCCTCCTTCTCCTTGCAAGTTTCGGCCACTAACAATCTCCTAGAGATGAAGAACTTTGGCCACCAACTAAGCTCCAAGGGATACTAAGAAACAATGCCTCCTATCTCTCCTTCTTCCTCTAACAAGATCCGGCCACCAACAACTCCTAGAGATGAGATGCCGCCGGCCACCAAGGAAGAAGAATAGGAGAAGAAGAGGGCCGGCCACCACCAAGGAAGAAGAAGAGAGGAATAATAGATATGTGTTATAAGGTGAAACACCTCTACCCTCTCTTTTATATTCCTTGGTCTTGGCAAATAAGGAAAGTTTTAAATATAATTAAAACTTCCTTATTTTCCTTGCCAATGACTAAAAAGGAAAATTTAATTAAAACTTCCTTTTAATCTTTTAATGGCCAGCCACATCATGTGCACTAAACAAGGCAAGTTTTAAACATAAAATTAAAATTTCCTTATTTGTTTCCGAACATTTTTAAAATAAAAAATGTCTCTTTTAAATTCCCTTCATGGTTGGTTATAAAAGGAAACTTTTAAAATCTTCCTTTTAAAACATGTGGATGATTACAATTAAGGAAAGTTTTCTCCAAAAATTAAAATCTTCCTTTTAACTACAAATAAGGAAAGATATCAAACCTTTCTCTTAATCCTTTGCAGAAACTATAAAAGGAAAGATTTAATTTTTAAAACTCTCTTTTAAAATCATGGCTTCCACATAAGAAAAGATTTTAAAAATAAACTTTCTTTTATTTTTTATGTGGCCGGCCACCTAAGCTTGGGCTCCAAGCTAGGCCGGCCACATCTTAATCTCATCCAAGGATTGGTTTGGCCGGCATTTGCTTGGGCTCCAAGCTTGGCTTGGCCGGCCACCTAAGGATGGGTAAGAAGGTGGGATTTAGATGGATATAAGACTTTATAATTAAGAGGCTACGACAGGGACCGAGAGGAGGAATTGGTTTTGGTCTCCCGATGAACTTGAGCTTCCCGTGTTCGCCCCGAACACACAACTCGAGTTCATCAATAATAACTCATACGACTAAAGAGTTATTATTGAACTACCGCACCAATCCCATATTACTATATGGGTTCCTTCTTATCATGAGTGTGTTAATCTTCTTGTGTTTAAGATATCGAATGTCCACTAATTAAATGAGTTACTGACAACTCACTTAATTAATATCTAACTCCAAGAGTAGCACCACTCAACCTTATTGTCATGTCTAACTAAGTCCACCTGCAGGGTTTACATGACAATCCTTATAAGTTCCTCAAGGGAACATCATCAACCTAGATTACTAGGACATAGTTTCATTCTATAATCAACAACACACCATATAAATAATATCATGTCCCAACTTATTGGGCATATTGATTTATCAAACTAAATCACACCCTTTGATAAATTAAAGAAATAAATATTAAGTATACGTGCTTGTTATTATATCATTATTAAGAGTACACACTTCCATAATAAAAGAGGTCTTGTTCTTTTTAAAAGTTAGTATAAAATGATACTACCTCAAATGGTCCTGCTCAATACACTCAGAATGTACTAGTGTAATTTTATAGTCAAGATAAACTAATACCAAATTACACTATGACTATTCCAATGATTTGTTCCTATCCATGTTAGTCGTGAGCTACTATTTATAACTTATAAGGAACTGATAACATGATCTTCTGTGTGTGACACCACACACCATGTTATGTACAATATAAATCAATTGAACAACTACACTACAATATAAATTTAGACATTTGACCAATGTGATTCTTTATTTCAAAGTAAATGTTTACAAAAAGCTAGGCTTTTAGTATACACTCTAATAATTGTATGAGATCTTGGGATCAAAACTCGGTACGTCCGAGTATACCTTTCCTCATGCCTTGGCCACATGATGTTGGCGCAGCGGGGCCGGGAAGAGGGGCGTGAATTGCCTGAAAAATAAAACTATGCCCTCCTCAAGACTTTCAACTCAAAAATGCAGCAACAATAATAAAAGTAAAAGCATAAATAAAAGGGAGACCAGAAATTGACTTGGTTACAACCAAGACGGTTATTAATCAAAGTCGGTTGAACAACTATACTAGCAGAGTCTCCTTCACTGTAGGCGGAGAAGCCTTTTTACACTAAAAACACTCACTAGTTGCTAGGAATTGATGCCAGAGTTGAATGCTTGAATGAATGATTAATTCCTAGGTCCAGGGGTCTTTTTATAGCCCCTGGAAAGTCTATCCCGTAGGTCCAAGGCGCCTCCAATAGTTTGACCGGATAAAACTTTATCCAATTGCAAACGATAAGTTTTACTGGGTCTGAGGCGCCTCCAATGCCCTTCAAGGTGCCTCAGACTGGTTTGAGGCGCCTTGACTGCAGGGTATAAATAGCCCAATTTCTGCATGGTATAAATAGCCTAATTTCTGCATGGTATAAATAGCTTCCAGTTTCTCTTTCTTCTTCTTCCGAAGCTCCGATCGGTTGGGTGATTCCGGCCAACCGAAATAGGGCTCACCCAAACCCAATTTCTGACCTTCTCCTCGAGCAGACTTCCATCCCTACTTTATGTCCCTCGAACGTCATGCACGTTCTTCTCACTCACCAATGTACTCTTCCGCATCTCTCTCATCCTTCGGACGCACCGAGCCCGTCGGCTCCCTTCCCGTGTCGTCCTTCTCGCTAGCTGCGTCTTCCGCTCGATTTTCTGTGCTCCTAAGTTCCTACACACTTAGTCATAGGGATCAAAAATAAACAGGACCTAACTAACTTGGTTGATCACATCAAAACACTCACGGGGTCCAACAATCTCCCCCTTTTTGATGTGCATCAACCCAAATTCAAATTAGGGTAAAAAGAACCAAATAGTAATTTAAGAAAATTACTAAACTAACATTTTAAGTACACAAATTGCAATAATAGAATTTGCAACATAATTTTAGAAAAAAAAATTATAATTTTCCTAACTCCCCCTAAACTTAAACTTGTACTTAACTATCTCCCTCTTTGATCACAGCAAAAATAGTGGGGAACAAGGTAGAAAAATTCAAGTTAACAATTTTCTGAAAATAAATCATTTTCAAAAAAATTTAGTTAAGATAATTTCAAAAAAAATCATTTCTAATTTCAGAAGAGATTTAAAAAAAATTGATCAACATTTTTTGCAAGAAATTTTTTTCTAGATAAAAATATTTTTGAAGAATTTCCACAAAAATGTTTAAAAACTTTTCAAAGCATTATTTATTTTTAATGCTTTTACTAAAAAGTTAATTAAACATTTTATTTTCAATATTTTGGCTTCCAGGTTGTGACGAAGCACTAGGCCTTCTTGGTTATTGGAGCAACAACCACTTCCTTAGACAAAGCCTCATAAAGAAATTTTAATATTTAATTTTCTTCTGAAAGCCTTAATCTTAAAGAGATTTAAATCCAGTAAAGATTTTAGAACCCAGTATAGATTCCTTGCTACAGGGTTAGTTAAAAACTTAGGGGGAATATAGTTTCTTGGAATTCGTCTAAGTTGTCCCTGATGCTTTCTTATATACCAGTTTAATTTTCCATAAACTTTAATTTTTGATTTTTGAAAAACATTAGTGTTTAAACATGCATCAGATTTTAACTTTTCAATTTGGAGTTTCAATTTATCATTTTCAGACTTCAAATTATCTAAAATTTTATTTAAGTTAGCAATTTCTTTTTCTGATTCAGCTAAGTCTTTAGAAAGAGATTTAATAAATTGAAATGACTATTTAGGGTTTAGAGCACGTACCTTACTTACCTTACTTTGTGGTGCTCCCCCTTCATCGCAGCTTTCCTCTTCTGATGTTCCTCCCCCTTCATCTATGCTCATTTCTGAACTTGACTCTTCTTCTAGCTGGTGGTTTGCCATCAGTGCTAATCCCGAGAATTCTTCGACTTCATATTCGGAGGACGTCGAATCGTCCCAAGTGGTCTTCAAGATTTTATGCTTGGAGGAATTTGACTTGTTCTTTACCTTCTCCTTGTCTTTTGTCTTTAGCTTTAATTTGGGGCAGTCATCCTTGATGTGCCCTTCCTCGTTGAAGTTGTAGCATCGGACTGTCCTTTTGTTGCGTCGAAGCTTCCTCGACTACGATTTAAATTTATTAGTTTTAAGAAATTTATTGAAACGTCATACCAGTAGCTAGCGCTGCTTTGGTTTCATCGATCGACGCCTCAGAGTCGGGATAGTCCTTTTCGGCTTGTAGGCAATGTTGAGGTTTGACTTTTCTACTTGTTTAGGCTCTGCAAGTCGAGACTCGTGAAGTTCGAAGGTAGAAAATAAAATTTCTAAACTACTTATATCAAAGTCCTTAGAGATGTAATATGCATCTACTAAGGGTGCCCACTCTGGAGTCCTTGGGAAGGCGTTTAGTGCATACCGAATGGAATCTCAGTTTGTTACCGTTTCGCCAAGATTTGTCAGTTGCGTTATCAGCTCCTTGATCCTTGAGTTGCGCTACCTTCTCGTCGTTGTTCATCCGGAGGTTTATTAGTTGTGTCCGGAGGATGTCGCGCCTCGCTATCTTTGCTTCTGAGGTGACTTCGTGGAGCTCCAGGAATTTTTCCCAGAGATCTTTCACGGAGTTGTAGCTTCCAATCCGGCTTACCTCCTGGGGCGGCAAAATGCTGAGCAGGTGGAATTCCGCCTTTCCGTTGGCCACAAAATCGGCCTGCTCCTTTTTCGTCCAGTTGTACTCTTCTTTGTCTTTTAGCGTTGCATATCCATATTTCATTATTAAAAGAATATCGAATCCGGTCCTAAAAATACCTCCATTTTGCGTTTCCATGTAGCGAAGTCTCTGTCGAACTTCGGGGGATGAATGTTTGCTCCGGCCATCGTTCTGATCTTTGTGCTTCAGTTGGTGGTTAGTCCTTATGAGGTTGTCGGACTCTGATACCACTTGTTGGCGCAGTGGGGCCGGTAAGAGAGGGGTGAATTGCCTGAAAAATAAAACTATACCCTCCTCAAGACTTTCAACTCAAAAATGCAGCAACAATAATAAAAGTAAAAGCAGAAATAAAAGGGAGACCAGAAATTAACTTGGTTACAACCAAGACGGTTGTTAATCCAAGGTTGTTGAACAGCTCTACTAGCAGAGTCTCCTTCATTATAGGCAGAGAAACCTTTTTACATTTAGAACGCTCACTTGTTGCTAGGAATTGATTACAGAGTTGAATGCTTGAATAAATGATTAATTCCTAGGTCCAGGGGTCTTTTTATAGCCCCTGGAAAGTCTATCCCGTAGGTCCAAGGCGCCTCTAATAGGGGTTCAAGACGTCTCTAATAGTTTGACCGGATAAAACTTTATCTGATTAAAAACGACAAGTTTTACTGGGTCTGAGGCGCCTCCAATGACCTTCAAGGCGCCTCAGACTGGTTTGAGGCGCCTTCAAGGTGATGGAGGCACCTCCAAGTCTGAGGCGCCTTCAAGGTGTGATGGAGGCGCCTCTAAGACTGCATGGTATAAATAGCCCAATTTCTACATTGTATAAATAGCCCAATTTCTGCATGGTATAAATAGCTTCCAGCTTCTCTTTCTTCTTCTTCTTCTGAAGCTTCGATCGCTTGGGTGATTCCGGCCAACCGAAATAGGGCTCACCCAAACCCAATTTCCGGCCTTCTCCTCGAGCAGGCTTCTGTCCCGGCTTTACGTCCCTCGAACGTCGTGCACGTTCTTCTCACCCACCGGTGTACTCTTCCGCAGCTCTCTCGTCCTTTGGACGCACCGAGCCCGTCGGCTCCCTTCCCGTGCCGTCCTTCTCGCTAGCTACGTCTTCCGCTTGACTTCCTGTGCTCCTAAGTTCCTGCACACTTAGACACAGGGATCAAAAATAAACGGAACCTAACTAACTTGGTTGATCACATCAAAACACCCATGGGGTCCAACACATGTATTAATGGCTAGTAGTCACCTGTGATTTATCTTCTTTATATTTTCCAAGGATGAATTGACAGGGATGTTGGGGTGAATGAATCATCTTATGTCACGTGTATATCTAAAGATTCGTGTCATCAAAAGAAGGATATAGAAAAATGAGGAAATTATATATCTTTTCATAAATATTAATAAATTTGTTTCTTTTTAAATTTTGTATTCAATTCCTATACTTAATTCTTACTTAAACATTTTTTTCTTGTTTTTTTTAAATTAAGGTGAAAAAATATTTATGGTTCAAATTGATTGCTATTTATGGATTACTCTCTATTAAAAGTTTTTTTTTTTACTATTTATCTATTTTAAAGTTAAAAAATGGTGAAATGATTAATTTTAATAAATTTTTTTAACCAACTTTTTCTATTTCTATTTCCCCACATCATCAGCCACCACTTTCACAATTCCCACATTGTGAATTTTAGTGTTGTCATTGTCGCATCATCACTTGTCCTTCAATTTTATTATTTTTAAAGGCTAGGGTCGACCTTGATCGAAACACTAATATGACTTAGCTGTCCGAGTGATTTTGCTGGGGAACTTCCAGCTATAAGTATTTCGTGATAGTTTTGATGTGGTCAGCCAAGTTAAGTTAGGTCCTGTTGTATTTAATCCTTGTGTCTAAGTGTGCAGGAGCTTAGGAACACAAGAAGTCGAGCGAAAGATGCAGCTAGTGAGAAGGATGGCACAGGAAGTGAGTCGACGGGCTTAGTGCATCTGAAGGATGAGATACTGCAGAAGAGTAGACTAGTGGACGAGAAGGACGTGCGCGGCGGTCCAAGAGACAAGAAGCCGGGAAGGAAGACTGCTCGAGGAGAAGGTTAGAGTTGGGTTCAGGTGAGCTCAACTCTGGTTAGCCGGAGAATCACCTACGTGAAAAACTACACGAAGAGATCAACGTTTAGCTGAGTTGCGCTATGGAAGGAGCCTTCCATGGATGGAAGGCACCTTTGATGAATAGTATGAAGGCGCCTTCCATCCATGGTGTGAGAAACTAGGGCGCTAAATACGTGAAAGCGCAGCGAAAAACATCTAGTTCTTTATCAAGAGGATCCATGCAAAAGGAAAGATATGTTACAATCTATACTAAGTTTATATCATGATAGTATACCTTTGATGTGTGCACACGGACTCCAAACAGCTTGGATCTCAGCACGATCACACGTTCGCGCCTCTATGGTATCCACACGAGCAAGTGTTCGTTTGTCACACAAACTCACAAAGTGGAGAAGGCAATCACCTAAAGTTATGCTAGCAACCTTGATAGGAGGTCTCAGACTAGAGGAGAAGAGAAGAGGAAAGAGAATGAATAAGTACCCAAATTGAGAGAAAAATGCTTAAATATTTTCATCTAATGAAAATACTTAATGAGTATTAATTCAATTAATGAGCATTAATGAATATTCACACTCCATTAAGACCACATTTGAACCTCTTCATTTTTGAATTCAATTTCAAAAATTAAATTATTCATTGAAATTTGAAATTCAATAAATTAATCTCCATTAATCCTCTTTAGTGAATGAATTCACTTGAGTCTAACTCAAGTCTAATTCACTTGAGTCTAACTCAAGTCCAATTCAATCGAGTCTTACTCAATTGATCTCATGCAATTTCAAATATAAAGAATCACCATTTCATTAATTTGTATTGACTTCTTGAGTCTAGTTTGAATTGGACTTAATCCAATAATTAAATCCAATTGAGTCTAACTCAATAAGTTTAATTTGGATTAGACTTAATCCAATGATTCATCATATGAACCCATCTCCAAATCTACTTGTTCTTTGTGTATGACCCAATAGGTTCTCGTAACTTTGGCAATGTATCCAAATCAACATTTGGATACATAAGCAATGAGTGGCATCTAGCAAGACATCATTGCTACCCAAGTGACGAGAAAGTCGAGATCCGACTTAACATGTCCGTGGCTATTATCTTGTATGACTTGGTCCCTCTATCCTTATCTAGATTGATCAATGAGGCATAGACCATGTCATCCTCTTATCAACCTTTGTGTTTCTTGATCTCTAAGTAGACACACTCAATAAAATAAGCTTAATATCTCATATTGACTCATTTACGCATGACCATGCTTTCTTGTGTCCTACTAATCAAGGGACCCACAAATATCGCTTCCGTCATATGGAAGGGATAGATCCCATCTACATTACTCATATCCCTCCACATAATTCATTGTATACCTAATGATTGACTTTATTGTCCACCTTGTTATAAGTGACGTTTGTCGATACCAAAGTACACAACTCCTTATGTAGGGAACCGTAGTGACTTCAGGTCTAAGGACTATTCATACCAATAGTCACATGAGAATATTTATGACACTCATATAACGATCCATGAAACATTCTCATGGCGAGTCATTCAGTATATATTCTCTAATATATACCCATGTATCAACCTGATATCTCATATCCATGACTTGTGAGATTAAGTCATCCATTGACCTACATGCTAGTCTCAACGCATTAATATTGTCCTTGTATATTAATGCTTGACTAGAAATAGTTAAGAGTAGTGTTCTATATATATCTACAATATCTCACTATCAATTCAACCAATTGATATGTTGTAGATAAGAACCTACTACCCAAGGAAATTATTATACTTATTCAATCGGCACTAAACTGAAATAAATATAATAATCAACTTTGCTTTTTATTAATAATAAAATATGATATAAAAATGAGCCCTTTATAATCATCTCATAATTGGTACTACGGCTATTACTAACAATCTTCCACTAGCACTAGTGTCAATCACTGAGATATCAAATACCCTTTGACCTAGTGTGACCATCATGTTTTCACTGTACCAAAGTCTTGGTCAAGGGATCCACAATGTTAGCATTGGCCGATACTCTACATATCCTCACATCTCATCTATTGACGATCTCTCAAATGAGATGGAACCGCTATAGTATTTAATACCTAGCACCACCATTTAAACAAAATATATACCCTGACTGTGATATGTAATCATCCTTATCTGTTTAGAAGGTAGCATCGGTGTAACCCTTTACAACAAGCTCTTCATGTAACGCTCGAAAATTTTCGAAAGACTTTTTATAAATATCCTAATATTTTTCTGGAATTTTAGAATATTTTTCTGGAATTTTTGGAGTAGCGGAAGTAGCAAAAATAAATAGAAACATAAAATAGCTTAAGCGGGAATCGAACCCGAGACCTATCGAGTCCGATAACCTTTAGATAGCTTTAGTAACCAAGTGAACCCAGCAGGGACGTGCTGAAAGGAAAGGGAATCAATTATATTTATATTTGAGTTGGGCCGAATTACCCACTTAATATAAATAGGGATTTTAAGTGAGGAGTTATTATTTTTCATCGGGAACTTTCTCTCCTCAAACCCTTACACGCCACCCCTTCTCCTTTCTCTTCTTCTTCACGGCGCACCAAGCCCAAAGGGGCTAGGGTTCCGTCCCAAGGGCAATAGGAACACCTTCCGGCAACAACTCCGACACGAGGACGCTCCCCTCCGCGAGAGGAATGCATAGACGCGAGAAGATCGTCGAAAGGATCGTCTTCTCCGGAAATCTAGCGATTAGAATCGTAAGAAAATTAGCACAGAAGGTAAGAAACCCCTCACCTGCAGTATAGGTAGTTTTCGTACGATTATATTTGATCATGTCCAAATGCTGAATCAACAGACACTGGGCACGTGGCGCTCTCCGAGTCGCTGACGTAGGTCTCCGTCTGGTTGCACGAATCTCCGGCGAACCTACACAAAGTCGGGCCGGGAAGGGGTTCCCGGCGACGACCCTCCGACGCTCAAGTCAGGCAAAGCTCGACAACAAAGAAGTGGCTTAAAAAATCGTATATCGCGTACCTCCGGCGAAGGATGAGGGCCTTTATATAGGGCAGTGGAGAAGCGAGTGCAAACGTACCGAGGTGTACACGTGTCCTCAGCCCATACCTCAGTAAGGGCCTGTCAGTGAGCTTACCTGACCCCATACTGCTACAGTCCAAGCATGTCTTCGATGGGACAACGGAACCCCCTGTCGTAAGATTTGGAGTATGGCCTAAACGTAACACATGCCCGCTGTCAGAAAAAGATGTCCCTTGTCCTTTTCCCCTTACTCTCGACCGAGCGCCCGGCCGGCCAGCCTCCGCCTTACGTCCGGTCGAACACCTATGGTGGTCTACTTGAGAGATTCTCGGTAATGTGCTTTATGGAGACTGTTAGCAGTATGCAACCTCATATCTTCGGCCGAGCGTGCCGTCCGCTCGGCCCTGAGATCCTGTTCAATGAACGCCGGAACCCTGGCTTCTGCCGGGGCGCCTTTCTGCCATTAGTTAGACACCGGTCGGCCGGCCGGGCGGTCGGTCCACCCTTCTTCGGTTGGTCCACCCTTCTCCGGTCGGCCTATCGATCCAACCTTTTCTCGAGCGTCCGGTCGGTCCATCCTTCTCCGGTCGGCCACCCGGCCCTTCAACTTCCACGTGGCATTGACTCCTCAGAACGGGAGTCCCCTGTTCTTACCGTCGGATCACTTGCCTCCCCTTCAAGTCTAGTTGAAGGAGGCGATTAGTCCGACTGACTGGACTGCTAGCCTAGCCGGGCTGCGCCTTCAGGCACACCTTCTCCACTCGGTTTTCCGCAGGGATGGTCGTAAGGTTAGTCAACAGCAACCTTCCTCGAATCTTCTCGTAATCTGCGCCAATCTTCGACATTAAGGCTGAGCATGCGCTCATTAAATGCCTCGAATGGCTGAATGCCACGTGGCGCATTGTCGTCATCGTACGGCGGCGGCGGCGGCGTGGTGCTTTGATGGGATCGAGGCGGTTTGAAATGGACGGCGCGATGTGTGCTTTGATTCCCGTGACCTGGATCCAACGGTGGAGGCTGCTCGGCCTCCGCCATATAAAATCTTCGTTCTCCCCTATTCCCCTCATTTGCTTTCGCGACTTCTACCTTCGTCCATGGTGTTTCGGTGCTCCGGCGATTCAATTCCTGCTCTCCGACGCTCTCCGACACCTCTTCCTTGATCCTTTTCCTCGCAGTAAGGCTCTATATCTTTTCTTCCTTGTTTGCGGTGTTTGCTCCGCATTTCTTTCCCCAGTTTCAATCCTTGGGGCCTCTTTTCGCTTGCTGTCGTCTTTCTTCTGCCTTTTTGATTCCTTCCGATCGGACCATGGCTAGTTCTTCCCATCCAGAAGACCAATCCCTCGGCCCTTGGTACACGACCATGCAGTCATGATTCGATCAGCGTGACTTTGATATTCTGACCGATAATTTTGAAATCCCAGGTGATTTTGAACTTCTTTTAGCCGGTCCCTCCGCTCGGCCACACAGGCCGCCGCGCGGAGCTTTCTGTGTCTTCCGCGACCAATTTACTGCCGGTCTGCGTTTTCCAGTACATCCCTTCATTATAGATGTTTGTAATTTTTTCGGTGTTCCGCTCGGCAGTCTAGTGCCCAACACCTTTCGTCTTCTCTGTGGTGTTGTTGTTTTGTTCAAGATCCACAACATCCCCCTCCGACCGGAGGTCTTTTATTACTTCTATTACCCCAAACAGTCCGAGCCGGGCACCTTCATGTTCCAAGCTCGGCTCGGCTTAGTCTTCTTTAACAAACTACCTTCTTCCAATAAACATTGGAAGGAGTATTTTATCTATATTCGTATGCCCGATCAGGCCAATTTCCAGACCAAGTGGCAGGTCAACCTACCCCCCACTCCTGAGATGAAGAAATTCAAGACCCGACCGGATTACCTCCAGGCCGCAAATATACTAGCCGGTCTGCGGCTTGACATCAATAAGCTTCTTCATGAAGGAGTGATGTACATCTTCGGCCTGAGTCCAATGCGGACTCCCCTTCCGAGCAGCTTCGGTAAGAATTTTACTTGGACATTTGCTTTGATTGCTAACTGATTTCTTTTCTTTCCTTTGCAGCGGACATCGTCATGGAGTCAGTAATGGCTGACATTTTGAAGAGAAAGGCGGCGGCGCTCGAAGCCGCGGCGGCAAAGGAGATGGAAACGCTCGGCATCCAACCGGTCGGATCGCATGAAGGAGAAAGCGGGACACAGGCCGAGTCGGCCGCTCAGGCTTCTCAGCCGAACGTGGCAAGCGGAGCCACCCCCAGTGGGGGACCAACTGTCCCCGAGGAAGGTTCCGCTCGGGAGGAGGAGCAACCTCGACAAAAGAGGTGCCGAGTGGAGACTCCCCTGCGATCGGCTACCTCCGCGGTCCAACCATCCGAGCGGGTCACTGCAACTGCTCGAGGCAAGGTGCCAGAGGTCGAAGCCATTTCGTCCGACCGGACTCCTTCTGAATGGGACGAGCCGACAGCCCCAATTGAGGCTATTCCGGTCGGCATCCTTCCGCCCGCTCGTCAATCAGTCCAGCGCTCAACCATTCATTCTCAGTTTTCGGCGCCGGCTTCTGATCATCTTCCGACCGCCGGTCGGACGACCCCCGGTCATGGCTGCACAATACGAGTCACTCTTCACCTTTCCACTGAAGAGTTGCTGCTGTAGGCCAATCAACCGACTGCACCCGAGCATACTATCACTCTGAAGGGGCCCCTAGCCGAGATGTGGGCCGACGCTAGGGCACGCGTCGCGCTGATCCCCATCCGGAATCTGGCCAATAGCCATATGCAGCAGGCCACGGGGGTAAGTTTATTTTCTACCAAGTTTTGTATGCATTCCTTCCGATCAGCCACTAACAACTTCTAATTTCTTTTTGTCAGAGATGGGTGGAGGAAATTGCGGTCTCCAATCGCCTTGCCTTGGTGGATGAAGAGCTACACCAACTAAAGGCGGCAGTCGGTCCGTCCGGATCTCAAGGTCTGACTTACTCGGATCTGCAGAAGGAGCTCCAGAAGACTCAGGATCGGCTGGCGGCCGAACAGAAGAAAACGGCCGACCAGGCTCACCATCAGGCCGAGCTCGAGCGGCAAGTCAAGTCGCTCGACCAGAAACTAACCCTGGCCACCACTCGAAAGAACACGACCATCTCCGACTTGGAGAAGAAGAATGTGGAGGCTCGGGGCCTGGAGGTGAAGGTCAAGGAATTGATGGAGCAGCTAGACGCCGAGAAGGCGGGCCGCTCGGCTGATGCAGATAAATAGAAGGAAGAGCTGCACAATCTGCAGGAGGCTCTCACCGCCTCCCAGACGGTCTTCAAAGAATACCAAGAGGCCGAGCCGAGCCGGGTCGCCTCCTTAAGACAGAACTACATCCGCTCGCCCGAATTCTCAGAGAAAGTCTGTGAGCGGATGTACACGGCCTTTGACCTGGCTATGACCGCCACCATCACGTATCTGAAGTCTAAGGGTCTTCTTCCGGACTCCACCACTATCCCGGCCGGCGATCAAGTGGCGCTCCTAGACAACATTCCCAAGGATCTTTTCAATTATATAGAGTAGATATTTTTATATGTAACTCGGCCGCTCGGCCTAAAGTTTTATTTTTAATGCAATGCTTTCCTTTCGCGTACTTTGTCCTTTTGCTAGTCAATGTGTGTGTTGTCCGCTCGTCTATTATTACACCTCTAGTATCCGAAAGGGATTTTTATGAAGTATTTGGCGTGACCCTTCCGCTCGGCTAAATATGTAATACTCTGGATACGTAACATTCCGCTTTGATAGCAGAGATCATTCGCTAGATGTTGATGAATTACCTTTCGGTACTGAGCCGAGCGGAACGCAGAGACGGTCGAACAATATTGACGGCGAGTTCCTTGGACACTTGCATCCTTTTTATTGCCTTCATCCGCTCGGAGGGGGTCTTCCGCTCGGAGGGTTTATAGACGTCGGCTCGTCTCTCGATTTTTAACGTCGGAGCTCGACGGTCTTCCGCTCGGAGGGTTTATAGACGCCGACTCGTCTCTCGATTTTTAACGTCGGAGCTCGACGGTCTTCCACTCGGAGGGTTTATAGACGCCGGCTCGTCTCTCGATTTTTAACGTCGGAGCTCGACGGTCTTCCGCTCGGAGGGTTTATAGACGCCGGCTCGTCTCTCGATTTTTAACGTCGGAGCTCGACGGTCTTCCGCTCGGAGGGTTTATAGACGCCGGCTCGTCTCTCGATTTTTAACGTCGGAGCTCGACGGTCTTCCGCTCGGAGGGTTTATAGACGCCGGCTCGTCTCTCGATATTTAACGTCGGAGCTCGACGGTCTTCCGCTCGGAGGGTTTATAGACGCCAGCTCGATTTTCTTAAAGAACAGGCTCTGTCGTCGATCGGCTCTTACCGCCGGAATGTATCACGTGGATGGCTATCCGCTCGGAGGGTTTATAGACGCCGGCTCGTCTCTCGATTTTTAACGTCGGAGCTCGACGGTCTTCCGCTCGGAGGGTTTATAGACGCCGGCTCGTCTCTCGATTTTTAACGTCGGAGCTCGACGGTCTTCCGCTCAGAGGGTTTATAGACGTCGGCTCGTCTCTCGATTTTTAACGTCGGAGCTCGACGGCCTTTAAGTCTAACTTTAACACTGCCGTTCGGCGAAACCATTAGCCATCCTTTATATCATTTTTGCTTCCTGCATTATAAGGACATGGGCGACCAAAATATACACACAAAAAATGTGTTACATCAGTGCACCTTTCACCCAGCTCTATAAGGTTGGAGATGATTCGCGCTCCATGGTCGGTCCAGCTGCCACCCATCTTCATCCTCCAAATAATAAGCGCCTGAACGGAGCTTTTTGATGATTTTGAAGGGGCCCGCCCAAGGAGCTTCCAGCTTGCCAACGGGTCCGACCGGCTTTACTTTCTTCCAGACAAGATCGCCAACCTGGAATGATCTGGGGATTATGCGCCGATTGTAGTTTTGCTTCATCCGCTGCCAGTATGCCATCAGCCGGACGGACGCCTTGGCTCGCTCCTCGTCCACCAAATCCAGCTCCATGTTCCTCCGTTCGGCGTTGCCATCATCATAGTTTTGGATCCGAACGGACTCGATGCCGACTTCAACAGGAATGACCGCTTCGTCGCCATACACCAGATGGAAAGGTGTGACGCTCGTTCCTTCCTTTGGGGTTGTTCGGATGGTCCACAGGACGCCCGGCACTTCATTTACCCAGCTTCCTCCCAAATGATCGAGCCGAGCGCGCAGAATGCGAAGAATTTCCCGATTGGCTACTTCAGCTTGACCATTGCTTTGGGGGTATGCTACGGACGTGAAGTGTTGCTCAATGCCATAACTTTCACACCAATCTTCGAGCAACTTTCCAGTGGATTGTCGTCCGTTGTCGGAAACCAATCGGCGAGGGATGCTGAACCGACAGATGATGTGCTGTCAAATAAACTTCTTGACCATCTGCTCGGTGATCTTGGCTAGCGGCTCGGCCTCCACCCACTTGGAAAAATAATCGACCGCTACCAATAGAAATTTTCTCGCCGGTTGCCATGGGAATGGACCCACAATGTCCATTCCCCATTGGTCGAACGGACAGACACGATGGTGCCTCATTTCTTCCGTCGGTCGGTGTGAGAAGTTATGATACCTTTGGCAAGAAAGGCACGTCGACACGGTTCGAGCAACGTCTGCCTGTAGGGTTGGCCAGAAGTATCGGCCAGCAGGATTCTTCTAGCCAACGATCGTCCTCCCGGATGCCCTCCGCATGAGTCTTACGCATTTCAACAGCGGGCGAGAGAAGGCCTTCTTGTATAATTGATCTCCAATGAGTGTGAACCGGTCGGCTCTCCTCCTTAACAGCTGGGCTTCATCCCGATCGGACGGTGTGGCGCCCGAGCGTAAAAACTCCATGATGGGTGTCCTCCAGTCGCTCAGAAACGTGAGGCCCTCCATCCGGTCGACGTGCGCCACCAAAGATACTTGTTCAATTGGCTGCTGGATGGCGACCGGTGTTATTGAGCTTGCAAGTTTGGCTAACTTATCGACCGCCTGGTTCTCTGTTTGGGGTATCTTTTGGATAATAACCTCTCTGAAGTCGGCCTTGAGTTTTTCAAAGGCTTCGGCATAGAGTTTGAGCCGAGCGTTGTTAATCTCAAAGGTACCTATGAGCTGCTGAGCGGCCAACTGAGAGTCTGAATGCAGCATCACCCGTCCGGCCCGTACATGCCGGGCGGCCTGTAAGCCGGCTATAAGGCCTTCATACTCTGCCTCATTATTCGTAGCTCTATAATCAAGCTGGGCGGATAGATGCATCTTCTCTTCTTGGGGAGACAGCAATAATACACCAATACCGCTCCCAAGCCGAGTGGACGATCCGTCCACAAATATCTTCCACATGGCTTCGGGCTCTGGCCTTTGTACTTTGGTGACAAAATCCGCCAAGGACTGCGCTTTTATCGCCAAATGGGGCTGGTATTGAATGTCGAATTCGCTCAACTCCGTTGTCCATTTGATGAGCCGTCCGGACGCTTCTGGATTCAACAGCACTCTTCCCAATGGACTATTCGTCCGGACGATGATGGTATGAGCCAAGAAATAGGGACGGAGGCGCTGAGCGGCGAGGACCAAAGCGAAAGCCAACTTCTCGAGTCCGGTGTAGTGAGATTCAGCATCTTTTAAAATGTGGCTCAGGAAATATACAGGCTCCTCACCGCTCGCCCTTACTAATGCCGAGCCGACTGCTTGCTCGGTCGAAGATAGGTAGATATAAAGAGGCTCGCCCGCAGCTGGCTTGGCTAGCACAGGTAGGGAGTTCAAATATGTCTTCAAATCTTCGAACGCCCGGTCACAATCTTCGTCCCAGTGAAACTTAGTGGCTTTGCGCAAGATTTTGAAAAAAGGAAGGCTCCGGTCGGCTGTCTTGGAGATGAACCTGGACAGAGCAATTATCCGACCGGTCAAGCGCTGCGCTTCCCTCAGATTTCTGGGAGGCGACATCTCTTGTAGAGCTTTTACCTTGCTAGGATTTGCTTCGATACCCCGCTCGGTCACTATGTAACCCAAGAAACGCCCGCCTTTTGCTCCGAACAGGCACTTCTAAGGGTTCAGCTTAACTCCATATTTCCGCAGTGTTCGGAAAGTCTCCTCCATGTCTTCGAAGAGATCAGCCGCTCGGACGGACTTGATGAGAATGTCATCTACGTATACTTCCAGATTTCGCCCGATCTGTTCTTTGAACACTTTGTTCATCAAGCGCTGATATGTGGCTCCCGCGTTCTTCAGTCCGAACGGCATTACATTATAGCAGTAGGTGCCGTCGGCTGTAACGAAGCTGACTTTTTCTTGATCTTCTGGGGCGAGCGGTACTTGATGATAGCCTTGATAAGCGTCGAGCATACATATCAGCTCGTAGCCCGTGGTGGAGTCCACCAGTTGATCGATCCGTGGCAGAGGATAAAAGTCTTTCGGGCAAGCTTTGTTGAGATCCCGAAAATCTATGCACACTCTCCACTTGTTGCCCGGCTTGGATACTAATACTACGTTCGCCAGCCAGCTCGGGAACTGTACCTCGCGTATATGGCCGGCCTCCAGAAGCTTCTCAACCTCCGCCCGGATGATGGTATTCTGCTCAGCGCTGAAATCTCTTTTTCTCTGCTTCACTGGCCGAGCGTCCGGTCGGACATGTAGCTCGTGCTGCGCTATGCTCGGAGAAATTCCGGGCAGCTCATGCGTCGACCAGACGAAGACATCACAGTTTCTCTGGAGGCATTTGATTATTTCCTCTTTCTGGTTGGCCTCCAGGTCGGACGCAATGAAGGTCGTGGCCTCCGACCGGGTCGAGTGGATCTGCACTTCCTCTTTTTCTTCATAAATCAAAGAGGGTGGCTTTTCAGTGATAGCGTTTACCTCGATCCAGGGCGTCTTCCGAGCGGAATTGGCTTCTGCTCGGACCATCTCGACGTAGCATCGCCGAGCTGCTAGTTGATCTCGCCATACTTCTCCCACTTTGTCCTCCATGGGAAACTTGATCTTCTGGTGGAAGGTGGAGACAGCCGCTCGGAACTCGCTGAGCGCCGGTCATCCCAAAATGACGTTGTATGATGAGGGAGAGTCGACCACCACGAAGTTTGCCGTCCTCGTCCTTCTGAGCGGCTCCTCTCCCAAAGAGATAGCCAGTCGGATCTGTCTGACCGGCTGAACTTCATTGCCCGTAAACCCGTAGAGGGGGGTCGTCATGGGCAGCAGCTCGGCTCGATCAATTTGTAGTTGGTCGAAGGCTTTTTTGAACATGATATTGACCGAGCTCCCTGTGTCAATAAAAACGCGGTGGATAGTGTAATTGGCTATTACCACTTTGATGAGGAGAGCGTCGTCATGCGGCACTTCGACTCCTTCCAAGTCTCTTGGCCCGAAGCTTATCTCGGGTCTGCTCGCCCTTTCCTGACTGCAGCCGACTGCATGGATTTGGAGCTGCTTGACGCTAGCCTTCCTTGCTCGGTTAGAGTCTCCTCAGGTCGGACCACCAGCTATGATGTTGATTTCACCTCGGGAAATATTGTTTCTATTCTCTTCTTCCCGAGCGGACGGTTTGGGCCGCTCCCTAGACACCCGAGGATTGTCTTCACGCCTAAGAGTATGCTGCCATTCGGGAGTCTGTCTCTGTCGGCGATCAGATATAGTCTGATCGGCTCCGTGAGTTCTCTGTCGCCTGTCGGACGATGGTGATCGGCGGCCAGCACTCTGGGGAACGGGATGGGCGATCAGGGGAAGACTCCGACAATCTCTGGTATTGTGCGTGTCCGTTCGGTGGAATGAGCAGAACATGGGGGGTCCACTTCTTTTTTAGCTTGGGCCGCTCGGCTGCAACTTCTTGGACATGGGACCTAGCATGGGGGGAGCGGATCGCTTCGGACCTTGGTCCTCTTGGCGGCTGATGAGCAGTGTTCGGCTTCCGCTCGGCCGGAGGAGCCCGCTCGGTTGGAGTTTCCTTTCTTCGGGCAGCTTGGGCTTCCTCCACATTGATGTATTCGTTGGCCCGATGCAGCATATGATCGTCGTCTCAGGGCGGCTTCCGAACGAGCGAGCGGAAGAAGTCCCCGTCCACGAGGCCTTGTGTAAACGCGTTCATCATTGTCTCTGAGGTGGCTGTTGGAATGTCCATGGCCACCTGGTTGAACCGCTGGATATAATCTCTGAGCGGCTCTCTTGGCTCTTGCTTGATGGCGAACAAGCTGACACTCGTCTTCTGATAACGCCGACTGCTGGCAAAGTGGTGGAGGAAGGCCGTACGGAAGTCCTTAAAGCGTGTGATGGATCCGTCCGGCAGCCTCCGAAACCACCGTTGAGCCGATCCCGAGAGGGTGGTAAGAAAAACTCGACACTTCACCCCGTCCGTATATTGGTGAAGGGTAGCAGTGTTGTCGAATTTACCCAAATGATCATCCGGATCGGTGGTCCCATTGTATTTACCGATCGCCGGGGGCACGTAGTGCTTTGGCAGAGGGTCCATCAAGATGGCCTCTGAGAATTGACGATTCACCCGCTCGGGTGAAGCATCCGATCGGGGGGCTTTGCCTTTTCTGTTATCCCGCATTGGTACTTCATCTGACGAAGAGCCTCTATCACGATTAGCTGCTGCGGCTTCAGGAGGAGTGCGGAAGAGAGCTCGATGGAATGGAACCGTGGCCTGTGGTGCTTCCGCTCGGCCACCTGATGCTGATGTGGCTTGCTGCTCAGGCCGCTCGGCTGGTGCCTTCTGTTTTTGTTCCACAAGCTTAGCGGCCCTCAACTCGATCAGAGCGTCAAGTTCCTCCGTGGAAAGCGTCACCGTGTGCTGTCGTCCAGCCTCGTCCATTGCTTCCGTTCGGATGCAGGAGCGTTCCCACAGACGGCGCCAAATTGATCCTATCCGAATGCTGAATCAACGGACACTGGGCACGTGGCACTCTCCGAGTCGCTGATGTAGGTCTCCGTCTGGTTGCATGAATCTCCGGCGAACCTGCACAAAGTCGGGCCGGGAAGGGGTTCCCGGCGACGACCCTCCGACGCTCAAGTCAGGCAAAGCTCGACAACAAAGAAGTGGCTTAAAAAATCGTATATCGCGTACCTCCGGCGAAGGATGAGGGCCTTTATATAGGGCAGTGGAGAAGCGAGTGCACACGTACCGAGGTGTACACGTGTCCTCAGCCCATACCTCAGTAAGGGCCTGTTAGTGAGCTTACCTGACCCCATACTGCTACAGTCCAAGCATGTCTTCGATGGGACAACGGAACCCCCAGTCGTAAGATTTGGAGTATGGCCTAAACGTAGCACATGCCCGCTGTCAGAAAAAGATGTCCCTTGTCCTTTTCCCCTTACTCCCGACCGGGCGCCCGGCCGGCCAGCCTCCGCCTTATGTCCGGCCGGACACCTATGGTGGTCTACTTGAGAGATTCTCGGTAATGTGCTTTATGGAGACTGTTAGCAGTATGCAACCTCATATCTTCGGCCGAGCGTGCCGTCCGCTCGGCCCTGAGATCTTGTTCAATGAGCGTCGGAACCCTGGCTTCTGCCGGGGCGCCTTTCTGCCATTAGTTAGACACCGGTCGGCCGGCCGGGCGGTCGGTCCACCCTTCTCCGGTCGGCCTATCGATCCAACCTTTTCTCGGGCGTCCGGTCGGTCCATCCTTCTCCGGTCGGCCACCCGGCCCTTTAACTTCCACGTGGCGTTGACTCCTCAGAACGGGGTGCCCTGTTCTTACCGCCGGATCAATATTCTTTTAGATTAGCCATATATAGATTTTCAGTTGTAGGGTGTGTTCTAGTGCACACCAAGTGTTTGATAGAATGTCTAGCTCAGTTAAATGCTACCAGAAGCATTGTAATGGCTTAGAAAATGCGGTAGAAGCATTTTATAGCATGAATTTAGTCTTGCTACAGCTTATATGGGACTACGGTCCAATGGGTGGGCTCCCACAGTCACCTCTAGGTTCAGATAATCTAGTTCTAGGTTCAGATAACCTGGGAATAGTAAGATAAGAATTATTAGCTTATGAAACAGTATTTTATTTTCTCAGTGGCACTGTACTGGACTAGATGTCCATGGGTTGGGCTCCCACAGTCGTCCCTAGGTTTAGATTACCTAGTAAACCCTACTAAATTCAGGATTTGTAACCCCGGGTCTAGTTAGGGATGTGCGCACAGCAAGTATAGTTGCCGGGCCCATCAGCAACATGATTATGTATATTTTTATCTAGTATGATAATAGCTTTCAAACTCACAAATCAGTCACGTGATTATATTTTTAAAATCAGTTCTAGTTCAGCTTTAGTTTAGCTCAGTATGTTTCAGTTTAGCCCTTTCTTATTGACATTTCAGTTATAGCCATGATTAGCTTTTGGATTCCATGTTTTGTATGATAGTATGCTATGTTTTAACATGTTCAGCACATATTTCAAATAGCATGTTTTAAAAGCATAAATTGCATCGTATGCATGTTTTGTGAGGTAGATGGTTTCTTACTAAGCGAAAGCTTACAGATACTTCTTTTCCCTATACTGCAGATAAAGGTAAAGGGAAGATAGACTAGCGGAGGCTGGAGGTTAATGCGATGAAGATGTGTGTGGAAGGAACCTGGAATGAAGATCTTTGGAGAAATTAGCAAACTAAAGAACTTAGTTTTTATATAGAGTTATTTGCCGCACTTCTAGTTATTTTACTGTCTTGAATCATGAAAGACTTGCTTAGATTGTTAGAAATCATGTTTAGAATGCTAGTTATTTGATAGTAGTATGTTTTTCAGCCATTTTAGTACTTATACATGTGATTGTGCATGAAACAGTGCTGAAATCAGACTTCTGATACGGAATCAGAAACCCGGATCGATTAGCCGATCGATTGGGGGTCCTCAATCGATCAGCTGATCGATTGGGGAGTTTTCTCGCGAACAGTAAGCTCCTGGATCGATCAGCTGGTCGATCCGATCGCGTTCTGTCGCGAACAGAGAGCCTTGGAATCGATCACTGGATCGATCAATAAGGTTCCGTTGCAAATAGAGAGCGTTGGAATCGATCGCTGGATCGATCAACAAGTCTGGATCGATCAGCCGATCGATCCGAACGAAGTTCCGTGTACAGTAGTAAGATCGATTGGGGAGTTTTCTCGCGAACAGTAAGCTCCTGGATCGATCAGCTGATCGATCCGGTCGGGTTCTGTCGCGAACAGAGAGCCTTGGAATCGATCACTGGATCGATCAATAAGGTTCCATTGCGAATAGAGAGCGTTGGAATCGATCGCTGGATCGATCAACAAGTCTGGATCGATCAGCTGATCGATCCGAACGAAGTTCCGTGTACAGTAGTAACCTGAATCGATCAGTGGATCGATCCAATAGCTGTTAATCGATTGAGTTCAACCCGAATCGATTGGGAAGCTAGGTTTCGTCCAAGAAACCCTGTAATTCAGCTTCTTGACCATAAGGGATGTGGGATATGCCATGTACACCTTAGATTGCATCCCTTAGCACATGCAGGACCAAGAACTTGTATTAGCTTAGCAAAGTTTTAAATTAGTTCAGTTTTCCGCACCTTAAAAACAGTTTAGCACAGCATAATGTGACGGTCCGGCCTCGCAGCCTAGTTCAGTAGGAGGCGGGTCGTCACAGAGTGGTATCAGAGCAAAAGTTCCATACTTCCTACACACACATCAACATTGAACCTGCAGCTTCCAAGTAAGAACGTCTCTCACTTCATTTATGTTTTTGCTTTCATGTTTATAGATAACTAAAGCATGTTGATATATAATAGCATTTAACATGATAGTAGTAGTTATATAAACATGATGGTATTAGTTATGTATGTCCTCTATCTCTTTAGAAAATGGTACGAGGACGCCCAGCTTGAAAGACCCCAGCTACTGAGCCCCAGCATGAGGTAGGCAGTTCAGTGCCTCCCGCAGACCTTACAGCAATAGTGGCTCAGTTACAGAAGCAACTAGCTAAACAGCAACAGGAGATAGCCACATTAAGGCTAATCAGCATAATACTCCCACTGTCACACCGAAACCTAACTTAGCAACCCCAGTAGTGATAGAGGTTCCATCAGTCCAACCTGCAGCCCCAGTAGCCCCAGCAGCAGGGGCGAAGAGAGAAGCCTATCTGATCCAGTGGCAGAGAATCAAGCCAGAGACCTTTTCAGGCACTAGTGAACCATGAGATGCCCAAGCCTGGTTCAAAACACTGGAGAGTACGATGGAGCTTCTGGATTGGCCAGAGGTTGAAAAAGTGAAATGCGCCTCATTTTGCCTGACAGGAGACGCACGTATGTGGTGGGAGCGGATTAAAGTGAAGCACCCAGTGGACCAGATGCCATGGGCGGACTTCGAGAAAGAATTCTTCGAGGAGTTCTTTCACATGCGGGTCACAAACCGCCACTACGACGAGTTCACTGAGTTTCGTCAGGGCAACCTATCAGTTGAGGAAGCCGTGAAGAAATTCAACAGACTGGCTCGTCTATGCCCCGAACTAGTTAGCACCGAAAAAGAACGAGTCCGGTTGATGCTCAAGATGCTGAGGCCGAAAATAGCAATGAACGTGGCTGGTGGCGTTCATAGGCCGCAAACCACCGAAGAACTAGTCAGTAGTGCTCTGACCACCGATCACTACCAGAACAATATCAAGCAGCAGAAGCAAGTCCTCTCAGAATCTAAAGGCCAAGGAGACTCAGGTACTCAGAAACAACAGGGCCACAGCTCTAACTGGAAAGGGAACTCTAGCAACAAGCGCAAACCAAGGAGTTACCCAAAAGGAGGACCAGCTAGTAAGCAGCCTAGTTATCCCAAATGTGCTACTTGTGGGAAATTTCACCCAGGAGTTTGTTGCAAGGGTACACGAGGATGCTTTGAATGTGGACAGGAAGGGCATATGGCTAAGCAATGCCCAAACAATACCAGTCTTCCTCAACCACAGCCGATACAGTATGGAGGCCAGCCAGCACAGCTACATCAGATGCAGGCCACTTTAGATGGTCCACGCATCAGCCAGGGCAGACTAGAAGCCCCTCCAACTACGACAAATGCGAGGATCTACTCCTTAACCAGAGAGGACGTAGCGAATGCCTCGACAGTTGTTACAGGTCAGATCAGTATTTTACAGCAAAGTACAACTGTCTTATTCAATACTGGGGCAACCCATTCCTATATATCCAGGGCATTTTCCGAAAAGTTAGCGATACCTCCAGAGGTACTCAGTGGTCAGTTTCTGACAACACTACCTTCAGGAGAAATTATGGCATCCACGCACTGGCTCAGAGCAGTGCCAGCCATTATAGCAGACAGAGAGCTCTTTTGTGATCTGATAGTGCTAGATATGACTGATTACGATGTCATTTTTGGAATGGACTTCCTAATCAGATATGGTGCCTCTATTGAGTGCCGTAAATAGAAAGTCATATTCCAACCTGAAGCAGGAGTACAATTTGAGTACAGCGGGGAACCAAAGAGAAAAGTCAAGAAATTTCTCTCAGCTCTAAAAGCACAGAAATTACTAGATTCAGGATGTACAGGATTTTTAGCGCAGGTAATCAATACCAGTCAGGTCAAGGACCAACAGCTAGAAGAGGTCTGAGTTGTATGTGACTACCCAGCAGTCTTCCCTGAAGAGTTACCAGGCCTAGCACCAGACAGGGAGATTGAATTTGAGATAGAGCTCATTCCCGGTACAAATCCCATCTCCAAAGTGTTGGGGTTGCAAGGTTGCAAACATAGTCCCATATTGGAAACACATGGGAAAGATCATGGGTTTATAAGAGAAAAGATATCTCCATTGGCATGAGGCCTTTTGGGGAGAGCCCAAGAGCAAAACCATGAGGGCTTAGGCCCAAAGTGGACAATATCATGCAATTATGGAGATATCTAAATTCTTTTCGATCCAACAATTGGTATCAGAACCCGGACTGCCAGAAGGCTTAACCGCCGACTGTGCACAAGAGCTATGGTCTGATTGAGCCATGTGGGTACAATATTGACCTCGAACAAAAAAAAGTGGGGGCTCCTATGTTCGGATCAAGAGGACCAGACACCAGGCAAGAAGTCCTAGTTGCGACTAGGCAAGGAAGTCCTAGTAGGTTGGGTGGACCGAGGGGCAGGAAGACCTGGTGGGTCGAGGATCGGACATGGGAAGCCTATGGTCCTTTGTTTGAGGGGGGGATTGTTGGGGTTGCAAGGTTGCAAACATAGTCCCATATTGGAAACACATGGGAAAGATCATGAGTTTATAAGAGAAAAGATATCTCCATTGGCATGAGGCCTTTTGGGGAGAGCCCAAGAGCAAAACCATGAGGGCTTAGGCCCAAAGTGGACAATATCATGCAATTGTGGAGATATCTAAATTCTTTTCGATCCAACACAAAGCACCTTATCGCATGGCTCCAGCAGAACTGAAGGAACTTCAGGAGCAATTACAGGAGCTGCTTGACAAAGGTTTCATACGCCCTAGTCACTCACCATGGGGAGCGCCTGTATTGTTCGTGAAGAAGAAGGACGGGAGCATGCGCCTGTGCATAGATTACAGAGCACTGAACCAAGTCACGATTAAGAACAGGTATCCTCTTCCCAGAATAGATGACTTGTTTGATCAGCTAAAGGGAGCAGCAGTGTTCTCTAAAATAGATCTACGGTCAGGATATCACCAGGTTAGAGTTAAAGAAGGTGATATACCCAAGACAGCCTTCAGGACCAGATACGGACATTATGAGTTTGTAGTCATGCCCTTTGGTGTGACAAATGCTCCAGCTACTTTCATGGACCTCATGAACAGAGTATTCTGAGAATACTTAGATAAGTTCGTTATCGTGTTCATCGATGACATTCTTATCTATTCAGGAACTCAGGAAGAACATGTAGAGCACCTGAAAATAGTATTGCAGATCCTTCAGCAGAACCAGCTGTACGCCAAGTTCACGAAATGTGAATTCTGGCTTGATCAGGTAGCCTTCCTAGGTCACATCATCTCCAAGGATGGTGTCATAGTAGATCCCAGTAAGATAGAAGCAGTGAGTAACTGGAAAAGACCTAAGAACGCCAGTGAAATCAGAAGCTTCCTAGGACTAGCAGGCTATTACAGAAAATTCGTAGAGGACTTCTCCAGGATAGCCTCCCCACTGACAGCTCTTACCAGAAAGAACAGGAAATTTCAGTGGACAGAGGATTGTGAGAACAGCTTCAGCGAGCTAAAAAGGAGATTGACCAGTGCTCCCATTCTGGATCTACCAGGAAACACAGACAGCTTTGATATTTATAGTGATGCCTCTAAGTTGGGACTAGGAGCAGTACTGATGCAAAATGGCAAGGTGATCGCCTATGCCTCCAGACGACTCAAGGATTATGAGAGGAACTACCCTACTCATGACCTTGAGCTTGCAGCAGTGGTGTTCGCTCTCAAAATTTGGAGACATTATTTGTATGGAGCTCAGTGTAGAGTGTATACAGATCATCAGAGTCTGAAGTACTTCTTCACTCAGAAGGATCTGAATATGCGACAGCGTAGATGGCTTGAGCTGGTCAAAGATTATGACATAGACATCCTCTACCACCTAGGAAAAGCCAATAAGGTGGCAGACGCACTTAGCAGAAAGTCCGATGCTACCTTACTATCTCTAGCAGCCATGTCACCGCCCCTACAGAAAGAGATCACAGATTTTGGTCTCGAACTTATAGTGGGACAACTCTCTACTATGACATTAGCATCTAACCTGCTTGGTGACATCTAAACAGCTCAGGATCAGGATCCTAAAATTCAGAAAATCAAGCAAGGGTTAGCAGAATCAGAAAGTAAAGAATTCAGAGTGTCTGATAGTGGGGTATTGTACTTCGGTGACAGACTCTATGTTCCAGATCAGGAGGAACTAAAGAGGAAGATTTTAGACGAGGCTCACAGGACTCCTTATGCGATGCATCCGGGTTCCACCAAGATGTATCAAGACCTAAAAAAACATTTTTGGTGGACTGGGATGAAGAGAGACATCGCTAGATATGTTAGCACCTGGCTGACCTGTCAGAGGGTCAAGGCAGAACATCAGAGGCCAGGAGGAGTTCTGCAGCCTATTCAGATCCCAGAATGGAAGTGGGAAGATATCTCTATGGATTTTATAGTGGGACTACCCAGAACCACGAATGGTTTTGATGCCATCTGGGTAATAGTTGACAGATTGACTAAATCAGCCCACTTCTTAGCTATCAGGATATCCTACTCCATGGAACAGCTAGCTCAGTTGTATCTCAAGGAGATCGTCAGACTGCATGGAGTCCCACGAACCATCATTTCAGACAGAGACAGTAGATTCACATCACACTTCTGGGAGTGTGTATAGTCAGCATTGGGCACTAAGTTGAAATTTAGCACAGCTTTCCATCCTCATACAGATGGTCAGACAGAGCGGGTAAATCAGGTACTCGAAGATATGCTCCGAGCATGTGCCCTAGACTTTAAGGGAAGTTGGTGCAAATATCTGAGTTTAGCAGAATTTGCATACAACAATAGCTATCAGGCCACTATCGGTATGACACCTTACGAGGCTCTCTATGGGCGGAGGTGTAGATCTCCAATCTGCTGGTATGAGAGTGGTGAACAGAAAGAACTAGAACTTCAGACAGATCTAGTAGCAGATACCACAGCAACTATACAGCAGATCCGCCAGAGGATAGAGACAGCGCAGAGCCGCCAGAAAAGCTATGCTGATACACGGCGCAGACCCTTAGAGTTTTCAGTTGGATATACAGTATTTCTCCCAGTAGCTCCCATGAAGGGAGTAATGCGTTTTGGGAAGAAGGGCAAACTAAGTCCCCGATATGTGGGACTATACCTTATCACAAGAAGAGTTGGCAAGGTAGCATATGAGCTAGAACTACCATAGGAGATGTCAGCCATCCATGTATTTCATGTCTCTATGCTGAAGAAGCATATCCCAGATGCCACCCAGGTGATTGAGCCCCAGTCGGTACCAGTCCGCGAAGACCTCAGCTATGACAGTCGGCCTATTCAGATAATAGACCGAGCAGTTAAGAAATTACGGAACAAGGAGGAACCATTAGTAAAAGTTATTTGGCAAAATCACACCACAGAAGAGGCAACAACGGAGACAGAAGCTAGTATGAGACAGAAGTACCCAGAGTTATTCTAAGTTCGAGGACAAACTTTTTATAAAGTACGGAGGATTGTAACGCCCGAAAATTCTCGAAAGACTTTTTATAAATATCCTAGTATTTTTCTGGAATTTTAGAATATTTTTCCGGAATTTTTGGAGTAGCGGAAGTAGCAAAAATAAATAGAAACATAAAATAGCTTAAGCGGGAATCGAACCCGAGACCTATCGAGTCCGATAAACTTTAGATAGCTTTAGTAACCAAGTGAACCCAGCAGGGCCGTGCTAAAAGGAAAGGGAATCAATTATATTTATATTTGAGTTGGGCCGAATTATCCACTTAATATAAATAGGGATTTTAAGTGAGGAGTTATTATTTTTCATCGGGAACTTTCTCTCCTCAAACCCTTACACGCCGCCCCTTCTCCTTTCTCTTCTTCTTCACGGCACACCAAGCCCAAAGGGGCTAGGGTTCCGTCCCAAGGGCAATAGGAACACCTTCCGACAACAACTCCGACACGATGATGCTCCCCTCCGCAAGAGGAACGCATAGACGCGAGAAGATCGTCGAAAGGATCGTCTTCTCCGAAAATCTAGCGATTAGAATCGTAAGAAAATTAGCGCAGAAGGTAAGAAAACCCCTCACCTGCAGTATAGGTAGTTTTCGTACGATTGTATTCTTTTAGATTAGCCATATACAGATTTTCAGTTGTAGGGTGTGTTCTAGTGCACACCAAGTGTTTGATAGAATGTATAGCTCAGTTAAATGCTACCAGAAGCATTGTAATGGCTTAGAAAATGCGGTAGAAGCATTTTATAGCATGAATTTAGTCTTGCTACAGCTTATATGGGACTACGGTCCAATGGGTGGGCTCTCACAGTCGCCTCTAGGTTCAGATAACCTAGTTCTAGGTTCAGATAACCTAGTTCTAGGTTCAGATAACCTGGGAATAGTAAGATAAGAATTATTAGCTTATGAAACAGTATTTATTTTCTCAGTGGCACTGTACTGGACTAGATGTCCATGGGTTGGGCTCCCACAGTCGTCCCTAGGTTTAGATAACCTAGTAAACCCTACTAAATTCGGGATTTGCAACCCCGGGTCTAGTTAGGGATGCGCGCACAGCAAGTACAGTTGCCGGGCCCATCAGCAGCATGATTATGTATATTTTTATCTAGTATGATAATAGCTTTCAAACTCACAAATCAGTCAGGTGATTATATTTTTAAAATCAGTTCTAGTTCAGCTTTAGTTTAGCTCAGTATGTTTCAGTTTAGCCCTTTCTTATTGACATTTCAGTTATAGCCATGATTAGCTTTTGGATTCCATGTTTTGTATGATAGTATGCTATGTTTTAACATGTTTAGCACATATTTCAAATAGCATGTTTTAAAAGCATAAATTGCATCGTATGCATGTTTTGTGAGGTAGATGGTTTCTTACTAAGTGAAAGCTTACAGATACTTCTTTTCCCTATACTGCAGATAAAGGTAAAGGGAAGATAGACTAGCGGAGGCTGGAGGTTAATGCGATGAAGATGTGTGTGGAAGGAACCTGGAATGAAGATCTTTGGAGAAATTAGCAAACTAAAGAACTTAGTTTTTATATAGAGTTATTTGCCGCACTTCTAGTTATTTTACTATCTTGAATCATGAAAGACTTGCTTAGATTGTTAGAAGTCATGTTTAGAATGCTAGTTATTTGATAGTAGTATGTTTTTCAGCCATTTTAGTACTTATACATGTGATTGTGCATGAAACAGTGCTGAAATCAGACTTCTGATACGGAATCAGAAACCCGGATCGATTAGCCGATCGATTGGGGGTCCTCAATCGATCAGCTGATCGATTGGGGAGTTTTCTCGCGAACAGTAAGCTCCTGGATCGATCAGCTGGTCGATCCGATCGCGTTCTGTCGCGAACAGAGAGCCTTGGAATCGATCACTGGATCGATCAATAAGGTTCCGTCGCGAACAGAGAGCGTTGGAATCGATCGCTGGATCAATCAACAAGTCTGGATCGATCAGCCGATCGATCTGAACGAAGTTCCGTGTACAGTAGTAACCTGAATCGATCAGTGGATCGATCCAATAGCTGTCAATCGATTGAGTTCAACCCGAATCGATTGGGAAGCTAGGTTTCGTCCAAGAACCCTGTAATTCAACTTCTTGACCATAGGGGATGTGGGATATGCCATGTATACCTTAGATTGCATCCCTTAGCACATGTAGGACCAAGAACTTGTATTAGCTTAGCAAAGTTTTAAATTAGTTCAGTTTTCCGCACCTGAAAAATAGTTTAGCACAGCATAATGTGACGGTCCGGCCTCGCTGCCTAGTTCAGTAAGAGGCGGGTCGACCGTCACACTTCATCTCCTCCAAAAATCAAAAAATAATCTTGAATTCTTCTCAAGTACTTAAGAATATTCTTGAATGCTATTCAGTGACCTTCACCTGGATCTGACTAGTATCTGCTTGTCATGCTCAATGCATATGAGACATTTGAGTGAGAAAAAAGTATGGCGTACATGAATAGACCCTATAGCAGATGCATAAGGAATATGATATATGCGGTCCCTTTCTTCCATAGAAGAGGGGCATTGAGTCTTCGAAAGACTCACACCATGTGACATCAGCAAGAATCCTTTCTTGGAATTCTGCATGGTAAAACATTTAAGGACCTTGTCAATATATGCACTCTGGCTTTGGCCAAACAATATTTTAGATCTATCTCTATAGATCTTAAGGCCTAAAATATAGGCTGCTTCACCTAAGTCTTTCATTGAAAAATAATTCTCAAGCCAAGTCTTTACTGATTGAAGAGTTGGGATATCATTTCTAATGAGAAATATGTCATCTATATACAATATGAGAAAGATGACTGTGCTCCCACTAACCTTCTTGTAGACACAAGGTTCATCTACATTCTTAATGAAACCAAACATTTTGATTGCATCATCGAATCAAAGATTCTAGCTTCTAGAAGCTTGCTTTAATCCATAAATGGATGTTTGCAGCTTACAAACCTTTCCAACATTCTTTGGATCTACAAAATCCTCAGGTTGTGTCATGTATACATCATCGAGTAGATTTCCATTAAGAAATGTGGGTTTAACATGCATCTGCCATATTTGATAATCATAGTAAGCTACAATAGTAAGTAAAATCCAAATAGACTTGAGCATCGCAACTGGTGAAAAAGTTTCATCATAGTCTATACCATGAATTTGCTTGAAACATTTAGTTACCAATCTACCTTTATAGGTATGTATATGCTCATCCATGTCAGTCTTCATTTTGAAGACCAACTTACACCCAATGGGTTTGATCCCTTCAAGTGGATCAACCAAAGTCCATACTTGGTTAGTGTACATGGATTCCATTTCGGATCTCATGGCCTCTAGCCATTTCTCAGAATTTGGGCTCTGTATAGTTTTCTGATAAGATGTAGGCTCGTCAAGACCAACAAGCACTACATCACCGTGGTTAGACAGGAGAATTAAATATCTCTCAAGTTAACGACGGGTCCTATCAGATCTGCATAGAGCGTGTGCTACTTGAACAGGTTGTTGCTCCACAACTTCTTGTAGTGTAACAAACTCATGATCCACAACATCTTGTGGTACCTGTTCAATTTCCATCAAGGCTTCAGTGATAGTTTGTGTATCTTGAATTTCTTCAAGATCAACTTCACTCCCACTAGTTTTTCTAGAAATAAATTCTCTTTCTAGAAAGACACCAGTCCTGGCAACAAATACCTTGTCATATATGTGTTTATAGAAGTAATATCCCTTTGTTTCCTTAGGATATCCAAAAAAATAACACTTGTTTAATTTGGGTCATAGTTTATCTGAGACATGTCGTCAAACATAAGCCTCACAACCATAAATCTTCATAAAAGATATCTTGGGACTCTTCCCAGTCCATATCGTATATGGTGTCTTTATGACGGCCTTAGAATGTGGTTAAGTGTGAAAGCGGCCATCTCTAGAGCATGTCCCCAGAAGGAAGTAGGAAGATCTGTATGACTCATTATTGATCGTACCATATCTAATAAAGTACGGCTCCTCCTTTCTGATATACCATTCCATTGTGGTGTTCCAGGTGGAGTGAGTTGAGATATGATCCCACACTCAACAATATGATCATAAAACTCTTGGCTAAGGTATTTCCCACCTCGATCTGATCGAAGCATCCTAATACTCTTACCAAGTTAGTTTTGTACTTCATTCTTAAATTCCTTAATCTTTTCAAAGGATTATGACTTGTGTCTCATCAGATATACATAGTCGTATCTACTGAAATCATCAGTGAAAGTAATGAAGTAATGATAGCCTCCTCTAGCTGCTATTCTGAAAGGGCCACATACATCAGTATGTATAAGTCCTAACAGATCATTAGCCCTTTCGTTGTGTCCATTAAATGGAGGCTTTGTTATCTTGCCTTGAAGACAAGATTTGCATGCCCCATATGATTCAAAATCAAATGAGTCCAAAAGTCCATCCTTATGGAGTTGGGATATGCAACTTTCATTTATGTGACCCAAGTGACAATGTCAGAGATATGTTTGGTTCAAATTGTTAGACTTGAACCATTTGGTATTGATGTTATAGATTGGGATTTCAAAGTCTAGAATATAGAGGTCATTCATAACAGGTGCACTATAATAAAACATATCATTAAAATAAATGGAACAACATTTGTCCTTTATTACAAATGAAAAATCTTTCTTATCCAAACAAGAAACAGAGATAATGTTCTTTGTCAAAGCGGGCACATAACATCACTCTTCTAGTTCTAAAACAAGCCCAGTGGGCAAAAATAAGGAATATGTTCCTACAGTGACAACAGCAACTCTTGCACCATTGCCTACTCATAGGTTCACTTCGCCCTTTGTCAATGCTCTACTATTTCTCAGCCCCTGCACATGAGTACAAATGTGAGATGCACATCCTGTATCTAATACCCATGAAGAAGAAATAGATAGATTGACTTCTATAACATATACACCTGAGGCAGAAGTTTCACTTCACTAACGTTTCAGTTCCTCTAGGTACACTTTGTAGTTCCTCTTCCAGTGTCTAGTCTCACCCCAATGGAAGCAGGTTCCTTCCTTAGCAATCCCACCTTTGGGTTTCAGTGCATGAGTCTTGCCCTTGCCTTTGGCTCGGGTCTTATCCTTACCTTTAGGCTTCCACTTTCCTTTGCCTTTAGACACCATCAAAATGGTACTAGGCTTTGCCTTCTTAAGGTTGAGTTCAGCAGTTCTCAACATGCTTAACATCTCAGACAGCGGTTTGTCAATTTCATTCATATTGTTGTTAATGAAAAATTGACTATAGCTATCGGGCAATGACTGCAAGATAAGATCTGTGGTCAATTCTTCGCCTAATGGAATAGTACATATGGCCCTACGAGACTTTCTTCTTGCATTCTGCATTAAAATAGTACTTTAGAGTTCTCAAATCTCTCATGCCTTGCTTATCCTTAATATAGTTGTCTAAGATGTTCAACCATATCATAAGCATCCATGTTATCATGTTGCTTCTGAAGCTCAAAGTTCATGATGACGAGCATAAGACATGACACATCTAATGCATCATCTTGATGCTTCTTGTAAACATCCCTATCAGCTCTAGTGGCAGTAGCAAGGGGTGCTTCAGGAATGAGCTGCTCTAGGACGTACAGTTTTCATTCTTACTTGAGAAATATTCTCAAGTTTCTGAACCAGTCCAGGAAGTTAGCTCCATTGAGCTTGCCCTTATCAATGACAGATCATAGAGAGAGTGTTCGACATATTTGATGACATAGTAATCTACAACAACATAATGCAAAAATAAGTATCAAATATCAATCATTTAATTAGCCTTTAATTAAATAATTCTCCCACTGAATTGTAAATCTTGGTAGGAGCAAGTCATGGTTGTAGTTTTACCCACACTACTAGCTCTAAATCCAAATGCAATGACATTCATGTGGGACAAGATCCATATTATACCTCATCTTGAGTTAGCTTTGGCTAATCGTCCAAGACTCGTATAATATAGGTAGGCATCATATACCAATTGCATCAAATGAAACTCTTGTATATCTAGATGAACAATACTATTTGTTCATTTACCCATCTTATGAAATCCATATTATACCTCATCTTGAGTTACCTTTGGCTAATCACCCAAGATTACTATAATTTGAATTCCATCTTATGGGATATGCCTCTAAGCTCTCAATCCAAGTGAGACAACTTAGTTAAGTCGCACCCAAAGTTTAATAGTCGGATATCACAATTGTCCTATCGCACTCTAGCAAGATAAATCGAGTCACTTTGCTTTGGCAAAACCTGACTACAATTGATTGAGCTAGAAGTGAGTACTAAACATTGGTAGACATATATTAAAAGAACGTAATTATGTTTAAACTAAACATGTATCGAATACAATCAAAGCACACATCACATATATGCATAAATAAAACGTGACATGGTTATGGCCCCGATAAACTACGATCTTCTCAAGCCAATGAGAAGAGCGATAAGTCAACCTAGGTCAAAGCAGCTTCTCCAAGCGCTTCCTTGGTTGTTGTGTGTTGTTGTCCTTCCTTCCTTTTCACCCGTCATCCAGAAGACTAACTCCTTTCTAATTTGTACATTACAAAATCTAAAGAAACTCGAGTTACATTCAAGTGTAGTCTAAAATTACAACAAGAATGAAAAAGATAAAAGCATGACACGCAGGTCGTATTATGAATTACAACATCACACACAATCACATTGGGGTTAAAGGGTCATAACCATGCACTATGTCATATATATATATTCACAATATCCTTATGACATAAATCTACTATGATGTGAACAACAAAATTATAAGCCGCAATGCCACGACGGTCCCGCTAGGGGGCAGCGCCCCTTGATAACCTTCATTTTGTCATGATATTATGATTCATATAGCCATACTTTTTGATCTTTTCATATGTTAAAGTCATGTTTACATCATGTTTCATGAGTTAGAGCCATTTGTGGACTTAATTGCAAATTATATCATATTTGTGGTATTTGATACTAATATTTGGTTATATTCTTTGTAGGCATCAAAGGGCAAGGACTCTAGTTTGATCAACTCAAATTGAGTTCAAATCTGAGCTTAAATAAGGAGATCAAGCTTTGGAACAATCTCACCCGTTCATCCAAGATCAGAGTAGATCTAAGACATCCGTGAAGAATCTGATCCATCCAAGCCAAGGGGAAGTGGATCACAACCAGTGATCAAGATCTGAAGATTTGGATCGGATTTGGAGCAATTTCCACCGTTGGATCAATTTGAAGCAATCTCAACCATTGACTCAGATTTCAAATCTGATTTAAATGGGAAATGAGAAGCTACAGTTCCATCATCAATTTGGCTACAGTTCGCGTCAAGACACAGAGGAGTGCAAGCTCGCTCCGGCGATCTTCTTTCTCGATCCATTCCACCACCGGCGGTCAAGAGAGGTCAAGGGCGTCCCTTCCTCCGGTCATTAGCCATCTTCCAGCCGGCGATGCCATCTCAACCATCTAAACACCAATTCTGACGTGACTTCATGTGGGGAAGAAGAAGCAGAAAAGGTGGAGAATCTGGTGATTTCAGCCGATTTCCTTTCCTTCCGGTCGGTTATCTTCCTTTCTTGAAGCTTCGTAACCATCTCTGATTGAAGCTTTGCCGATCATTAACAACGCTGAGTTATTCTGTTTGTCTTCATTGCCGAGTTCTTCATCCGACGCACACCAAATCCAATCTAGGGTTTCTCCAATTTGATTAGTTTGAATCCTCTGAATGCTAGTTTCTTCATCTCTGTTTGAATTTTAATTTTGTTGTAGTTGATCAATGCATAGTTGATTCAAATTCCATTGCTATTGCTTTGAAACCTTCGGTTAAGGCCACTGTTCTTGATTCTTGATTCTACACAATTTAGAATTGCTTAATTATTGCATTAGGTTGTTCTTGTTTGCCATTTCTTTCAATGCAGTAGTTTAGATTAGTTAGCTTCTTTGTTTGTTAATTTCCATGAGTTGAATTTACAAATGTAGCATAGTTTTAGGTCCTTACTTCTTCTCTTTGTTCAAAAGTCAATTCTGAAATTCCCAATTTATCTAGAAACCCCCAAGCCAACAATAATTGATCCTAAGACTATCATTTTACCGTTTACATTCGTTGGGAGACGACCCGAGTTATCTCTATGCTACATTAGTATAGAATGGATTCGGTCACTTAATTCTTTTGATACCCATTTCACGACAAAATTAGGGTTATCAAATTGGCGTCGTTGTCGGGGAATGTAGCGGTGTTTGATGCCTTACGATTATTTCTTTTTCTTTTTACATAAAAAATTATTTCAATTGCTTTCATGTTCATATATCCATGTGTTTGATATTATATGCTCCTGTGTCTTTTGATTTTATTTGCTAGTGTTTCAGTAAAAGAGCATGAAACTTTTTTGACCATGGATCCATATTATCAGTACTATCAGCCTCAGACTTGGTTCTATCAACCTGAACATCAGTACTACTCATTTGTGGATCAATCAAATTTTAGGTCTGAGGTTGCCCATAGTCAGTTTACTGACTCATATCCAGCATATCAAAGCCCACAAGGAGTTCAGAATGATCATATAGCTATGCGAAAAAGGATTCGTGGTATTCAACAATTCGAGGAGGAGACATTGCATGAATATTGGAAGAGATTCAAGAAACTTTGCTCCAGTTGTCCTCAGCATCAAATCAGTGATCAGTTGCTTGTTCTAATTTTTATGATGGGCTTTCGCCGTTTGATTTGTACATGGTGGATAAAGCTAGTGGAGGGCCCTTGATTGATAAGACTCCTGATAAAGCTATGAAACTTTTGGAAACCATGGCAGCCAACCCTCAACAATTTAGAAATGAACAACCTGTTACCTTAAGAGTTGATGAGACCTTCCCTACAAATATTGAGGTGCTTGAGCAGAGGGATTGTAGTGTCTTTGACAGACCTGATCTTGATTTTATTACTTCACAGGACTCCTCTAGTATTTCTTGTTATGATTCTGTAGTTGTAAGAATTTCTGACTCTACTGATATTATTGTTGTAGACATTACTGATAATGCAAGTACTGATGTGGATGATGAGAAAAGTGTAGGGGATTGCATAGTGGAAGCAGTACCCCAAGAATCACCTGAATCAGATGTTGATGATGAGAGTGTAGGGACTTATGCTGTGGAAGCAGAGCCCCAAGAATCACTTCCCTTAGATACCCCACCTGGGCCAGAGTCTGAGCTATTATCTGATGATGAGGAGGTCACAGTCACCATTTTAGAACCTCCAGGTACCTTTCAACATGACAAGGTTAGTATTTCTTGTGATTCATTAGAACATTTTATAAAGGTACCATTAATTGATTTTGTTGGATGTGATATATTTTTTTGAACCATGTAATGTAAAAACTATTATTTTCCCATACTTGCAAGAGGTGTTGTTTTTCTTTGGCTTTGTAGGTCCTCGTAGGCTTCCGAAATGGTTGCTCCATCTAAACCGCCTCCGACCTCCAGGAAGAATTTTCAAAGGAAAAATGTTGGATGAAGTGGACTTGACTGCAATTACAATTATTCCATTTCTAACTTGGATTTTGCACCTTAATCAACTCCAACCACCGGGAAGAACCATTCCAATACCGGCATGGATTTTACTTTTAAATCTTCTACAACCGCCCAGAATTGAGGGGAGTTCGTTCCTTACTTTTATTTTTTCTCTATACTTTTCTTTAGTTTCATACTTTACATTTGCATTTTGCTTCTATACTTTGCATGTTGTTTAGTCTACATAGCATTTCATTTTGAATAAAACTCTCCATGATATTGTTCTAGTAATACTTTTAGGATCGTAAAAGTTCTTTAAGTTTGATCATCAAGTTTAGGTCATTTTACATGATTGAATGCTTTATTTACATGATATTGGTTAGTGTGATGGTGGATTCCATTTTGATCGATTGAGTTTGATTGCACTTATAATATTACCTAGAGAGGACTACTACATGCTTATCCTTTATGTCTATTTTTGTGTGACAAGCACTTATAACAATTGAACTCTAGAACTTGCTTAGCTTCTTTTCAAAGTCACAATAGCATATGTGTGCATGGAGATGAAGGATATTTTTCATTCTTGTTCCCTCATTATTTTTCATTTCTTTCTCCACAATTTTCTTGAAACACTCTTATCTAGCATTCTAATTCTTGATCTTCTTTGCTTGTCATTTTTCTTTTATTGAGAGTTTTGGTTGAAATTCTTGATAAGTTAGATTGCTAAGATGGACAAGTTTTAAGTGTGGGGGAGGTGCTAAAGGAAAACATATTTAATGAAAATTTAATCATAGGACTTAGTTAAGAATTTAGCTCCATAGCTAATAACTTGTTTTGAGAAATATTTTAATTTTTAAAACTTAGCTTTTCAAAAAGTTTTAAAAAATTTTAGCTTTCAGAACTTTAGCTTTAAATATTAAAGTTAAAAACTTAGCCTTTTAAAGAAGGGAGTTTAATAGAAGGTTGAACAAACACTTAGAATATTTTGATAAACATTTAGCTTTTAAAACAAATTTTCTTATAAGACTTTTTTTTTATCTAAGTGAATGAATAGAAAAATCTTTATCAAAAGTAAGTAAACAAATTACAAAGTTAAATAGGGAGCATAGTTTGTTAAAAATAATCTTTTCTTAAAAAAATACATAGCTTTGTAAAAAATTGGTTGAAAAGTTGCTAAGTTTAGAAACTAGTTTAGCTAAGTGAAAGTTTCTGGCTTAAAAAAACTTATCTAAATTTAAGTTAGAAGAAATTAGTTTAAAAAGTGTGAAAATATTTGATAACACTTTAAGAACTTTAAAAGGAATTTTTCAAAAAGAGACATTTTAGTTTTTCAAAAATAGACATTTTAGGGTTTCAAAAAATAATTTTGACAGTATAGTTAAATTTTTGAAAAGTACTTCGCATAAATAATATAAATTTGTATAGCTTCGGCTAAGGCCACCTTTACTTAGAACCAAAAAAGAATAAGATAAATAAAAAAAACTTAGTTTTCTTTTTAAAAGTCCTAAAGTCTAAGCATGAGTAATTAAAAAAAATCAAACTAAATACTTAGTTTCCTTAGCCAAATGTCTAACCATTAGCTACTAGTTGTTTACCAAAAGGTAGTAGCTTTCACTTGGTTAGTTAAGTTAAGTCAGTGATCCAGTTAGATTTGACTAAGCCAAGATAACTTAACTTGATTAATGTAAATTGGTATTTATTGCTTAGACTTATGTCGATGCACTGACATAAGTATACTGAAGTCTAGGCAGTACCCTATGCATCTCACACCATTCTAAGTGTATTCAAACACAAGCAAGTTAACCCTAGTGTGCTTGTGAGATGATCTGGCTGAAACTAGGAGTACATGATTTCTAGGGGGTAAATTCTTAGGCTAAGTCCAAATTTTTGAAAACTAACAAAATTGGGAGTTTGAAAAACATTTTTTCCTAGAATTCTAAAACCATTTATTTTTAAAACAAACTGATTTAAAAAATAAGCAAAACAAGGAACAAATTTTTTTTTTTAAAAAAAAAGTAAGTTCTATTCTACTAAGCACAAAAACCAAACAAACCAAAAGAGAGCTATCTACACAAGGAGTAAGTGTAAGTCCAATAGATACAATGCATGTCCAAAATATGATCAGCTAGGAGGATCATCAGCTGGAGGAGGTGATGGAGGTCGCTCAGGTGTATGCAGTGCTCGAAGAATCTCCTGTCGGAGAGTAGTGAATTCGGAGGTCATCTCTGTAACGACCACCCTTCTCACTACTCTCTAAAGGTGCCGTTACATAACTACTATAGATTCTTACTTAACTAGTATAACAAACTGTACTCAAATTTTTTTCCAAAAAACTTAAAATTTCGGCAGAGTATATGCAGTTCAGCAGGACTAAAATACAATGCAATACTCTAAATTCAGAACATGCACATATAACTCATAATAGCAGAAACATATGAAATTATATCTCAATGCAAACACAAAAGTATCTAATTACTAAACAGAACTCATCTTAGCATGCGATCTAAAATAAGAATAATCTCTAATGACATGGAATATAAGATACAATCTCAAATGTTTCTTAACTACTATAACACGGAAACTTAATAATGCCCCAAGTCTCTCCCATAGTCCTGGCATCACACACATCATCGAACACCTCCTTGTCGCCTTCCTTTGCTATAGCTTTTCCTTTCCTTTATCTGCAGTAAGAGGAAATGCAATCTATAAGCAAAATTGCTTAGTAAGCGCTATCTAACTCACACAAATTCGAATATGCATGTAAATATACTGAAATCCAAGAATTGAAAGCTCTAAAGAAAATACTACACATGCTCATCTAATATCAAAAGAACAAAGCATACTGGAATGCTAAACATGTAAAGTTAATCAGAATAACATGCTAGCATAAAAGAAACTAAAACTTGCTGAATTTTAAACTTATGTGAAGCTTATTTCACTTGTTTAAAATCTTATACTTTAGTACTTCAAAATAATAATCAATTCTTTCTTGGGCCCAGGCGTAGTACCAAAGCGCGCTCCCTAATAAAAACTGGGGTAGCGAGCCACCAGTCCTACGAGGGTAAAGACCTCGGTCTTACCAGGGTCAAGACCTCGGAATTGGTCACCTGGATTTATTTAACGACAACCTCGAAAGTCGGGTACTAGCCTTTCAAAGTAAAATATTTTAATTACTTCTTCTTTAAATGCCTTGGCATTTAAAGAAGCACCTTGTGTGTCAAAATCCCTAAAGTCTTGACTTTGGGATCTACTTAAGGCCTTGGCCTTTTTCTTTCTTTTCTTTATCTTTCTTATACTTGTTAATACTTCTAATAAAAGAATGCTTCTTTTAAAAAAAAACTGAAATGTTTAAACATCTTCTAACATTGTAATGCTTAAACAAAAATCTGCATATAAGCTTAATCGAAAATCTGCATTCAAGCTTAATAAAAATCTGCATTATAATCTTACACAGTCTGCACTATAAGCTTACAAAAATATGCACTATGATTGGAATTCTGCACTATAAGCTCTAAAGCTGGTATAGAATTAATGGACTGTGTTCTTGTTCATTGTATAACACAACCGAAACCAACAGTAAGGGATGTTCGTGCCCACTTCATAGTGCAACAAACTATACAGCAGCTCTAAATCAACAGTAAGCAACAGTAAGGTAACAACATAAAGGAAACTACATGCTAATCAACAAATCTATGCCTTCTCATGTTCAGCTAAATAGCCGAATTGCACAGCAACCCCATGGGAGCTACTCGTGCCCCTTTTCTTTGCATAAGATTAAGTTAAACTTGCTGTGAAGTTAAAACAAACCTATGTAACAAATTCACAGCTTAAACCTTTTTGTAAAGCAACCAAATCTCTAAACATGCTTCAACAGATTAGCAAGAAAGCAAACAAAAATCTTGAATCTATTCTAAGATCCCTACACATCATAATTCACTACAACTAAAATCCGAAAACCAAAAGAAGCAATTCCTCCTGGAACTGTGGCACGACAGGTAACCAAAAGGAACTAATGCTCCACACACTTATTTTTCCATGTTCTTCCTTTCAACCTCATGGGAGAAACCTTTAAATTCATCCCTCCTCACGGCATACTAAAAAAAGCACAAAGGAAACACCAAATCAAACTCGAAACTACCCTTACCGTAGGTGAGTAGCAACTTACAGAGGTGTTCTTGAACTTACAACCAAAAAAGGAGACTTCTAATGCTTCTAGGGTTTCGGAGACTTGCAGATCTCGGCTTCTTCCTCGTGCCTACCATTCCTTCTTGACGAGAGGAGCTCGGATCCGAGAAGAGCTCACAAAGTCCCCTTTTGTCCGGCCGTCGGAGAAGCCCTAGCCTCCTGCTGCATTTTCGCCCGAGAAGAGGAACGGCGTCGCACGCGAGAGGGGAGAAGAAGTTAAGTCACGGAAAGATTAAACCCGATTCCTCTCTTAATACCTAGATATTCTTGTTATCTACTACCATATAAATATTTTTCGCTCTTTCCTTAATTAGCATAGCCCGCTTGGGCACTTGGCTATCACGCATCGCTTAAGACTTGGTTCGTGTCGGAGGTCACGGGTTCGAACCTCGGCCGAACCTCTTTATTTTTTTGAACTTCTCCCTTTTGGTAAAAATACCAAACGACCTCCAAAAATTGCATATAAATACTTTAAAAATTCCTAAAAATCTCTAGAATATTTCTAAAGTATTTATAAATATTTTTAACCATAATTAGAACTCTAAATGAGAAAATTTGGGTTGTTACAATCTCAGCCTGAAGTGTACAGAAACCGTCCAAGATGAGTTGTCGCGTCTGCACGGAAGACTCCTCGAGTCGAGCAAGTCTATCCTAGATAGATAGGGAAGTGGAAGGCTGGGCTGACATCGAGGGCTAAGCTGAAGTCGAGGGTTGTGAAGGATCGAGAGGAACCCCGAACATCTCAACATTAGTGAACTTCAACCACTCATCTACGGCTGGGATAAGTCCCTCGGCTAGAACAACAGCAACCTCTACTAGAACAGCAACAGCCTCGGCTAGAGCTGCAGCACCCTTGGCTAGAGCTGGAGCTGCAGCACCCTCAGCTAGAGCATCAAGCTCATCCCCAACTAGATCAGCTGGTGGTGGCCCACCTCTCCATGCAAGGACCCCTTGAGTAGTGATGCTTATATGAGCTAACCTAAGGTGACGCTGGCCGATCTCGTCATAAGGTCTAAGGGAGGTAACCATCCCCTGGGTAGTATCTATACCATCTAAAGTCGAGAAGATTTATGTCAGGACATGACAGTAAGGCATGTGGACTACAAGGGACGTGACGAGACTGACCGCATGAATGATGTTATGAAACATGTGTAATGCAATGTCTATATCTAAATGCTGACATAATGCATACAAAAGGAAAGAATGAGAGGGATGCATCTTCGGGACGTCTCGAGATGTGATGGGCAAAATGCATGGAGTTAGGACTCTATACATAATGTAGTCCTGGACCCTAAGAGAGAGTGACCTGAAGTCAGAAACTACAGGTAGTTTCTCCTCCCCATAAAAGTGCATATAGAGTGTATCTAATGTAATGTGGGAGTAGGACTCACCAAATGACATATCCCTACTAGGGTAGCACAAAAAGGGATATGAAGAGCGTCTAAGACCTAGACTAGTACATATCAAGGCAGGGGTAAACTGAAGATCCTTTCCACCAACTTTGATGGAATAGGTCAGGTCATCAACCCTCTCAAGGTTGTTATAGAACTGAGCACATAAGTCCTGATTTACTGCATTACTGTAGTAAACCAACTTATCAAGCTGAAAGTGCTCAATCATCTGGACCACAGGCTGACAATATCTAGTAAAAAATGTTCTACTTAAATATCTACATTTAATAGGAGAAAATGTATGCTCAATGTACTCAATCCTATGTCACTCAGTGGGGAACCTAGGATCGGTGGACGGTGCACTACCAGAAGTAGACGCAATATTACATTGTTTCCTAATTTTAAACAAACATAGATATAATAATAAAAATGCACAACAAACGCGTATAGAAACATTAAGATGGATTAGGGTATACCTAGGAGGCATTGTGAGGTTTTGATGAAGTTAGAGGGGAGAAAACTCGAGTAAGGTGCCTTCGTTGTGGTTGATTCGGTGAGAAAATGCGAGAAAAAGGCGTGAGGAAAGGGAATAGAGAAGCCTCTATTAGCTATAAATTCTCGCGTTGAGGGCGCCTTCAATGCCATTGAAGGCTCCCTGAAGGTTGTATCGGAGGCGCCTCGGAGTGGCTGGAGGCACCCTAAGGCGGGGTGGCGGGAAAATTCCCGTCGCTCTCGAGGGCGCCTCCTTTGTGTTGGAGGCGCCTTCGAGAAGCACCTTGCCACGTTACAATTTTTTGTTTTGTTTTTTTTAGTTAAGTTTAGGTTGTTAAATTAATTAAGATCAAACTTAGTTAAGTTAATTAATTTGATTAAGTTAATTAAATAGTTAAGTTAATTACGTAGTTAAGTTAATTGATTTGATAAGTTGATTTAAATGGTTAAGTTAATTAATTTGATTAAGTTAATTAAATAGTTAAGTTAATTATTTTGATAAAGTTAATTAAATTAGATTAATTAATTATTTTGATAAAGTTAATTAAATTGTTAAGTTAATTATTTTGATAAAGTTAATTAAATTATTAAGTTAATTATTTTGGTTAAGTTAATTAAATAGTTAAGTTAATTAATTTATTAGATAGATTTAATTAAGTTGTTAAATTAAGTTAAGTTTGTTAAAATTAATTAATTCAATAATTGAGTTTGATAAAATTAATTAAATTATGAATTGAGTTAGATAAATTTAATTTAATTATTAATTGAGTTAGATAAAATTAGTTTAATTATTAATTGAGTTAGATAAAATTAATTAAATTATGTTTAATTAAAATAAATTATGCCTAGGTCCATCTCACCCATTTCTAAGTTATCAATCAGGAAACCTAATGTATTTTTGTGAGATGGTTATCTTTAATTTAGATTATGTCTATGGATTAATTTACATTTATGTTAGACTTAGGTTTTCCAATTAGTCAATTCAATATACATTTCAAAGATTAGCTCCCAGGCTCTGGCGAGGCACTAAGCGTTCTTGGATATGAGATCATCCATCACGTCTAGACAGAGCCTTTCAAAGAAATTATATATTTAATTTTCTTTTTGAAACTCCTAGGACTAACCAATCAAGTGTAAATTACGCCTAGGTCATTAATCTATCCTAGTCTAAGCATGCATATTATAAAGAAAAGAAAATACAATCATCAAATAATTTTATTTATTTATAAAGATAGTTTTTCTATTGGCTCCCCTTGGATCATAGCCTCGATATGGTCTATCAAGGTAATGGACTTGATTCCTTGGGGATCCAATATTGACCAAGTCCAACTTGATTAACCAAGTTGGACTTAGGTATCCATGCTTGGACTACTTTCTTGTTTGTTCTATTAACAAGGGATAGATATGAACTATATTTCCTTTTTGTCATAAATCCAAGTCCGGATCGATTGTATACGACCTTCTATTTTTCAAGAATCAAGTCAAGATTCTTGGAACCCAGTGTAAATAGTTCCAATGTAATCTTCAAATCCTTGACTTGAGTTTTCAGGCTGGAATTCTCTTACTCAAGCTTTTGGACTTGAGTTGAGGTTCCGATCTGAATAGGGTCAGTTAAGGATTCGGAGTTAGTCACTTCTTTAAGGATTGTTACCTCCTTTAGAAGTGATTTGATCCGAACATTAGATTTAGCTAATTTTTGCATAAAATAATTAACTAGATTATACAAACGAGAAGTACTTACAGCGGGGTTAGGCCCTTCGAAAATGGATACGGATCCGTGGCTTCTCTCGGACTCAGCTTCCAATTCGTTCTCACTCTCAAATTTGTTGGTTTGATCCCTTGTCATCAGTGTAAGGAAGCTCATCTGTTCGAGCTCTTCATCGGACTCTTTTGATGAGGACTCATCCCAGGTTGCCTTCAGGGCTTTCTTCTTTCTTTTCTTCTTTACATCTTTTTTATTCGGACAGTTGACTTTGATATACCCCTTTTGGTTGCAGCCGTAGCAGGTTACTTCGAACTTCATCTTGGAACTTGGACTGGACCACCTTCTTATATCCTTCTTGTTGAAGCCCTTCTTCTTTTTGTAGAGTTTCCTTACCAGATTGATGAGTTCGGCTGTGATCTCGTCGTCGTCATCGTCTGAATCTGGTTCTTCTTCTGATTGCAGTTTGGTTCTGCGTCTTGCTTTTGGTTCACGCGCTCTACTTGTACCTACAATCAAAGTTATACCCTTCTCGGCCGGATGTGAGTTACTTTGTTTATGCAATTCAAATTCTAAAAATAATTCATCTAATTTGATTGAAGAGAGATCTTTAGATACCTTGTAAGCATCTACCATGGACGCCCACATGGTATTCCTCAGAAAAGCATTAAGTGAATACCTTATTATATCTCTATTCTCTACCTTTGTCCGATTGCATGGAGACTGTTGAGGAGGTCTTGGATGCGTGCATGCAATTGGCTTGCTGTTTCACTCTCCTGTAATTCTATATTATATAATTTGTTAAGAATGAGATCCCTCTTACTTACCTTGGTGTCAGATGTTCCTTCATGTAATTCAATCAGCTTCTCCCACAATTCTTTGGCACTTGATAACTGGCCGACGCGGTTCAACTCCTCCTTCGTTAGTCCACATTGGAGGGTGCAGGTTGCCTTGGCGTTGGCTTCTACTTTCATTATTAGAGTTGCATCCCAGTTCTCTTATGGTATTGGCTTGCCGGAGTCGTCAGTTTGGAGTTCAAGGCCAGTTTTGATGACCATCCATACCTCAAAATGTGTCTAAAGTGTTGGGTTTTTCGGGCCGCGAAAACCGCTTTTCGCGTCGCGGAAACCCCGAATCACCCAAAGCCGTAGATCCGTGCAAAGAAAAATTTCGAAAACACAAATACAAGTTTTATACTACGATCTACAGTAGATCTACAAAGGAAAAACCATTTTACCTTCGATGCGTGCCCTTCGTTTAGTCCCGCTCGTCCAAGGAAATGTTGGATCTCGAGAGTGTCAATGTAGACACTCCTCTAGTGATATCCACACGAACAAGGAGTGGTCTTCTACCACTCAAAGATGGAGAAGAGAGCCCCAAGTGTGCTAGCACTTTTCTAGAGCTCTCGGATGGGAACAAAAAGGAGAAAAGAGAGAAATAGAAGAGAGAATCACATACACTCCTTTAGTACCCTCCTTTGTGACCTTCACTTTCCCTTGTGCTCTTGGAAACAACTCAACATCTTCTCCTCACCATGATAGCCACGACCACAGCAACTCAAGAGGAGAGGGGAACCCAAGGAAGAAGAAGGAATAATGACACCACATCAATTCACAAAACAAAAACCTCCACACCATCTAATGTGTGGCCAGCCACACCATAAAGCCCCTCATTAATGTGGCCGGCCACATTAAAACCAATTGGATGTGTAACCTCCAATGAGGTGGCATACCATTATGAGGTGGTGATGTGGCTAATGATGTGGCTAGGTTGGTCATGCCAAGTAGGATGAGTCAACCTTCATGATGATGTGGCAAGACATCAAGTCAAACTTGATGTTTCAACTTCCATTTGGTCAAGTCAAACTTGACCAATTCTCTTCCTTGTTGAGTTAAATCCAACCTTTGATTCAAGTCAATTTTAATTTAATGAATCTAATTCATTAATATAAATTGACCCAATGAATCAAATTTAAATTAGACTCATTCAACATTTGAATCTAATTGAGTCTAACTCAATAAGTCTAATTTTGAATCCAATCTTTGGTGCATCATATGAACCTAATCCAATTGGTTCATCATATGAACCTAATCTCCATCCACATGTTCTTTGTGTGTGACCCAATAGGTTCTTGTAATGTTGGCAATGTTTCTAAACTCTTTTAGAAACATAAGCAATGAGCGGCATCTAGCAATACATCATTGCTACCCAAGTTACAAGAAATGTTAAGATCCAACATCACCTTGTGACTACTAATTGTGACTCCTCACAATATGTGACATTGTCCTTCTATCCTAGACATCTAGATTGATCAATATGAGGCATAGACCGTGTCATCCTCTAATCAATCTAAATCTTGAACTCCAAGTAGACTCACTCGATCAAATGAGCTCAACATCTAATGTTGACTCATTTGGGCATGGCCATGCACTTCGTGGTCTAACTCTATCAAGAATATTGATGTCGCTCCCGTCATATGAGAGGGATAGATCCCATCTACATCACTCACATCCCTCTGCATAATTTGTTACATACCCAGTAATCGCCTTTATAGTCCACCCTGTTACGGGTGACGTTTGACGAAACCAAAGTACATAACTCCTTATGTAGGGATCCATGGTGACTTCAGGTCTAAGGACTAATAGTTATACTAATAGCCACATGAGAAAGTATATGACACTCATATAACGATCCATGATACTTTCTCATGGCGGGTCATTCAGTATACATTCTCTAATGCATACCCATGTGTCAGCTTGATATCTCTATATCCATGACTTGTGAGATCAAGTCATCGAGCTGACCTATATGCTAGTCTTATTGTATTAACATTGTCCCTGAATGTTAATACTCGACTAGGAATAAATTAGAGTAGTGTTCCCTATATCATCTCACTATCGATTCAACTAATCGATTGATATAGGTATGAACCTTCTACTCAAGGACGCTACTATACTTATTTTATCTGGCACTAATACAAATAAGCATAATAACCAAAAACCAAATGCCTTAATATATATATAAGAATATGATATACATGAGTCCATACAATCATCAAATGATTGGCTCTAGGGCTCTAACTAACATAAAGGTATGACTTCATTCGGCCCTTCCAGTAGCTGAAGTCTGCTTCAGTGAAATGCGGTGGGCGGGCAGTGCTATAGCCTTCTTGGAGAGCCATGAAATCAAAATCTCGAACACAAATAAAAATAGGAAAGCTTATCCTAGGACTTGATCCTTCATTAGTAGTGCGGGTTAAAAGAACTATAAACACACGATCTCGAGTGGTGTTGCACCAACTTTGAGAAAAAAATTGATTACAAAAAAATAGATCGGAAGGCGGCAATAATACCGATTCTGATCGACTCTGAACAATTGAAAGTCACCACAAAAAATTACTTGACTGGTGGTTGCACCAAGTCGAAGCGACCCCGCTCTGATACCAATTGTTAGATCAAGAAGCGCTAGAGGGGGGTGAATAGCGCTAGAGGGGGGTGAATAGCGCTCGTGGCTTTCACTTTTTGTATTCGAAAAACATAAAGAGTAACGCAACGGAATAATAAACAAACACACACACAGAGAAGACCCCAAGATTTACTTAGTTCGGAGCCTAAGGTGACTCTTACTCCAAGTCCCACGCTCGTTGAGCGTTTACTTTGGGCAACAATTATAATCATGCAAAAGGTTACAAGAGATTATTACAAAACAGTACTAAAAAGCTATACCGACAATAATGAATTGAAGTTTCATAGCTTCAGGTCATCGGGGTCTTGTTGTAGCTCAGTCGGAACATCTCGTTAGCAGCAAACAGTTGAAAGATCGCTTAGAACTTGATATCACCAAGCTGCTGGTCGAGATTGTCTTATAAAGGCTGTTGAGGGTGCCTTCAAGCTCCTTGAGGGTGCCTTCATCACTGGCGAATTCGCAGCGTGGATCAGCTTCGAAGAAGTCTTCGTCTATCCACCTGAGGGTGCCTTCAATCTCCTTCAGGGTGCCTCTAAGGCCATCCGAGGCGCCTCAGCACTCTATAAGGGGTGCCTCCAACTCCGCTGCGCAGACCCCTCAGCCTTTGCACCCGAGGCACCTCCAAGTTCCATGGAGGGTGCCTCGGGTATTATTCATCCGAGGCAAAGCTTGCACCTTTGTCCCTGCTGTTGGTTACTACTCGAAAAACCTAATGGTTCCACTGTACAAAAATTTTGTACAAAGGTCTGAACCTTTCCTAGCTACCATGTGTTCTTTTAAATTAAACTTGGATCGCCTGCGGAACTTAACACGTTTGATCCAAAGTTTAATTTACTTGTTCTTTTAGGTTTAGACTTGGATCTCCTGCGGAACTTAACACGTTCGATCCAAATCACCTAAGTTATTAATTCCATTAAATATTAATTTCCAAAATTGGCTTCCAGGACTGCATGACGAGGCACATGGCCTTCTTGGATATGGGAACAACCACCACCGCCTAGACAAAGCCTTTTAAGGAAAGCTAATATTTAATTTCCTTAAATAACTTAAGGTCAACCAAAAGGAACAATCAAATCACAAGGAAAAGAAAAACAAAAGAACAATCATCGAAAACTAATTCGAAATACTAGAATCGCATGCCTCTTGTATTTGGTATTTTTACATGAAGATAAAACTAGTATGATGCGGAAATAAAATACTAGTATACCTTTTCTTTTGCAAACAAAAACCTCTAGGTCTTCTACCGTATTCCTCTTCTAATCCCGGACGTTGTGTGGGCAACGATCTTCCGAGACGAGAACCACCAAGCACCTTCTTCTTCCTTGCAAGTTTCGGCCATCAAAACTTCTCCTAGGATGAAGAGGTTCAGCCACCACCACCATGCTCCAAGGGATGCTAGAAACAAAGCTTTCTTTCTCTCCTTCTTCTTCTTCTTCTCTAAACTTGACCCGACCACCATATGAATCTCCACAAAAAGGATGAGGTTCGGCCATCAAAGAGAAGAGAGGAGGAGAGGATGGCCGGCCACACCAAGGAAGAAAAAGAGGGAGAAAATAGAATAGAGTTCTTCTCATAAAGGCACCTCTACCCCCTCTTTTATAATCCTTGGTCTTGACAAATAAGGAAATTTTAATAAAAACTTCCTTAATTCCTTTGCCATGAAAAATAAATTTAATTGATATAAAATCAATTTCTCTTTTATTAATCAACATGGTCGGCCACAATAATCTAAGCAAAGGAAATTTAATTCAATCAAAAATTAAAACCTTCCTAATTTGTTTCCAGAAAAAATAAAATTTCTCTAATAATTTTTATCCCTTCATGATTGGTTTATAAAAAGGAAATTTAATAAATTAAAATCTTTCTTTTAAACATGTGGATAAAAAGAAAGTTATCTCTAAAATTAAAATCTCTTTTAATCCACAAATAAGGAAAGATATAAAATCTTTTCTTAATCTCTTGTAGAAACTTATAAAAGAGAATATTTAATTTTAAACTCTCTTTTAAATCATGAACATGGTTTAAAAAAGAAAGTTTTCTTAAAATTTAAAATCCACCTTTTAATCAACAAATAAGGAATGATTTCAAATTTTAAACTCTCTTTTAAACATGTAGATGATTTACAAATAAGGAAAGTTTTTACCAAAAATTAAAATTATCCTTTTAATCTACAAATAAGGAAAGAGATTAATCTCTTCTCTTAATCTTTTGTAGAAAGGTATAAAAGGAAATTTTTAATTTTTAAACTCTCTTTTAAAACCATGATATCCACATAAGAAATAATTTTAATAAAAATCTTTTTTAATATTCTAGTGGTCGACCACCTAAGCTTGGGACCCAAGCTTTGGCCGGCCACCAACTTGGCTCATCCATTTGGTCTTGGCGGCCCTAGCTTGGGTTCCAAGCTAGCTTGGCCGGCCCCATTGGATGGGTAAGAAGGTGGGTATGTAGTGGGTATAAATCTCTATATACAAGAGGCTACGATAGGGACCGAGAGGAGGAATTGGTTTTGGTCTCCCGATGAAATTAAGCATCCCGTGTTCGCCCTGAACACACAACTTAATTTCATCAATAATAATTCATTCCACTAAAGAACTATTATTGAATTACCGCGCCAATCCCAAATTATATTTTGGGCTCCTTCTTATTATGAGTGTGTTAGTCTCCCTGTGTTTAAGATTACAAATGTCCACTAATTAAGTAAGTTACTGACAACCCACTTAATTAATATCTAGCTCCAAGAGTAGTACCACTCAACTTCATTGTCATGTCGGACTAAGTCCACCTGCAGGGTTTAACATGACAATCCTTATGAGCTCCTCTTGGGGACATTCTCAACCTAGATTACTAGGACACAGTTTCCTTCTATAATCAACAACACACACTATAAGTGATATCATTTCCCAACTTATCGGGCTTATTGATTTATCGAACTAAATCTCACCCATTGATAAATTAAAAAAATAAATATCAAATATATGTGCTTGTTATTATATTAGGATTAAGAGCACACACTTCCATAATAACTGAGGTCTTTGTTCCTTTATAAAGTCAGTATAAAAGAAACGATCTCTAATGGTCCTACTCAATACACTCTAAGTGTACTAGTGTAATTATATAGTTAAGATAAACTACTACCTAATTACACTACGACCTTCCAATGGTTTGTTCCTTTCCATCTTGGTCGTGAGCTACTGTTTATAATTTGTAAGGAACCGATAACATGATCTTCTGTGTGTGACACCACACACCATGTTACCTACAATATAAATTAATTGAACAACTACATTTATCATAAATGTAGATATTTGTCCAATGTGATTCTTATTTCTAGATAAATGTTTATACCAAAAGCTAGGCTTTTAGTATACATCCTAACAATCTCCCACTTATACTAAAAGACTAAGCTGCCATATCTGCTGCCATACATCTGATTCCCAACCCTTCAACATGCCCATCAAAAGCTCTTTCCTTAAGGGCCTTAGTGAAAAGATCTTCTAGGTTATCACTTGATGCAATCTAGGCAGCAACAACTTCTCCTCGTTTATACGATTTCTCATATTGGGTAGTACTTGCGCTCTATTGTGTTTGCTTGCCTTATAGACTCATGGTTTCTTCAAGTTTGCTACTGCACCACTATTATTACAATAAATTGTAATAATCTTTGGACAAACCAGAAATTATATCTAAGTCTATCTTGAGGTTATTGAGTCATTCAGCTTTTATGACTACCTCAGAGGTTTGCCATATACTCAGCTTCTATGGTGGAGTCCAGAAAAATACCTATGCTTATCACTCTTCCATAGTTATGACTTTACCTCCTAAAGTAAACACAAAACCCCGAGGTTGACTTACTATTGTCCCTATCCGATTGGAAGTCAAAATCCGTGCAACCCACAGGGACCAAATCAACTGCCTTGTAAGCTAGCATATAATTTCTAGTGCCTCTAAGGTACTTCAATATATGCTTTACTGCAGTCCAATGTCCTTGTCAAGGGTTACTTTGATATCTGCTAACTATGCCCTTAGCAAAACAGATTTCTGATCTCGTGTATAGCATACATTAGGTTTCCGATAGCCGAAGCATAAAGATCTGCCTTCATTTCCTCTATCTCCTTTGATGTCTTTGAAGACATCTCTTTAGATAAAGCTACTCCAAGCCCAAAAGGTAAGAAACCTTTCTTGGAGTTCTGCATGCTTAAAACGAGCAAGGATTTTTTCGATATATGAAGCTTGGGATAAGTAAAATATTCTTTTCTTGTGATCCCTTATTACTTTGATCCCAAGAATATATACATTCTCCCTAGTCCTTCATATCGAATTGTTTGGACAACCATACCCTTACTTCTGACAACACTTTGATATTGTTTCCAACTACCAAAAATGTTATCTACGTGTAGTACAAGAAATACCATCCGGTTACTTAATAAATCCATAGGTCTAGATTACTTTGATAAACCAGATGTTCCAAGACCTTGAAGCTTTGCCTCAGTCCATAGACTGATTGAGCTTGCATACAAGATGCTCTTTGCCCTTTGCAATGAACCCTTCTAGTTGCTTTATATGGATGTTTTCTTCAAGACTTCCATTTAAGGAATGCTGTCTTGACATCCACTTGCCAAATAGATAAAAGAATCTGGATAGACTTAAGCATGGCTACCAGTGAAAAAGTTTCCTTTTCCATCAAGCCTTGCTTTGAAAGTTTCTACCTTTCTGTCTATCCATCTTTTCCTATTATAGACTTATTTTCACCGAATGGCTTTTACACCATCTGGTGGTTCTACAAGCTTCCAGATTTTATTAGAATACATATATTCTAATTCTGTATTCATTGATCTTTGCCAAGATGCTGCATCTTTATCTTGGAGTGCTTCATCATATGTCCGGGATCAGGCTCATGTTCATTTGGGATCAAGTCCAAAAGACTCTCTCAAAACATGAATCTTTTAGGTTGTTTGACAACCCTCCCACTACGATGATGCACTGTCTATAATTGTGTATCAATTGTGATACGTGTTGCAGTTTCTTGTGATATTTCATCTTGTACAATTTGTACTAGATTAGACGTGTCTTTTATTAAGAACAAATTTACTTATGGGCTTATGGTTCATTATATAGTCCTCTAAAAATCAGTCATTGATGCTAACAATGACCTTCTGATTTTTAAGACTATAAACCTACTTTCATTTCTCTAGGATAACCCATAAATAAGTGAATTCCTATCCAGCTTATCATTGTCTCTCTTCAGCATATGTGCTGAACTACCCGAATCCGAATATGCTTCAAAATAGGCTTACGCCTATTCAGCAATTCTATATGAGTAGAGAGTTCTGACTTTGGAAGGTACTATGTTCACTTTCTTTTCCAGAGTATATCCTTAAAACGAACTTGGTAATTTTTTGAATAACTCATCATCAATCTAATTATTTCCATAAGAGTCCTATACCTTCTTTCTACTACACCATTCTGTTGGAGTGTACCAGGTGCAGTTAGTTGAGAGTGAATCCCTACTTTTGATAAGTAACTCCTAAATTGTCCCAAGAGGTACTTGCCACTACGATCTTACCATAGTGACTTGATACTTTTACTTTAACGTTTCTCTGCATCAGCCTTGTACTCTTTGAACTAATCAAAGCACTTAGTCTTGCGGCACATTAAGTAAATGCATTTGTATCTTGAATAGTTATCTATAAAATAGATGAAATATTCGATACTACCTCTTGACTGGATAGTCATAGGATCACACAAATTAGAATGAACCAATTCAATATATCTTTGGCTCCATACCCCTTAGACTTAAAAGCTTCTTGGTTATTTTTCCTTCCAAGTAAGACTCGCAGGTTGGAAAGATTTCCACTACTAATGAACCCAAAAGTTCATCAGCTACCAATGAATTCTACTCAAGTTAATATAACCTAGCCTTAGATGCCAAAGATATTAATGGTTCATTTCCGAAGGTTGCTTTCTCTTAAAATTAGAAGATGTGTTACTAATTTCCATTTGTTGCATCGTGGGAGTTATTGGATTTATAAATTACCAACCAACGTACCAGAACAGATAACTTTCCTCTTTTTCTTGATAACAACTTTGTTATTAAAAGAGGTAGAATATCAAGTTCTTTAAATAGTTTAGAAACTGAAAACTAGTTCTTTCTAAACTTGGTACGTAAAGACAATTACTTAAAATCCATATACCTCTCCCACTACAACAGCTGCTACTTTTGTAGTAGTGCCCATATGGACAGTGTTTTTATTTTTATTTAGTTGTCGGGTTTCCTAGAACCCTGCAATGAATTGCAGACATGATTAATGGTATCTGTATCTACACTCCAGGTTCTGGTAGATAACACCACTAAACATGTTTCAACTAATGAATTAAATACACCTATATTGTTCTTAGTTCTAAGAAGACAGACTTCCTTAATGTCCAAGTCCTATTTCCAATCATTACAATTGGGACTACTAAGTCTTTTCTATAGTATAACAACTAGGGGATTGACAAACATTTTAAATCCTAAGAATCACAAAAATATTTGATCAAGATCAATTCTTTAAAATCCCTATGAATTTTGTATGCCACGATAGTATGGACGTATACAAAATCAAAGAGGAGATTTTATCCATTAATTTTATTATCTCGTCAACTTTACTTTATGACGAATAAAATTAATAGTTGATCTTTCTTTGATCAAATATTTGGTCAAAACTTTTGAATTTAAAATAACATTGATTCCTCAAACAATATTATTTAAATTCACCAACAGCTCAAACACCGTGAATTTTGCATGCCACGATGGTGTGGACGTATACAAAATTTAAACATTTGTAAGAGGAGGGTTTCACCCATTAATTATCTTGTCAATAAATCTTTATGAAAAAATAAAATTACCTCAAACACCGTGATTTTTGTATGCCATGATAGTGTGGACGTATACAAAATCAAACATTTGTAGAGGAGTTTTTAATTTTATTATCTTGTCAACATATTTATTTGACAAATTAATAGTTGGTTTTCTTCGGTCACACAAATAATAGCAGTGACTCCGATGGGGAGGATACTATTAGACGTGCCTAAGTGTATACCATTACTTGACACTAAGTCCATTAATAAGATTGTGCCCCTTCCGATGGGGAAGATCACACGCTCTTAATTAACTTCCTATAGTCATCCAAAATGGAAGTTTAAGCTAGTGATCTGCAAACAAGCTCATCCGATATGGAGGAAGGCACTCAGAGCCAACGCGCAAGCTTGTTGCATCACTTATAAACCAGTAATGGAGACCGTGGAATTTATTTAAAAATAAATCCCTCTCCCACATAGTTATTTAAAGTGAGGAATTTTGACTATACTAGCCTACTTAGCATGCATACTAACAAGCACACACAACACAACATAAAAAGCAATAAATAGAAAAAACTAATTTTCAACTATTATGACTTTTTTCTATTGCTGTCCTCCGTGTGTCGCCAACCCTAGCTGCTGCCATCTTTGGCCACCGCCACCGGGTCTAGTTGTCGCATCCATCTTGCTCCTTGTTCCGCTACGCCTCTGGTCCTCAAAAGGTTCCACGCCTTGCAAGATTCGATCCGCGACATAAATAGAATTTTACATTTTTCGATCCTATATTCCTCAAAGGAATGTACATGTAAACTAGATCGAACATAAAATAAAATTTACATCGATCGATCCTATATTCCATAAAAGGAATGTACATGTAACTAGATCAAAAAACAAAATCATAATAAAACTAAATACGGCTCCTGCTATATTTTATAATACAATCATGCACACACAATAAAATGCCCTTGACATGTCCAAGGGTCCAATCACACACATAATAACTATAAGCCATAATAGTTGGATCCTGCATCCACAAAGTTAGCACATCCTACTATTAACCTGCCTAAATTATGTATGACATGTGCAAAATTAAACTAATACCAAATACACAGAGGCAAAACCCTAGCTCTGATACCAATTGTTGGTTACTACTCGGAAAACCTAATGGTTCCACTGTACAAAAATTTTGTACAAAGGTCTGAACCTTTCCTAGCTACCATGTGTTCTTTTAAATTAAACTTGGATCGCCTGCGGAACTTAACACGTTTGATCCAAAGTTTAATTTACTTGTTCTTTTAGGTTTAGACTTGGATCTCCTGCGGAACTTAACACGTTCGATCCAAATCACCTAAGTTATTAATTTCATTAAATATTAATTTCCAAAATTGGCTTCCAGGACTGCATGACGAGGCACATGGCCTTCTTGGATATGGGAACAACCACCACCGCCTAGACAAAGCCTTTTAAGGAAAGCTAATATTTAATTTCCTTAAATAACTTTAGGTCAACCAAAAGGAACAATCAAATCACAAGGAAAATAAAAACAAAAGAACAATCATCGAAAACTAATTCGAAATACTAGAATCGCATGCCTCTTGTATTTGGTATTTTTACATGAAGATAAAATTAGTATGATGCGGAAATAAAATACTAGTATACCTTTTCTTTTGCAAATAAAAACCTCTAGGTCTTCTACCGTATTCCTCTTCTAATCCCGGACGTTGTGTGGGCAACGATCTTCCGAGACGAGAACCACCAAGCACCTTCTTCTTCCTTGCAAGTTTCGGCCATCAAAACTTCTCCTAGGATGAAGAGGTTCAGCCACCACCACCATGCTCCAAGGGATGCTAGAAACAAAGCTTTCTTTCTCTCCTTCTTCTTCTTCTTCTCTAAACTTGATCCGGCCACCATATGAATCTCCACAAGAAGGATGAGGTTCGGCCATCAAAGAGAAGGGAGGACGAGAGGATGGCCGGCCACACCAAGGAATAAAAAGAGGGAGAAAATAGAATAGAGTTCTTCTCATGAAGGCACCTCTACCCCCTCTTTTATAATCCTTGGTCTTGGCAAATAAGGAAATTTTAATAAAAACTTCCTTAATTCCTTTGCCATGAAAAATAAATTTAATTGATATAAAATCAATTTCTCTTTTATTAATCAACATGGCCGGCCACAATAATCTAAGCAAAGGAAATTTAATTCAATCAAGAATTAAAACCTTCCTAATTTGTTTCCGGAAAAAATAAAATTTCTCTAATAATTTTTATCCCTTCATGATTGGTTTATAAAAAGGAAATTTAATAAATTAAAATCTTTCTTTTAAACATGTGGATAAAAAGAAAGTTATCTCTAAAATTAAAATCTCTTTTAATCTACAAATAAGGAAAGATATAAAATCTTTTCTTAATCTCTTGTAGAAACTTATAAAAGAGAATATTTAATTTTAAACTCTCCTTTAAATCATGAACATGGTTTAAAAAGGAAAGTTTTCTTAAAATTTAAAATCCACCTTTTAATCAACAAATAAGGAAAGATTTCAAATTTTAAACTCTCTTTTAAACATGTAGATGATTTACAAATAAGGAAAGTTTTTACCAAAAATTAAAAACCATCCTTTTAATCTACAAATAAGGAAAGAGATTAATCTCTTCTCTTAATCTTTTGTAGAAAGCTATAAAAGGAAATTTTTAATTTTTAAACCATGATATCCACATAAGAAATAATTTTAATAAAAATCATTTTTAATATTCTAGTGGCCGGCCACCTAAGCTTGGGACCCAAGCTTTGGCCGGCCACCAACTTGGCTCATCCATTTGGTCTTAGCGGCCCTAGCTTGGGTTCCAAGCTAGCTTGGCCGGCCCCATTGGATGGGTAAGAAGGTGGGTATGTAGTGGGTATAAATCTCTATATACAAGAGGCTACGATAGGGACCGAGAGGAGGAATTGGTTTTGGTCTCCCGATGAAATTAAGCATCCCGTGTTCGCCCCGAACACACAACTTAATTTCATCAATAATAATTCATTCCACTAAAGAACTATTATTGAACTACTGCACCAATCCCAAATTACATTTTGGGCTTCTTCTTATTATGAGTGTGTTAGTCTCCCTGTGTTTAAGATAACAAATGTCTACTAATTAAGTAAGTTACTGACAACCCACTTAATTAATATCTAGCTCCAAGAGTAGTACCACTCAACTTCATTATCATGTCGGACTAAGTCCACCTGCAGGGTTTAACATGACAATCCTTATGAGCTCCTCTTGGGGACATTCTCAACCTAGATTACTAGGACACAATTTCCTTCTATAATCAACAACACACACTATAAGTGATATCATTTCCTAACTTATCGGGCTTATTGATTTATCGAACTAAATCTCACCCATTGATAAATTAAAAAAATAAATATCAAATATATGTGATTGTTATTATATTAGGATTAAGAGCACACACTTCCATAATAACTGAGGTCTTTGTTCCTTTATAAAGTCAGTATAAATGAAACGATCTCTAATGGTCCTACTCAATACACTCTAAGTGTACTAGTGTAATTATATAGTTAAGATAAACTACTACCTAATTACACTACGACCTTCCAATGGTTTGTTCCTTTCCATCTTGGTCGTGAGCTACTGTTTATAATTTGTAAGGAACCGATAACATGATCTTCTGTGTGTGACACCACACACCATGTTACCTACAATATAAATTAATTGAACAACTACATTTATCATAAATGTAGATATTTGTCCAATGTGATTCTTATTTCTAGATAAATGTTTATACCAAAAGCTAGGCTTTTAGTATTTATCCTAACACCTGCAAGATATGTTAGTCCCAAAAATACCAAGCATACCCTACAACACAAAGCTAGCACATAATAATAACATGAATATCAAAGTCTGACAGTCACCGAACTGTCCGGTTCTGACTTCAGATTTTTTTATCAGAAATCCTTGGTCGAACCGACATCTACTATTCCCTCAGTGGGGAACGCATCCTCACCTACTTCAATTAAGAGAGTATACTTGTTTCCAGACCGGTCCTCAAGACCGACTGGACTTTTGCTCAGCGCCCGAGTCTTCAGATTTTTCTGCTAGACTTCTACTCCATGGCCTGCCCAGACTTCCACTTGGTTCGTGACACTAGGACTTTCCACTTAGAGTCCCCGACTCTAGTACTTTTTGCCTGAAGACCTCGACCCGCCAAGGCTTTCCACCTAGGGTTATCATCCCCTAGGACCTAGGGTTACCGCCCCCTAGGGTTTTCCCTTTGCCTAACCGCAGCTAAGACTTTTGCCTAAGATACCTTAGGACTTTTCTGCAAACTCATTTACACATGTTAGATCACAAATAACCTTAACTTTGAATCCTTTTCCATTATCAAAACACAGGTTCGATCGTCTGATGCTTCCCGCACCAACAAAGTGAACTGTTCCAACGTGTCTTTAAGTTCTTTAACTTGAGTTTTCAAATTAAAATTTTCTTCCTCAAGTTTTTGGACTTGAGTTGAACTTCTATTTTGAACTAACTCAGTCATAGGACTTAGTTTAATCTCCTCCTTAAGGATTGTTACTTCCTTTTGGAGTGACTTAATTTGGAGATTGGATTTTCCTAACTTACGCATGAGGTAATTAACTAAATTATGCAATTTATTTAATTTTGAGCTTCTTATAGTGGGGTTAGGTCCTTCGTAAACGAATATGAATCCGTGGCTTTGCTCGGACTTGGTTTTTGATTCGTTTTGATTTCTGATTCATCGACTTGATCTCAAGCCGTAAGCACCAAGAAGCTCGTCTGTTTGAGCTCTTCATCGGAGTCTTCTGAATAAGACTCATCCCAAGTTGCCTATAGTGCTTTCTTCTTCCTTTCCTTCTTCATTTCCTTTTGATTAGGATAGTTGGCTTTGATGTGTCCCTTCTTATTGCAGTCGTAGCAGGTGACTTCGGTCTTCACTTTTGGACTTGATTGCATTATTTTGGATTGAATTTCCTTCTTGATGTCTTACTTGGTGAACCCTTTCTTCTTCTTATAGAGCTTTTGTACAAGGTTGATGAGTTCGGTTGCTATCTCCTCGTCGTCATCTTCTGAGTCTGGTTCTTCTTCGGACTCGAGTTCAGTTTTGCGCTTTAATTTTGCTTCCTGGGTTCTTTTAGTTCCTACAATCAAGGCAATATCTTTCTCGACCCTTGTAGTATTAGTCTGCTCATGTAATTCAAATTTAGAAAATAATTCATCTAATTTAATTAATAGCAAATCCTTAGATACCTTATAAGCATCCACCATTGATGCCCACAAATCGTTCCTAGGAAATGCATTTAATGAATACCTGATAACATCTCGATTCTCCACCTTCTCACATGATACTGGTTTTCATGTGCCGTCGAGTGGGAGTGAGATGTCAATTTTGTTGATTATCCACATCTCAAGTTGGGTTTGGAGGTAGTACTCCATTCGGTCCTTCCAGTGGCCTAAGTCTTTGCCATAGAAGAGAGGCAGGCGGGCTATGCTATAGCCTTCTTGATGAGCTATAGAATCTCGCACACAAGAAAAAAACAACATAGATTCCAAGACTTGGTCTTGGATTAGTAGTGCGGGAACAAAAGAATATAATAAAACTCGAGTGGTGGTTGCACCGACTTCAAGTGACGAAAGAACTCGATCGATAAAACAGATTGTAAGACGGCAATTTACTAACTTTGAAAAAATAATAAAATATTAATAAAAATATTTTAAAAAATATTATTACAAATTTTTGAAAATGCAATATTTCGCTAATACTGACCAATGGTGAAAAGATAAAAATAAATTTTTCAAAAATAGTTTTGGAGGGAAAAAATGAAAGGCGTAGTATAAGGAACCCCCCTTGCTCAATTGGTGGTTTCACCAATTCAGAGTGGTCTGGTTCTGATACCAATTGTAGGATCGAAAGTGCTAGAGGGGGGTGAATAGCGCTCGTGCCTAATTCGTTCATTTAGAGTAAAACACGCAGCGGAAAATAAAATACATAACGCAAACGCCAAGATTTTACTTGGTTCGAAGCCTGTGGCGACTCCTACTCAAAGGCCCATACGTAAGAGTGCTTTCGATGGGCAATTACTAATCAATTCGCAATAGTACAAAAAGATTATAGTTGTAGTATAAGAAACTTTTAAATGAAAATGATACCAATAGCTCTATATGAGAAAATCTTCTAGAAGAATCATTGTCGGAGCTTTCGGACGTTGTGGAAGGGTTTTCTGAGCAGCTCAAAGAAGCGGAAGTCGTTCGTTGTGTTGTTCTAAAGCTTTTGGTCGAGGCTACTTTTATAGGTTGTTCCAGGTGCTCGGACCTCCCGCGGGCGCCTGGACCATGTGGCTCGGCTACTCTGCACGTGCCACATCAGCTTAGCGATAACCTTTGTGTTTTGGGCACCTGGACCGACTCCAAGTGCCCAAACTATCTCGGGGCGCCCGGACCCCTTCCGGGCGCCCAGACCAACTTTCTCCAGCACCTTTATTTTCTACAAAATAAAGTTAGTCCAGGAAAAAACAATATATTTAATATAAGATTTGACAGCCTCTGACTATCCGGTTCTGACTTTGAGTTTCGTCAAAACTCTAAGTAGAACCGACGCTTACTGTTCCCTCTTTGGGGAACGCATCATCACCTACTCCTCTCAGGAGAAGTTACCTATTGCCAGATTGATCATCCATACCAATTAGATTTTTTTTTCTCAGCGTCCGATGCTTCTGGTCTTCATGCTGAACGCTCGCTCCACGACCTATCCAGTCTTTCACCCTGTTCAGGACACCAGGATTTCAACCTAGAGTCCCTGACTCTAGGATTTTGCCCAAATCTCTCGACCCCCCAAGACTTTTCGCCTAAGGTTACCACCCTTAGAACCTAGGTTTACCACCCTTTCCACCTGCCTAGAATCCACTAGGACTTATGCCTAAGAACACTTAGGACTTTTCCTACAATCTCATTGAAACTTGGTAGATCACAAGACAACCTAACTTTGAATCCTTTAACATAATCAAAACACAGGTTCAATCATCGAATGCTTCCCGCACTAACACAAATCTATCATGCATTTTTATATCACATATAAAAATTTTGATAACTTAGTATATCCCTTCGCAAGTGGCTCTGATACCACTGTAAGAAACTAGGGGGTGCTAAACACGCGAAAACGCAGCAGAAAACATCTAGTTCCTTATCAAGAGTATCTATGCATAGGGAAAGACATGTTACAATCTATACTAAGTTTATATCATGATAGTATACCTTTGATGGGTGTACACAGACTCTAAATAGTTTGAATCTCAGCACGATCACACGTTCGCGCCTCTGTGGTATCCACTGTTGGTGCAATATTCTCTAGGTCAAGGTTGACCTGGATGACTGAGCTTGAATTAGGTCAAGCTCGAGTCTTGATGTTTGGGTTTCGATGTTTGATAATACATGTAAACAACACATGGAGATTGCAGGTGCAATTGTTAATGTGGGAGGATTGTGATGGAGAGTCAAGTAGGTCAAGGTTGACTGGATACTTGACTGAAAGACCTGGTGAGTGAAGCCAAGCAATTGTGAAAGTCCTAGTGAGTGAAGCTAGGCAGTTTGAAAGTCCTGGTGAGTGAAGCCAGGTGAAAGACCTAATGAGTGAAGCTAGGCAGTTTGAAAGTCCTGGTGAGTGAAGCCAGGTTAAAGACCTAGTGAGTGAAGCTAGGCAGTTTGAAAGTTCTGGTGAGTGAAGCTATGCAGTTTGAAAGTCTTGGTGAGTGAAGCCAGGTGAAAGACCTAGTGAGTGAAGCTAGGCAGATTGGAAGTCCTGATAAGTTAAGCCAGGCAATTGAGAAAGTCCAAGTAAGTCAAAGGAATTGATTGGATACTTGGCACAAGGAAATCCAGGTGGATCAAGGTTGATCAGACACCTGGTGGTGAAAGTCCAAGTAGGTCAAAGGGATTGATTGGATACTTGGCACGAGGAAGAAAAGTCCAAGTAGGTCAAAGGGATTGACCGGATACTTGGCACAAGGAAAAGTCCAAGTGGGTCAAAGGGATTGATCGGACACTTGGTGAGCGAGTTCTAGCAGGTCAAGGGTGACCAAATGCTAGGTAGGATGTACCAACATGTCATGGTTGACCTGATGTTGGTTTAAGGGACTTTGGACTTGTTTTTTGGCAAAAACAAGGAGCTGGATCGATCAGCCGATCGATTGGCTCATGCCCAATCGATCGGCCGATCGATTGGGTGAGTCCCCGTGGCAAGCCTCCTCTCAATCGATCGGTGGATCGATTGGGAGAGGCTTACGATCGCACAGAACAGCATTGGATCGATCGGCCGATCGATCCAGAGCTCCCAATCGATCGGGCGATCGATTAGGAGGTATGATTCTGCGCGATAAGCCCTGGATCAATCAGCCGATCGATTCAGGCGTTTTCCTAGAGCACAGAGGTACTCTGGATCGATCAGCTAATCAATCCAAAGCCTCCCCGATCGATTAGGAGCAATCCAATCGATCGGGATTAGACCATTGGCGTAGGATATAGCTGTTGGCATGCTATTTCTTCAGCACAACTCACACTGTTCATCTCCGATCTTCACCAGTGACTCCACAGCATCTCTCTGAAGTTCAGATCGTCAGTTCTTGAAGGTTCTTGGAGGTCTTCCAAGTCAAGAGGCGGATTAAAAGCAAGAAGGAGAAGCTAGGGTTAGGGTTTTCAGTTGTAAAACCTGTCAGATCTCTTGTATTTGTTTTCTCTTTGCTTTCTTCTTGTACCGAGAGTATTGTAGGGCTTCTCCGCCTTTGGTAGTTACCATAAAGGAGTATTTTCATTAGTGGAGGGTGTGTGAGTGTGTGGATCCTTAGATTAGTCACCTCTTGTGAGGTGGATACCAAGTAAATCCCTAGTGTTTGCGTTGTGTTTGTTTTCTTTGTATTTTCCGTTGCATATCTTTGAAGAAACAAGCAACGACGAGCACACCGAGCTATTCACCCCCCCCCCCCTCTAGCTACATATTTGGTCCCAACAAGTGGTATCAGAGCGAGGTCGCTCTTCAACGGAATCATTGCCGGAAGGGGCAAAAAGCTAGAGGGTGAAGAAGTTGGAGCAAAATTCTTCAAAGTTAAAGAAATTCAAGAAGCTCAACTTCAAGATGGACTCAGATTCGACACGAGGGTGCCTCCATCATTCGGTTCAACAAGCTTCGATCTTTGGAAATCAAGGATCGAAAATTTCTTGATGATGGAGATAGAGCAATGGTTTTCTCTCATGGAATGTTTCAAAGCTCCAACAAACTCCAAGGGCAAGCTTCTCAAGAAAAGAAAGTGGAGCCAAGATCAAATTCAAAGAAGCGAGGCAAATGATAAAGTGACCAAGCTTTTGGTCAATCTATTGCCTAGCCACATTTTGGAGCGAATTGGAGAATTCAAGGATGCCAAGGAGCTTTGGAGCAAATTGGCAACAATTCAAAAGATCCCCTCCACTGTACCAATCCAAGAAAAATCCAAAGAGGGTGACTCATTGGAGAAAGACCAAGAAGGGGAAAATTCTGAGGTTGAGAGATGCTCAACTTCAAAAGAAGAAGAAGTTCAAAAAACCTCATCTTCAATGGAGTACAATGAAAAGGACAAAGAGGGAGCATACTCTTTGTTCCATATACAAGATGAGGATGAAGAAGCCTCCACCTCTAGGATTGAGGGGGAGCAACTTTCGATGACATCGGATCAAGAAGAAGGAGAAGTCTCCACATCCGGGTCAAGAGAAGAAGAGGATGAAGAAGCTTACACCTCCACAAGTCAAGTTAAATGTAATGGAGGAGTATCAAATTAGGATCAAGAGGAAGCCTCTACATCGAAATCAAAAGGAGAGGAAGCCACCCCTATGCATGAAGGTATAAATGTGTCAATTAAAAATAAAAATCATATTATATGTTTTGAGTGTAGGGAACATGGGCACTACAAGAGTAAATGCCCTAAATTGGCCAAGAAGAAGGGCCAAGTGGCACCAAAGGGCAAGGAGAAGCCCAAGGAGACCGCCCCAACTACAAAGAAGAGCAAGGAGCACATTGTGTGCTTCTTGTGCAATCAAAAGGGACACTATCGGAGTCAATGTCCCAAAGGGAAGAAAGCGGTCAAGACTCAAAGAAGGAGCACAAGTCAAGGGGGAGCCTCCAAGGTAAAACGAAAGGTATCATTTATTGAGCATATTTCCTTGACTAATGACAAAAAGCATGCTAATTCAAATTTATATCATTTTAATGCAATTTACCATAAAAATAGGAAGCATGATGCCATTCAAGGAAAACATATGGCTCTCCATGCTAAGACTACCACCCCTAAGGTTGGGAAGGTAGGTAAAAGTTTAGGCAAGAACTTTAAGGATTTTAGTTATAAGACTAAAACTAAAAATGCTCAAGGACTAAATGAGAAACCTAAAACTAAGGATTTAATGAGAGAAAATCAAGTCTTGAGGTCAAGACTTGATAAAATGGAAAAGACCCTAAAAAGGATGGAAAATATCCTAAAAGGGTAAAATGAGCATAGTCTAGGTCTAGGAGCACAAAAGTCATCCAATGGCCATAAAGGTTTGGGATACAAACTTAAGGCTAAGAAGGATGTTATTTCTTATCATAGGGTTCCATATAGCTATGGAACCAAGTCTAGGTCTAGTGGTCAAGTCAAGAATACTAGGGAGGTTATCCCTAAGATCATTTTTGCAACAAATGTGACTAAGACTTCTAAGAAGTCTAAGAAAGTCACAAAGAAGGTCATAAGAGAAGAAGTCCCTAGGGTTGACCTAGAAAGTGTGACCAAGGCTTCTAAGAAGCCTAACAAGGTCATTAGGAAGGTATCTAGGGAAATTATCCCTAGCGAATACCTAGAGCATCCAAGGAGCACAAATAGGTTTTGGGTTCCTAGGAGCATTTTCTCTACCCCTTAAAAGGGTTAGAGAGTGTCAACTCTAATTGAAAGGGTAGTTAACCTAATTGTGATGAAGTTGACACTCGGAGAGTATTTTCAAGGTTATTATTAACCTTTGAAAATAATAAGGATAAGTGGTTACTCTTGGAGAGAGTAAAATGTGTCATATTTTGAGAAATTGAATAAAATTTTTAAGTGACACAAGTTTGGAAAAATCATAAGAACTACCAAGTTGGGATTTTGGTATGTTCTTGAAGGATTAAAGGCAATCTAAGCCTTAACTCGATTTGTTACTCTTTAAAAGAGTAAAGTGTGCCAACATTTGAGAAATATGCTTAATTTAAATTGGCACAAAATTAGGAAAAGAAAAAGGAATGTCAAAATTGGTTTTTGACATTTTCTTGGGAAACAGTGGGCAATCTAGGTTTAATTCTTAAGTTAGCCAAGGTTTAAGGATACTTAGATAGGTAATCTAGGTATTTTATTTATGCTAAAACTTGCCATTATTGTTTGCCTTTTTATATGCCATGACATCATATTTTGCATTCATGCTCTATTATGAAAAATACAAAAATACCATGTCATGACATACATACATCATGTAGTCATAGGAAATTTTCTTTTGAAAATTATTTCTATTTGATGTATGTCATAACTTATCATGCATTATGTTTAATTCCTTGCAAATTAAGGACAAATGGCATTCATTAACAAGTAGCATACTTGGTGGATGTTCAAACCTCAAAATGCTTAGATAGATATGCATAATCCCTAGATTAGGGTAAAACCAAAGTTTACATCTCACTAAGGAACTATAAGGTGACTTGTATGTGGTTTCATACACGTTAAGTACAAGTGAGATGTTAGGATGATGAACAAAACTCAAGATGTCAATTTAGTACATTCTTTTGAGTTTTAAGTTCATCAAAACACATAGTTATGTGTTTTCCAATCATTGGAAAAGCTAATGTACAAGTCATGTGCATTGAGCACAAGGAACATGGTTGGAAATTGGTTTTGAAAATGATTTTAAAATGATTTTGGAAAACCTTGGTGAAGGCTATCTTTTGATAGTAATCATCATTGCATAGTTGAGCACAAACTTGAAGAAAACACTAAAGTTTTGACAAGTTTTCAAGTTTGTGTCAATCTTTGAAAATATGAAGTATTTTCTTAGAAAACTATTTTTCCATTATAATATATGGCCTAAACAATGTCTACACCAATTTTCATGATTTTTAAAATTTTGTAGAATTTTTGGGGACTTTCTGAATTGACTGAAAATGCATTTCAGCAATTTCAGAGCTCCAACCGATCAGCCGATCGATTGGAGTGCCTCAATCGATCAGGCGATCGATTGAGAAGGAATGTCTCGCGAGCAAAAGCTTGCTGGATCGATCCACCGATCGATCCACACAGCCTGAATCGATCAGTGGATCGATTCAGATGGGTTCAATCGATTGGGACCCAACTCCAATCGATTGGAAATGCTGATTTTAGCTGGTAAAGCCTGATTTCAGTATTTTTGAACCATCTTTAGTCTAGGTAATCATTCTTAACCCCTCAAAACATATTTATCCACATTTTAGGGGAGTTTTCAAGATAAAAACAAGGATAGATTGGTTAAGGGCGACTAAGTAGAGGTTTAGGTTGAGCTTTGGTTTCATTATTGAATTTATGAACCTTAAAACTTCTAATTTGGGTTTCCTAAAGGTTTAGGGATTCCAAGTCATTGTTGGTGCAATGACAGAAGTTACGCGCATGTCTTTAGGGGGAGTTACTCTTTAAGAACATGAAAATTTATTTTTCATACACCTTGGAAGGTGGTTAACCTTCTTTTAGAGAAAATGCTCAAGGTTAGGCATTGGAATATAATAAAGAGTGGATATCTTCATTATTCACGTGATGTTTGCTCATGGATGAGAAATTGATGACAATGAAGGGTATGGGACCTTCATAGCTTTAAAGTGGTATATGCTCAAGGATGAGCATTTGATGAGAATGAAGGGAGTGGGACCTTCGTTATTGTGTTGTGAGCAATGAGTGAAGTTGTAAACAACGATGGGTAACTCTTCAGGGGAAGAGACTATTTTTGATGTGTGCCAATAGGGGGAGAATGAAGGGTTTAAGTTAGGACTTCATTATCTAAGAGGGAGTTTGCCCTCTTAGGGGGAGAATGTAGGGTTTAACTTACGTCTTCATTACCTAGTGGCATGAAGGAGTTTTAGGCTATGGGATTAGCCTAACTTAAATGAGGTATTGTCAAACATCAAAAAGGGGGAGATTGTTGGTGCAATATTCCCTAGGTCAAGGTTGACCTGGATGACTGAGCTTGAATTGGGTCAAGCTCGAGTCTTGATGTTTGGGTTTCAATGTTTGACAATACATGTAAACAACACATGGAGATTGCAGGTGCAATTGTTAATGAGGGAGGATTGTGATGGAGAGTCAAGTAGGTCAAGGTTGACTGGATACTTGACTGAAAGACCTGGTGAGTAAAGTCAGGCAATTGTGAAAGTCCTAATGAGTGAAGCTAGGCAGTTTGAAAGTCTTGGTGAGTGAAGCCAGGTGAAAGACCTAGTGAGTGAAGTTAGGCAATATGAAAGTCCTGGTGAGTGAAATCAAGTGAAAGACCTAGTGAGTGAAGCTAGGCAGATTGGAAGTCCTGGTGAGTGAAGCCAGATAATTGAGAAAGTCCAAGTAGGTCAAAGGAATTGACTGGATACTTGGCACGAAGAAATCCAGGTGGATCAAGGTTGATCGGACACCAGGTGGTCAAAGTCCAAGTAGGTCAAAGGGATTGACTGGATACTTGGCATGAAGAAGAAAAGCCCAAGTAGGTCAAAGCGATTGACCGGATACTTGGCACAAGGAAAGTCCAAGTGGGTCAAAGGGATTGACCGGACACTTGGTGAGCGAGTTCTGTTGGATCGAGACCGCGCTAGAGGGGGGGAGAATAGCGCTCGTGGCTAAGTCGTTCGATTTTCGGAAAACTATCGGAGTAATTAAAACACAGCGGAAATGAAATAGAGAAAACACAGACACAAAGAATTTACTTCGTTTGGAGCCTAAGGCGACTCCTACTCGAAGGCCTGCGATCCTTGATCGCTTTCGGTGGGCAACAACTATAAGTTCGAAATAATTACAAACTGAAGTACAATAATTGACAATAGTTAATTATACCGACGACAATTAAGAAATGAAGATTCAGAGCTCCTGGTCGTCGGGCACAAGTAGCAGCACTTCGGAACGTCGTTTGGAGCAGCACGTAGCACTGGAATCACTTAAGACTTGATGTTCTGAGGTGCTGGTCGAAACCCCCTTATAAAGGGTGTTCAAGGCGCCTTGAAGGCTGTTCAAGGCGCCTCCATGCTGCCGAGTTTTCCGCGCGGATCAAACTTGATCTGGTCGAACTTCATCTGCTTAAGGCGCCTCAAACCCTGCTCAAGGCGCCTTCCAAGGTGCCTTAAACCCCCTTCAAGGCGCCTCCAATGAAGCTTCGCAGCCAGGTCAGCTCCATGGAGGCGCCTCGGACACTGTTCATCCGAGGTTAATCTTTACACTTTGGTCCCTGCAAGATACATTAATCCCAAATATACCCTGCAGCACAAAGTTAGCACATAAAGCATAATAGAAGTGATAATGATAGTCTCCGGACTATCCGAGCCTGACTTCGGGTTTCCGACCGGAAACCCTAGGTCGACCCGACGCCTACTGTTCCCTCTACGGGGAACGCGTCCTCACCTACTCCACTCAGGAGATTTACCTGTTGCCAGTGCGATCCTCCAGATCGACTAGACTTTTTCTCAGCACTCGACGCTTCCGGACTTTCTGCTGGACATCCGCTTCCCGGCTAGTCCAGTCTTTCACCTGGTTCGTGACACCAGGACTTTCCACCTAGGGTTACCACCCCCTAGGACTTTTGCCTGAAGACATCGACCTACCAAGACTTTCCGCATAGAGTTACCACCCCCTATGACCTAGGGTTACCACCCCCTAGGGTTTTTTCCCTTTGCCTAACCGCAGCTAGGACTTTCCTGAAAACCTCAGGTAGACTTGTTAGAATACAAAACACCTTAACGTTGAATTAGATAAACATTTTTAACACAGGCAAATTTGCTAAGAATAGATGAACAAAATAACCAAAGCAAACTTGCTAAAGTAAACTACACATTTTTAACACAGGCAAATTTGCTAAAGTAAACTATATGCTCCCCCTTAACTTTTGCTCCCCCTTTTTATGTTAATGCATATTTGCTACTCTCCCCCTTTGCCATATATCAAAAATGGGCAATAATAGACATTTGAATAACTAGATTTTAAATGTTAAACATTATAAAACTGTTAGGGAGTGTATCTCTTTGATAGATTTTAAAAGTTAGTAATTATATCTTTCTTACTTAGGGGAAAGATTGTTTGTTAATCTTTGAAGGTACTGAGTTAAGTTTTGAAAAATTGTACAGGAATTTACAAAGTTCAAAAGTTAGCTAAGTTCAACAGGGTTTGAAAGTTAAGATTGGAACTTAGCTTAAGTTTAAATAATATTTAAGTTTTAGGACAAGGTTATTCATTCAAATTCAGTTGGTCCTTAAGTCCAAGCATGAGTCATGTTCACTAGATTGATTTACTAGGTATTGGAGCCCTAAAGATCAAAACATTCTTAACTAGAAAATTGAGTATCCTTTACCAACTGTCTAAACTTTAGTTACTTGCTGATTGCCTACAGGACAATAGCTTTCACTTGGTTAGTCAAGTTAAGTTACTTTGATCCAGATAGACTTGACTAGAGCTGGAAGACTTAACTTGATTAATGTATATTGTGTATTTAACGCCCAGACTCATATTGATGCACAGATATAAGCATTCTTGAGTCCAGGCTATACCCTATGCATCTCACGCCGTTCTATGTTTTTCAATCACAATCAAGGTATACCTAGGTGTTTGTGAGATGCTCTGGCTTAATTCTAGGGGAACATGATTTCTAGGAGAGAAGCCTAGGCTATTTCAATTTTTTGAACAATCTAAAAAAATTTAGAATTTTGAAAACTGTTTTTCCTAGAATTTGAAAAACAATAATAGAAATAATGATAAGACGCCTACTCTCAAATAAAACACATAAGTACTCAATAACATGTCCAAACAGTCTAATAGATCCAGGATACAAGTCAAAAAGATGAGTAAGAGAGGCAGATCCAAGAAGTGAATGACATAGCCCAAATATCTAAGAAACAGAATCAAGCCGGTGGGTCGTCAGCTGGAGGATCGGCTAGAGGCTGCTCGGGTGGTGGCTGAGGCTGTCCCTGACGCCGAAGCTCGCCTCGGAGAGATGCGAAACCAGCAACCATCTCGGATCGCATAGATCGAAGAAAGCCATGGCTATCTAGTACAGCTCGTCGCGTCTGAGTGGTCTGGACCTCGAGGCGAGTGAGTCTGTCCTCGACAGAGAGTGGTGCTGAAGATGAAGGCTCGGCTGAAATAGAGGGTCCGGCAGAGGTGGAAGGATCTGTGAAAAAATCCTTTGCCAGGAAATCGGGCCACTCCTCATCTGCATCTGGTGCGTCCTCGGCCCCTGGAGCACCAGGGGCAGCAGCTGGTGGTGGTCGGCCCTTCCAGGCCAGAATCCCCTCGGCAGTGACCTCTGCCCCTACTAACCTAAGGCTACGCTGACCGACCTCATCGTAAATGGTAAGTGGGATGAGTACCGCTCTAGTAATGTCTATCCCAGAGCTGGAGAATATCTGGGTCAGGATATGGCAATAAGGCATATGAACTACTCCAGATGTAACTGTGCTGGATGCAAGGATAATGTTATGAAACATATGGAGGGCTATGTCTATGTCAAGGCGTTGGGTGAGGGCGTACAAAAAGAACGAATGGGACGGTAGCATCGTCGAGACGTCTCGAGATGATAAGGGTAGTATACAAGCTGTCAGGACTCTGTATATAGCATAATCCTGAACTCGAAGAAGAGTGGATCTGAACTCTGTCAGGCCCAAGGGTCTCTCCTCCCCAAAGAAATGCATGTAGATATCGTCTAATGTAATGTGTGAATAGGGATCCCCAAAGGGTAGAGTCCTACTCGGGTAACACAAGAATGTACACTCAGACTCCCTAAGCTCTAGGCTGGTGCGAAGTAGGGAGGGTGTCAGCTGAAGATCAGTACCACCAACTCTGGTGGAATAAGTTCTATCATCAACCTTTTCAAGGTTGTGATAGAACTGGGCACACAGGTCTTGGTTGACTGTAGTGGTACAGTCAACCAATTTATCTAGATGATAGTGATTTATCATCTCGATAGTGGGTTGACAGAATTGGGATAAAAATTCTTGACCAATATATCTAGGTTTAATTGACTCAAAAGTAAACCTAGAGAAATCTATCCTATGCTGTTCCGAGGGGAATCTCGGGTCCGTGGAAGGGGCCCTAGCTGGTGTGGTATCCACAATACGACGTTTCCTATTGTTGACATTATACAAGAAAAATTTGTAAAACTATAGAAGAATGTAGGAATTAAACGATTAAAGGAGGGTTTAGATTTTACCTAGGAGGCATAGCTAGGAATTAAAGGGAAGGAAATAGGTATAAGGCGCCTTGGTTGGGAAGAATCCGAAGAAATCGCCTGCGGCAGAGCACGAACAGAAACAAAAAAATGCTTCTGTTCGTGATAAAAAAAAAAGGTTTAAGGCGCCTTAAGGACTCTTTAGGGCACCTTTGGAGGCGCCTTAAGGGATCCTTAAGGCGCCTGCCTTAAGTGGGCGGCGGGAAATTTCCCGCCGCTGCTTGAGGGCGCCTCCTCTTAGATGGAGGCGCCTTCATATGCTACGTGTCCAATGATTTTTTTTTTTTTAAATAATTTTGAAATATAAGTTTTTTTTTTTAAATAATTTTAAAATTTAAGTTTTTAAAATAATTTTGAAATTTTAGTTTTTAAAATAATTTTGAAATTTTAGTTTTTTAAAACAATTTTGAAATTTAAGTTTTTAAAATAATTTTGAAATTTAAGTTTTTAAATTAATTTTGAAATTTAAGTTTTTAAAATAATTTTGAAATTTAAGATTTTTAAAATAATTTTGAAATTTAAGTTTTTTAAAATAATTTTGAAATTTAAGTTTTTAAAATAATTTTGAAATTTAAGTTTTTTAAATAATTTTGAAATTTAAGTTTTTTAAAATAATTTTGAAATTTAAGTTTTTAAAATAATTTTGAAATTTAAGTTTTTTAAAATAATTTTGAAATTTAAGTTTTTAAAATAATTTTGAAATTTAAGTTTTTTAAAATAATTTTGAAATTAAAGTTTTTTTAAAATAATTTAAGTTTTGAAATCATTTTGAAATTTAAGTTTTTTTTTTAAATAATTTTGAAATTTAAGTTTTTAAAATAATTTTGAAATTTAAGTTTTTTAAAATAATTTTGAAATTTAAGTTTTTAAAATAATTTTGAAATTTAAGTTTTTTAAAATAATTTTGAAATTTAAGTTTTTAAAATAATTTTGAAATTTAAGTTTTTTAAAATAATTTTGAAATTTAAGTTTTTTTTAAATAATTTTGAAATTTAAGTTTTTAAAATAATTTAAGTTTTGAAATAATTTTAAAATTTAAGTTTTTTTTTAAAATAATTTTTAAATTTAAGTTTTTAAAATAATTTTGAAATTTAAGTTTTTAAAATAATTTTGAAATTTAAGTTTTTTTTTTTAAATAATTTTGAAATTTAAGTTTTTAAAATAATTTTGAAATTTAAGTTTTTGAAATTTAAGTTTTGAAACAATTTTGAAATTTAAGTTTTTTTTTTAAAAATAATTTTGAAATTTTAAGTTTTTAAAATAATTTTGAAATTTTAAGTTTTTAAAATAATTTTGAAATTTAAGTTTTAAAAATAATTTTGAAATTTAAGTTTTTTTTTAAAATAATTTTGAAATTTAAGTTTTTTTTTAAAATAATTTTGAAATTTAAGTCAAGTCAATTTTCATGATTTAATTTTTTAGTCATCTCACCCGATCTAAATTATCAATCAGGGAATCCTATAATTGTTGTGAATGAATTATTGTTGAGTTTAAGGGTCTGGTTTAACTTGGTGTTAGATTCAGGTTTAGATTTGGGTTCAACAAGTAAGCATTCTTTGGATAAACTTCTGGGTTATGGTGAGTCACAAGGAGCTCATTAAAGTAACCATGCCTTCGAGTTTTCCCAAATAGTCCTAACCATTGAACTTAATACTAATCCTTGGTCTAACTAGTTAGGATCCATTTAAGGGTAGCTTCGGTCAGTTTCACTTGGCCAAATGCACCAGGTCGAAGTCATATCTTCCTAGACATGCGATGCCCAAGTTTCCCTAACGTACTATCATCCAAAAACTTCACCGGTACTGTGGTTCAAGTTAAACTTAGCCCGTTTTAATCTAACCTTAATTACCCTGCCGGGTAATCTATTCTTGTTTTACCCATTTCGGGTAAATTAGGTTCAGTTACCCTGTCGGGTAGTTCAGTTGGAGGTGCCAGCTAGTTTGGATCCTCCATCTATTTTTGAATTTGAAATTATAATTTAATTTCGAATTTTTAATTTGATTTTGAATTTCGAATTTTTTGAATTTATCATTTACTTTTGAATTTGTAATTTGAATTTTTGAATTTCGAATTTTGAATTTATCATTTACTTTTGAATTTATAATTTGAATTTTTGAATTTTGAATTTTGAATTTGTAATTTGAATATTTAATTTCGAATTTAGAATTTCAATTTTTTAATTTAATTTCGAATTTTGAATTTGAATTTTTTAATTTAATTTTGAATTTTGAATTTGAATTTTTTAATTTAATTTCAAATTTAGAATTTAGAATTTGAATTTTTAATTTAATTTCAAATTTTTAATTTGATTTTGAATTTTGAAATTTTAAATTTTTAAGATCGTTTTTCTTTTAGCTCTCCCTGGATCATAGCCTCGATATGGTCTATCGAGGTAGTATATATGATCCTTCGGAACCCAGTATTGGCCAAGTCCAACTTGATTGATCAATTTGGACTTGGGGACCCATGCTTGGACTGATTTACTACTTTGTTTGTTTATTAGGGATAAATAAGATTTATATTTCTTTTTACTTTTATATCCTAGCCCAGTTCTATTGTAGACGGCTCTTTGTGTCCCAAGAATTAGGTCCAGATTCTTGGAGCCCAAAGAAAAGCGTTCTAAGGTATTTTTTAATTCTTTTACCTGATTTTTCAAACTTGAATTTTCTTCCTCAAGTTGTTGAACTTGAGTTGAATCTTCAGTTTGAACTTGATCAGGTAAGTATTTTGAGTTAGTTACTCCTTTAAGGATAGCTACTTCCTTTAAAAGTGACTTTATTTTAAGATTTGACTTGGCTAATTTGTGAAGTAAATAATTGACTAAATTATTAAGCCTCGGAATACTTACAGCGGAGTCTGGCCCTTCGGAAACGGATGCGGATCCGTGGCTTTGCTCGGACTCAGCCTCTGACTCGCTCTCGCTCTCGACGATCTGGTCCCGGGCCATCAGTGCGAGTAGACTCGTCTGATCGAGTTCGTCGTCGTCGTCCTCCGAGGAAGATTCGTCCCACGTTGCCTTCCGGGCCTTCTTTCTTCTTTTCTTCTTGTCTTCCTTTTGGTTGGGGCAGTTGGCTTTGATATGCCCCTTCTGGTTGCACCCGTAGCAAGTAACTTCGAATTTTACCTTTGAGTTCTGTTGGGCCTCCTTGGATTGAACTGCCTTCTTCAGATCTTTCTTGTTGAAGCCCTTCTTCTTCTTGTAGAGCTTCTTCACGAGGTTCACTAGTTCGCTGGTTAGTTCATCTTCTGAATCTTCTGAGTCAGGTTCGTCTTCTGATTCTGATTCAATTTTTCGCCGTACTCTTGATTCCCGTGTTCGACTCGTACCTGCAACCAAAGCAATACCCTTCTCGAATGGTTGTGCATTAGTTTATTCATGAAGTTCAAATTCAGAAAATAACTCGTTTAACTTTAAAGAAGATAAGTCTTTGGAGACCTTGTAGGCATCTACCATTGATGCCCACAATGTACTCCTTAGAAACGAGTTAAGAGCATACCTTATTATGTCTCTGTTTTCTACCTTCTGCCCGATTCCATGAAGGGAATTCAGAATATCTTGAATTCGAGCGTGTAATGAACTTGCCGTCTCGCCTTCCTGCATTTTTAAATTGTATAGTTTATTAAGTAACAAATCACGCTTACTTACCTTGGTTTCCGAGGTACCCTCGTGAAGTTCGATCAGTTTCTCCCAAAGCTCCTTCGCGGAGGAGAATGGACCGACTCTGTTGAGCTCTTCTTTGGTAAGACCGCACTGAATGGTGCAGGTAGCTTTGGCGTCGGCTTCCACCTTTTTGATAAACGCTGGTTCCCAGTTCTCGCAGGATGTAGGCTTACCGTCTGTGTCAGTTGGTAGTTGCGGTCCTGTTTTGACTATCATCCAGGTGTCAAACTGGATCTTCAGATATATCTCCATTCGCCCCTTCCAATATCCAAAGTCTTCTCTGGAAAATAGTGGGGGACGAACAGTGCTATATCCTTCTTGTTGAGTCATTTTAGACCTAAATAAGCAAAAACAAAAAGATCTATTCCAAGACTGTGTCTTGGATTAGTAGTGCGGGAGGAAATAATAAAAAAACTAACAAGATCAAGTGGTATTGACCAACTTTGAGCATAAAATCGATTCAAGAAAAAGAATTAGAATATAGCTATGAGGCTAGATTCTAATCGACTCCGAAAAAAATGAAAATACCATGAGAAAATTGTCTTGAATAGTGGTTGCATCGATTCAAAATGACCCCGCTCTGATACCAATTGTTGGATCGAGACTGCGCTAGAGGAGGGGAGAATAGCGCTCGTGGCTAAGTCGTTCGATTTTCGGAAAACTATCGGAGTAATTAAAACGCAGAGGAAATGAAATAGAGAAAACACAGACACAAAGAATTTACTTCGTTCGGAGCCTAAGGCGACTCCTACTCGAAGGCCCGCAATCCTTGATCGCTTTCGGTGGGCAACAACTATAAGTTTGAAATAATTACAAACTGAAGTACAATAATTGACAATAGTTAATTATACCGACGACAATTAAGAAATGAAGATTCAGAGCTCCTGGTCATCGGGCACAAGTAGCAGCACTTCGGAACGTCGTTTGGAGCAGCAAGTAGCAGCACTTCGGACTTTTGCCTGAAGACATCGACCTACCAAGACTTTCCGCATAGGGTTACCACCCCCTAGGATTTTTTTCCCTTTGCCTAACCGCAGCTAGGACTTTCCTGAAAATCTCAGGTAGACTTGTTAGAATACAAAACACCTTAACTTTGAATTCTTTGCCTTTATCAAAACACGAGTTCGATCGTCGGATGCTTCCCGCACTAACAAGTTCTAGCAGGTCAAGGGTGACCGGATGCTAGGTAGGATGTACCAACAGGTCATGGTTGACCGGATGTTGGTTTAGGGGACTTTGGACTTGTTTTTGGGCAAAAACAAGGAGTTAGATCGATCAGCCGATCGATTGGCTCATGCCCATTGGTTTAGGGGACTTTGGACTTGTTTTTGGGCAAAAACAAGGAGCTGGATCGATCAGCCGATCGATTGGCTCATGCCCAATCGATCGGCCGATCAATTGGGTGAGTCCCCATAGCAAGCCTCCTCTCAATCGATCGGTGGATCGATTGGGAGAGGCTTGCGATCGCACAGAATAGCGCTGGATCGATCGGCCGATCGATCCAGAGCTCCCAATCGATCGGGCGATCGATTGGGAGGTATGATTCTGCGCGATAAGCCCTGGATCGATCAGCCGATCGATCCAGGCATTTTCCCATAGCACAGAGGCACTCTGGATCGATCAGCCGATCGATCCAAAGCCTCCCCGATCGATTGGGAGCAATCCAATCGATCGAGATTCGACCGTTGGCGCAGGATATAGCTGTTGGCGTGTGATTTCTTTAGTACAACTCACACTATTCATCTCCGATCTTCACCAGTGACTCCACAACATCTCTCTGAAGTTCAGATCGTCAGTTCTTGAAAGTTCTTGGAGGTCTTCCAAGTCAAGAGGCGGATCAAAAGTAAGAAGGAGAAGCTAGGGTTAGGGTTTTCAGTTGTAAAACCTGTCAGATCTCTTGTATTTGTTTTCTCTTTGCTTTCTTCTTGTACCGAGAGTATTGTAGGGCTTCTCCGCCTTTGGTAGTTACCATAAAGGAGTGTTTTCATTAGTGGAGGGTGCGTGAGTGTGTGGATCCTTGGATTAGTCACCTCTTGTGAGGTGGATACTAAGTAAATCCCTAGTGTTTGCGTTGTGTTTGTTTTCTTTATATTTTCCGCTGCATATCTTTGAAGAAACAAGCAACGAAGAGCAACGACGAGCGCACCGAGCTATTCACCTCCCCCCCCCCCTCTAGCTACATATTTGGTCCCAACATCCACATGAACAAGTGTTCGTTTGTCTCACAAACTCGCAAAGTGGAGAAGGCAACCACCTAAGGTTGTGCTAGTAACCTTGATAGGAGGTCTCGGACTAGATGAGAAGAGAAGAGGAAGAAGAATGAATAAGTACCCAAAATTGAGAGAAAAATGCATAAGTATTTTCATCCAATAAAAATACTTAATGAGCATTAATGAATATTTACACTCCATTAAGGACCACATTTGAACCTCTTCATTTTTTTAATTCAATTTCAAAAATTGAATGATTCACTGAAATTTGAAATTCAATAAATTAATCTTCATTAATCCTCTTTAGTGAATGAATTCACTTGAGTCTAACTCAAGCCTAATCCACTTGAGTCTAACTCAAGTCCAATTCAATTGGGTCTTACTCAATTGATCTTATGTAATTTCAAATATAATGAATCACCATTGCAATAATTCGTATTGACTCCTTGAGTCTAGTTTGAATTGGACTCAATCCAATAATTAGATCCAATTGAATCTAACTCAATAAGTTCAATTTGGATTAGACTATCCAATGAGTCATTAGATGAACCTATCTCCAAATCTACCTGTTCTTTGTGGGTGACCCATTATGTTCTTATAACGTTGGCAATGTATCCAAATCAATATTTAGATACATAAGCAATGAGTGACATCTAGCAAGGCATCATTGCTACCCAAGTGACGACAAAGTCGAGATCTGACCTAACTTGTCTATGACTATTATCTTGTATGACTTGGTCCCTCTATCCTTGATATCTAGATTGATCAATGAGGCATAGACCGTGTCATCCTCTTATCAACCTTTGTGTTTCTTTATCTCTAAGTAGACACACTCAATCAAATTAGCTCAATATCTCATATTGACTCATTTGTACATGGTCATGCTTTCTTGTGTCCTACTAATCAAGGAGACCATAGATATCACTTTCGTCATATGGAAGGGATAGATCCCATCTACATTACTCACATCCCTCTACATAATTCATTGCATACCCAGTGATCGACTTTATTGTCCACCTTGTTACAAATGACGTTTGCCAATACCAAAGCACACAACTCCTTATGTAGGGAACCGTAGTGACTTCAGATCTAAGGACTATTCATACCAATAGTCACATGATAATGTTTATAACACTCATATAACGATTCATGAAACATTCTCATGGCAGGTCATTCAATATATATTCTCTAATATATACTCATGTATCAACTTGATATCTCATATCCATGACTTGTGAGATTAAGTCATCCGTTGACCTACATGCTAGTCTCAACGTATTAATATTGTCCTTATATATTAATGCTTGACTAGGAATAGTTAAGAGTAGTGTTCTATATATATCTACAATATCTCATTATCAATTCAACCAATTGATATGTTGTAGATAAAGAACCTACTATCCAAGGATATTATTATACTTATTCAATCCACACTAAATTAAAATAAATATAATAACCAACTTTATCTTTTATTAATAATGAAATATGATACAAAAATGAATCATTTACAATCATCTCATAATTGGTACTACGGCTATTACTAACACATGGAAGGCGCCTTCCGATAGTTGTTTACCGCCGATAGAGTTTTATCCATTATAGATAAAACTTATCCGATGGATGGCACCTTGGATCATCTTAGAGGCGTCTTCAAGCTACGGATAGAGTTTTCCAAGGGCTATAAAAAGACACCTGGACATAGGAAATAGACAGCAACTTTAGTATTCATTTGCTAGTTCTTTTTTAAGTATTCAATGAGTGTAAGAGGTTTCTCCGTCTTCAACGAAGGAGATTTTTTAATGCTTTTTCATTTGCCTTGGATTAACAACCACCTAAGTTGTAACCAAGTAAATTCTTCTGCCTCTTTTATTTTATAGTTGTTCAATCAAACTATTATAATTGTGCGATTGCTACTAATCTAAATTGGGAGATCGGGAAAGGTTTTTTTTATATATTTGATAGGTAATTCACCCCCTCTTGTCGGTCCAACTGCACCAATAATTGGTATCAGAGGTAGAACGTCTCAGAAGGACCAATCGCCGACTGAAGCACTGAGATGATGGGCGGACCAAGCATCTATCTACCGATGTTCGAGGGAGAATTCGCGACATGGAAGAAACGCGTGGAGGTATTCTTTAAAATAGACTTTGCATTTCTTTTAATTATTAAATATGATTTTATAACTTCCAAAGACCCATAAGGAAATGAAAAAAAAAAATACCAATGAACCAAGAAGGAGCAAGTAGACTTCGCAGCAAATGGAGGAGCTGAATTCCATCTGTTGAGCATGCTACCTCCACAAGAAGTCAGCAGAATCAACACCTATGAATCGACAAAGGAACTTTAGGAGAAGTTCCTAAAGCTACACGAAGGTACCTCTGAAGCCAAGCTCATAAAACGAGATCTTCTCCGGAACCAACTAACCAACCTCCAGATGAAAGAAGGAGAGTCAGTGGCACACCTGCATACCAAGCTGAAAGAGTTAATAACCGAACTTATGAATCTCAGAGAATAGGTAACAAACTGAGATTCATTAAGGTATGATTTAAATGCTTTCCCTAGGACACAAGATTGGACATCTATAATAGATTCTTATTATATTTCAAAAGATCTAGAAGTAAGTGCTTTAGAGAGTTTATTTTTTACTTTAGAACTTCACGAATCTAGATGTACAGAGTTGAAAAAGGAGTCAGTCAGAACATTACTCTGAAGGCAAGAATAGATGATCAAGACTCCAAAACACCCATCGATGAAGATGAAGTGGCATTAATGGTAAGAAAATTTAGTAAGTTCATTAAATCTAATAAATTTACTAAGTCACAGGTGAAAAAATACTTTCGAAGCAAAAGGAAGGTTCGATGCTACAACTTCCATGGAGAAGGGCACATAAAGGACGATTGCCCTTATCTAAAGAAGAAGAAGAAGGAAAGGGTAAAAGACCAACAAGATCAAAGCATAAGAATTTGAAGGTCACATGGGATGAATTATCGCCCTCCAAGTCTGAGATCGAAGTTTACGCCGGACTAGCCCTGATGGTAGATCACTAGAGGGACATTGAAAGTTCTTCCGAGATGAGCATTGACGAAGGGGGAGGATGCTATGAAGAAAGCAATGACGAAGGGGAGCATCAGATCACGAGGTAAGTGAGGTACGTGCTTTATCTTCTGAACAATCTTACGAGTTTATCAAAATACTTTCAAAAAATATGTGCAAATTAGAAAAAGAAAATGTTGATTTGAAAAGACAATTAGCTAATGCATGTCCACTAGAATTGTTTGATAATTTAAAATTAGAAAATAAAAAATTGAAAACACAAATAGAAAATTTAAAGATAACCATGCATGTTCTAACTATTTTCAAAAATCAAAGTTTAAAAAATATGGTAGAATTAATTGATACATTAGAAATTACTAGGGACAAATTAGGAAAATTCTTAAAAATTATGTATCTTCCAAATTTTTAATAAATCCAATAGGCAGGAACCTATATTGGGTTTCAAAATTCTTTTTAAATTAAACTCAATTTTTTTATTAGGATAGAAATTGTCTCAAATTAGAAAAATATTTTTCTCTGTTCATATTTTGAGTTGAAAATTTGTTTCTATGCTATCTGATGACTTTGAAATTTAAATTTATTTCACAGACTTAAATTTTAAAAATCTTATTTTTATGTGATAAAATATAATATTCTCTATCCTTGTAAATATTTTTAATTTTTTTGAATAATGTTGGATTTATTATAAATTACTTTCCGAAAAGATAAATGTTAATATTAAAAATTCAAGAAAATGGAAATTTTAAAAATTTTATTTTTTTGTTATTCAACAATATGTCTTATACATCCAGGAAAAATAATAGAATTTTTAGAGTTGATTTTTTTTTAAAAAAAAAAGAGAGATTTATTTTTAAAAATTACTATCTATATTGAAATAATTTATTTATTTTAGAAAATAAAGTATTTCTTTGTAAAAATTTTTATACTACTCTAACTCATTCTGTTTTTCTTCAAAAAAATATTTTTAGGATTTTTCAAAATCAATAAGTAATTTTTAACATTATTTTTGTCAAAAATGGAGATCAATTAGTAAAAACAGCATCTTTTCTAAAATTATTTCTGAAAATTATTAGATTAATGGTAATCATTGTTATGAGCCCCTAAAAAAAATTCAAATTTTTCTAATAGTTTATTTTATTTTTTGAAGTGATCAAAGGGAAAGAAATAGGTAAAAGTTAAGAGGGATTAAGGGGGGGTTAGGATAATTTTTTAATTATCCTTGTACTTATTTTATTGTACTTATTTATCATAGTTAACTTCATTTATCATGTTATTACTTGCTGTTTAACCATAACTTTAACTTGGGTTGATGCACATCAAAAAGGGAGAGATTGTAAGTGTAGGGGATCAGACGGACGGCTAAAAAAGGGGTTGGATAGACAGCATCCCCAAATTGATTGCTTCTTCCTACAGTTATTAGTTACGCAGCGGAAATACAAACAAATAAGTAGAAAGCTAATCTAAATACAAGACAAGAAAGAAATACAAACCACTAACACGTTTGTTTACGTGGTTCGAAGATAGCTTGTTTCTACTCCACGATCTCTCAGCATTCGGACCCTTACTTTTATAACTCACTTGACGCTTCTTTGCAGCCTTGACCTCTTGCATTTAAGCCTACTTCCTTTGGCTCTCATCCCTCGGATGCATTCAAGTCCATGGCTCATCCCTAATTCCATCCTTCGTGTATGCCTCGAAGTCGCTTCCCTCGACCCTTATCCTCGTTGTCTTGTCCATGGTCCCTCGAATGCTCCATCCTTCACCGGACCCGAAGCCATCAACCTGAGTCACATATGTATCCTGCAAACCTGCACACTCAAATACATATATCAAATACAAGGGTGAACCTAACTTAAACCCTTTACCCAAACACCAAAACACATAGTCACACGGACCATTGGGATTGCTCCAACAATCTCCCCCTTTTTGATGTTTGTCAATACGTTTAAGTTAGGGAAAACACATAGCAAATAAACATGCTAAGAATAATAGACTTACGTTGCCAAGGCTACACACTTGGACTTACACCGCCGAATGGACTTAAGTTGCCAAGGCTACACACTTGGACTTATATCGCCGAATGGACTTACGTTGCCAAGGCTACACACTTGGACTTACACCGCCAAATGGACTTACGTTGCCAAGGCTACACACTTGAATTTCTATCGCCGAATGAATAATACAAACATGCATTGGAACCTATCCCAAGGCTCCCCCTACACCTAAGCTCCCCATTGAGCTACGAATTTTACCACAGGGCTATTTAAGAACCTATCACAAGGCTCTCCCTACACCTATGCTCCCCATTGAGCTAGGTATTTTACCATCGCAAAGGTATTTTCATCTTTTTCTAACTAAACATTACTTCTCCCCCTTTGCCTAATATCAAAAAGCTCCAACAATATCTCAATTATCGAAACTTGATCACCAAACGGACCCTAAACTCGTGTATTTATCCCCCATGGATCTCATACACATATACGAGTTGACCTGGTCAAATCCAATGCTAAAAATAGTTTCAGGCTGGTATCAGTCGACTACCAGAAGTACCAGTTGACTGCCTTTATCGAAATCAACACACAGAAGCATTCTGTATTCGATATTCACTGTTACCAGTTGACTGGTAACTGTACCAGTCGACTGTCACTCTTCTCCAGCCCTTTTCAATATTCTGAACCCAATTTCAGAAATGTGACAATAATTCCACAAACATCCAAAAATCTCCATATTTTATGGAGAGGTGTATTTTACCAGTGTTTACTTGGAAAAAAATACATTTAAAATGTATATATCTCGGATCCTAAGATTGATACAAAACTCAAAACTAGCTAAATGGTTCAATTGAACCTTGACCTAAAGTCCTAGCTTTGGCTTCCTCTTGATGTATTTGCCCATACTAACCCACAATACACCCCTAGCATTGGTTTATATGGCATCTATACATCCAAAATCAATTATTATGCAATATGACATCAATGTCATATTTTCAAGCATGAACCCCTACTCAATTGTGCCAAATCCCTAGGTTTGAGACTCAAGCCCGTCTCTAAATCTTTTGCCACATTTCATGACCCAATCTAGACTTCCAAGTAAAATTCACTTGAGATCCATTGGCCATGGGTCCCAAATTGACTCTTTGAGCTCCCCCTAGAGCTCTTAGCCTTAGCCACCTCCCTAGGAAACTCATCCACAATCGCTAGGCCACATCGGTGTACCTCCGGTGACACTTAGCCAACAAACCTAACCTTTTTAACCTTGGACATCTTGTCCTTGGTTAATTTCTCCTTACCTTTAAATGACTTTCCCTTGCCATTTATTGACTTCTCCTTGCTATAGTCATATGCAACCCTAACATAAGACTTTCCCTTAGCCTTGGAGATATTATATCAGTATCCTAAACCCGATCTATCATTGTTGAGATTTTGGCTACCCAACATCATACTTAACCCTCTAAATCCAACATTGAATCTATCTAGGATTTTCTCCAATTGATCAAGATTTGCCTTCAAATCTTGATTTTTCCCTTTCTATGTTCCTAACCCTAGAATTGGCTTGTCCACATTAGACATTCCTAGACCTACTCTTCTTAGGCATGTGTCTCCCCTTCTTGGGATTAATGTCTTGGTTCTCCTTAGGTCTATCATTTCTAGATTTTTTATGAATTGATCTCCTAGGGTTATCTCTAACATTTACCATATTCCTATCATGATATCTAAAGCTAAAATTTTATATGGGTAAATAATGGAAATTATTTCTAGCATACATGGGAGAATAAACATTTGAATTACACTTCAAATTAGGGTATACCTCCCTTACCCTTGAAGCTCCCCCTTGACTCTTTCTTTTCTTATTCTCCCATTTCTTTAGATGTGCAAGCTTCTTGATCTCCCTCTTCTTGGGACATTTGGTGTGGTAGTGGCCCTTCTCCCCACACGTAAAGCATACGATGCGCAATCTCTTCTCCTTATTCTTCTTGGCACCATCATTCCTACAACCCACATTAGTATTTAAAATAATTTGAGTGAGTTTAGGAGTTACCTCTTTCTTACCCAATGGGAATCTACTCTTGTAGTGTCCATTTTCATTGCACCCAAAGTATATTATGTGGTCCTTTGACTTTACTTCGGTGAAGGTGCTCACTAGGTTGATTTCCAAGACTTCTTCTCCTTCTTTACTTGTCATGGATTTTTCTTCAACCTTTGAGGATGTAGATGATGCCTCATCTTCCTCCTCCTCCTCCTCGGATGTTGAGCATGGCTCAACTTCCGTTTGCTCCTCCTCAACTTGAGCAATTAAACCCATCTCCTTGGGTTCTCCTTCTTCGTGTGTAGGTATAGGTTCTTTCCAAGGAACCTTTTTTATCTTGCTCCACAAGTAATGGATATTCTCATAGTCACCTACACGACTCATCACATCATTAGAAAAAATATCAATTAAAATCGATATTACCTTATCATTTGCCTTCGAACACGATCGTTGCTCCTCGGTCCAATAACGCAGTCAGAGTATTTTTCCCTTCTTGTCTAGTGGAATTTCAAACGGCTCCTTGACCACTATCATGGTGTTCTAATCTGTATCAAAGAAGACCTCCATCTTCATCATCCAATACGTGATGTCCCATAAGCCTTCTCCTTCAAACTTCGGCGGGACAATCAACTCAGCCATCTTCTTAAGCATTGCTCTTCTCGACGGTTAGTCCGGTGAAGTGCGTCCTCGATTTGATACCACTTGTAGGGGATCAGATAGCCGGCTAGAAGGGGGGTTGGATAGACGGCGCCCCCAAATCGATCGCTTCTTCCTACACTTGTTAGTTACGCAGTGGAAATATAAACAAACAAGTAGAAAGCTAATCTAAATAGAAGACAAGAAAGAAATGTAAAACCACTAACACGCTCATTTACGTGGTTCGGAGATAGCTTGATCTTACTCCACGGCTATCCGTATGGTGGACGATCCCTTAATTCGTCAGTGGATTAATCCTTAGAAACTCCGGCTAGCACAATTCTCCTTGTCGGTGGAGAAACCTCGCCACAACTCAACCAAGGGCAATCGGATTGCTAGAGCACTAGTTGACTACTAATTAAGGTTAACCACCATTGATTTCGCCAACTATAACCAAGCTCCCAAGCCTTGGTTATATAGGTCATGGGTTGAAAAACCCCGCCTACCAGTCGACTAATGAAAGTGTCAGTCGACTGCCCTCTATGGAGATTCGACCGTTATAGCCCAACGGCTCGATACTAGTCGACTGGTGAAAGTATCAGTCGATTGCTCCACACTGGTTGAGTGATCAGAAGCATTCTATTCGCTCTCAGTCGACTGCCCAGTCGACTACACCTATCGACTGCTGAAACCACCAATCAACTGATATCCGAGTACAATCTCTTAGCATTCAGACCCTCACTTTTATGACTTACTTGACATTTCTTTGCAGCCTTGACCTCTTGCCTTCAAGCCTACTTCTTTTAGCTCTCGTTCCTCGGATGCATTCAAGCCCGTGGCTCATCCCCAATGTCATCCTTCGCGTATGCCTCGAAGTCGCTTCCCTCGGCCCTTATCCTCGCTACCTTGTCCACGGTCCCTCGAATGCTCCATCCTTCACTGGATCCGAAGCCATCAACCTGAGTCACATGTGTATCCTACAAACCTGCACACTCAAATACACATATCAAATACAAGGATGAACCTAACTTAAACCCTTTGCCCAAACATCAAAACACATGGTCGCACAGACCATTGAGATTTCTCCAACAGTAAGTACCCCGTTGTGGTTTGGATGTGGTCAACCCAGTTAAGTTAGGTCCTATTGTGTTTGATCATTGTGTCTAAGTGTGCAGAAGCTTAGGAACACAGGAAGTTGAGCGAAAGATGTGGCTAACGAGAAGGATAGCACAGGAAGGGAGTCGATGGGCTCGGGTCATCCGAAGAATGAGATGCTGTGAAAGAGTACACCGGCAGACGAGAAGGGTGTGTACGGTAGTCCGAGGGACGAGAAGCCAAGGAGAAAAGCTGCTCAAGGAGAAGGTCGGAGTTGGGTTCAGGTAAGCTCAACTCCGATTAGCCGAAGAATCACTTACGCAAAGAACTACCTGAAGAGATCGGCGTTTAGCTGAGTTGCACTATGGAAGGCACCTTCCATGGATGGAAGGCACCTTCAATGAACAATACAAAGACACCTTTCATCCATGGAAGGCGTCTTCCGATAGCCATTTACCGCGGATAGAGTTTTATCCATTGTGGATAAAACTTATCCGATGGAAGGCACTTTGGACCATCTTGGAGGCGCCTTCAAGCTGCGGATAGAGTTTTCCAGGGGTTATAAAAAGACCCCTGGACTTCTAGTATTCATTTTCTAGTTCTTTTCTAAGAATTCAATGAGTGTAAGAGTCTTCTCCACCTTAAACAAAGGAGATTTTTAGTGCTTTTTCATTTACCTTAGATTAACAACCACTTAGATTGTAACCAAATAAATTCTTCTACCTCTTTTATTTTGTAGGTGTTCAATTAACCTGTTATAATTGTGTGATTGCTACTAATCTAAGTTGAGAGATCGGGAAAGGTTTCTTTTTATATTTGATAGGCAATTCACCCTCTTTTTACTGACCCTGCAACACCAATACCAGTAAGTCCTTTGATGTTTGTTATTCTTTATAGGAATTGCCATATCACGAGAAGAAAGTGAAGAGAAGACTTCGACGTTATTACTCTCAGTTGTGAGGTGAATTTCTATGGCCACATCATTGTGGTGAGATTTCCACACCGCAACCATTTCATCCCTTGATCTTGGACCAGGGTGCCGTTGTGGGAGAGAGAGAGTTAGTCGTTGAAAGGTGTGGTCCGAGACCAAAAGAGTTAAAATCGATGCTGATGGAGGTTTTGGTCCGAGACCAAGGGAGTTATTGTTGAGTTTTGTGTTTTTAATTCAAACTATTTTTCTTGTTTTTTGTTGTTGTTATGGTAATGCATATGTGTATGCATTTAGTCTCACATTGCTAAGCTAAGAAGGTTGGAAGACCTTATATATGGAGCCCTTCCATCCTTGCTTAGCAATGTTAAGGGGACCTACACGCATGCACGGGCCGAGCCCAAATCAAATGGTTTTGGGGGGTTCGAGCCGGAAATCCATAAACCGGGCACGACGCACGCGATCATCGTGCTCAGGGGGGGTGCAAATCTCCAGCTCGTGGGTCTCACGCTTGTAGGCAGTCTGGTTTATTTTTGCCAGTCTTTGGTTTGGTTTGGTTCTGTCCCGCTCGCATGAGGAAGTGACGCATGGTTTGGTCTTGTCCCGCACGCATGAGGAAGCGACGCATGGTTTGGTTCTGTTCGCGTATGAGGGAACTAATGCGAGGTTTGGTTTTGTCCCATATGAACCATGCGAGGTTTGGTTCGCTGGCAAAGCAGTGCTTCGGTTCGCTGCAAAGCAGTGCTTCTCTTCGGAGTGAATAGATGTTGCACTCTCAAACAGTCTGTTCCACACTACTCCGCTCTCTGAGTTTTGCGTGCACTGTCTTCTCTTCTTTTCCGAGAGCTTTGTATGCGCTACCTTCTCTTCTTTTCTGAGAGTTTTCCTTGTCCTGAGGCTTGGTGTTCCGCGATCTAAGGTTGGGTCCGAGTGCGACGTTCGTCTTGGAGTGCACCTACGGACGACGCAAGTGGTTGTCAGATCTTGGGAGAATTTTGCTGGAGAGCCTCTGCACCGTGGGCGACAATATATTCTCTAAAGACAGTCGGCACGCCGACGCTTCAACCGGGAGATAACAATTTCTGGACCTTACTCTTTTATTTACCTGTTTATTGCATGCTTGCTATCTTAGTGCAAACAATCTACAACAACTTTAGAGAATATATTGTGCCAGCATCAATAGACATGATAAATGATAGGGTAATGGGGTTTGATGAGGCTAGCGCCAGACCCGAGAGATTTTTCGGGCAAAACTTCAGACGTTGGCAACAACAGATGAAATTTTGGCTTACTACGCTAGGGCTATTCTCCGTTATAGAAATAGATCCTCCTTCACCTGATGAAGAGGAACCTGCCTATAGTGCTGCCTTACAGAGGTTTAAGCAAAGGGATTATCTCTGCCATGGGAGGATCCTGTCTGCCCTCTCAGACGCACTATTTGATGTATATTGCTCAACGGCTTCGATTAAAGAGCTATGGAAATATTTGGATAAAAAATACAACTCCGAATATTCTGGTTTAGAAAAGTGCACTGTGGTAAAATTCCTAAACTTCAAAATGGTTGAAGGGAAATCTGTGGTTGAGCAGACACATGAATTCCAAGTTCAAATTCTTGGTCTTGCTGAAGTAGATATGTCATTACCCGAAAAATTTCAAGTCTTGTCTATCATTGAAAAATTGCCTCCGAGTTGGGAAGATTTTGGCATGACTCTTAAACATAGGAGAGGTCGAAACTCTCTAGAAGATTTGATGATTGCCTTAAATATCGAAGAAGAACATCAGAAGCAACATAAAGATGATGATAAAACAATGCCTATGGATTTTATTCCAAAGGCAAACGTAGTAGTCTCATCTGACAAGAATAAATTCAAAAAACAAAAAATGAAGAACAAGATGAAACCCAAACCAAAGGTTCAAAAGAAAAATAGAACCAAGCCGTGCTAGGCATATGGACAAATTGGACATTATGCCAAATTCTGCCCTAAGCAAAAGGACAAGAAGAAAAACCAAAGCAATACGTCCAACACCAAGGCACAAGCCAATGTTGTGACTGCTAGTGACGGCACCAGCAATAGGTTTATTACCTTCAAACCCGAACTAAACTTGATCTATCAACCCAATGAATGGTTAGTTGATACAGGTGCTAATGTGCACTATTGTACTGATCGCTCTGCCTTCCTTACTTATCATGTAATTAAAGGCACTTCCGTGACCATGGGGAACCATTTTGCAGTCAGGGTGTTTGGGATAGGACAAGTTGACCTGAGGTTCACCTCTGGAAAAGTCCTGTCACTGCATGAGGTGCATCATGTTCCAGCGGTCCATCGAAATTTAATTAGCGGGTCAAAGTTAGTCCACGCTAGTTATCAGTTGAACTTTAAATGTAATAAAGTTGTAATATTACATTTAGGAACATTTATTAGAAAAGGTTACCTTAATGAAGGTTTATTTAAACTCAATGTAGAAAATGTTACCTTAAATAAATCTACTGATATTAGTTGTTCATATAACATTGAGTCTTATGATATATAGCTTGACAGATTAGGACATGTCAATTTTAATATCGTAAAAAGGATGATGAATCTAGACATGATTCCTAAGCATGCTATAAATGACAAGAAAAAATGTGAAGTTTGTGTGCAATATAAACAACCCCGTAAACCCTTCAAATCAGTTGATAGAAATTCTGATATTTTAAAATTAATTCATACTGACTGTTATGAGTTTAACGGTGTAATAACAAGAGACCATAAAAGGCATTTCATTACCTTCATTGATGATCACTCTCGTTATTGTTATGTTTATTTGCTGAAAACTAAGGATGAAGCTTTAGATAAATTTATGATTTTTAAATTTGAAGCTGAAAATCAAACAAATAAATCTATTAAGATGTTAAGGTTTGATAGGGGTGGAGAGTTTACCTCGAACCTATTTCAAAAATTTTGTCAAGATACAGGTATAATTCATGAGGTAACTGCTCCATATAGTCCTCAATCCAACGGTATAGCAGAACGGAAAAATCAAACCCTTGAAGATATGATTAATTCCATGTTAGCCAGTTCTGGGTTACCCAACTTCATGTAGGGGAGGCTCTATATACTGCATGTCATGTGTTAAATAGAGTCCCCATGAAGTCAAGGGATAAAAATCCATATGAGCTTTAGAAAGGCCGGAGGACAAGTTTGAAATACCTTAAAGTGTGGGGGTGCCTTACAAAGGTACTAGTACCTGAACAAAGAAGGAAAAAACTTGGTCCAAAGACCGTAGATGGTATCTTCTTGGGTTATGCTCAAAATAGTATTGCATATAGGTTTCTGATTATTAAATCAGAAATTTCTGGAATAGATGCGAATACTATTGTAGAACTTCGCGATGCTACATTTTTTGAGGATATATTTCCTATGAAGACGAGAACACCTCAGTCTATATCTAGAATTCCTACTAGAGATAAGCTTGCTTCCGTAGAGGTCCCATCGTAGTAGGTACACCTTTCTCAAGTCACTCTAGACTAGATGAATCTAGTGAGTATACAGAACTGAGAAGGAGCAAGAGGCAACGTGTGTCTACGGATTTAGGCCAAGATTTTAACACCTATAATATAGAAGGTGACCCTGTGACATATAGAGATGCTATGGCTTCTCCTGAAGCTAAGCACTGGAAAGAGGCCATTAAAAGTGAAATGGACTCTATTATCTCTAATGCCACTTGGGAGTTGGTAGATTTACCTCCTGGGTGTACTACTATAGGATGTAAATGGGTGTTTAAGGAAAAACTAAAACCTAATGGGCCAGTAGATAAATTTAAAGTCCGCCTAGTTGCTAAGGGATTCAAACAGAAAGAAGGGATTGACTATTTTAACACTTATTCTCCTGTTACTAGAATTACTACAATCCGAGTGTTAATAGCATTGGCATCCATATATCATCTTGAGGTTCATCAAATTGATGTCAAAACGACATTCCTTAATGGAGATCTTGAAGAAGAGATATATATGGATCAGCCTGAGGGACATGTAGTTTCTGAAAATGAGAATAAAGTTTGTAGGTTAGTCAAATCTCTTTATGGTTTGAAGCAAGCCCCAAAGTGGTGGCACGAAAAATTTGATATAGTTATGTTATCGTTTGGCTTTGAAATGAATGACTTTGATAAATGTGTGTATGCTAAAATGAAAGGTGATAATTGTATTATCTTATGTTTATATGTAGATGATATCCTATTTTTTTGTTCTAACCTTTCTATTATTAATGACACTAAGGCTCTCTTAAGTGGTAAGTTTGATATGAAGAATATGGGTTGTGCGGACATGATTTTAGGGTTGAAGTTGACTCGTTCAACTGATGGAATAGTAATTTCTCAATCACTCTATGTTGAGAGAGTATTAGAGAAATATGGCTATAGCCAAGTTAAATATGTCGTCACACCCTATGATCCTTCAAAAACTCTCCACAAGAATAAGAGTGGTGTGGCAGTGTCTCAATTAAGATACTCACAAATAATAGGTAGTCTAATGTATTTAGCAAATTGTTCTAGACCTGATATTTCTTTTGCTATAACGAAATTGAGTAGGTTTACCAGCTGTCCGGACAGAACGCATTGGGATGCATTAGATAGAGTACTCAGATACCTAAGAGGCACTATATCCTTGGGCTTGTGGTATGCAAGATTCCCTGCAGTCCTGGAGGAATATAGTGATGCTAGTTGGATAGCTGACACTGCTGAGTGTAAAGGCGTTACTGGTTATGTCTTTACACTTGGAGGCGGTGCAGTTGCTTGGAGGTCTGTTAAATAGACGATTATAACCCGTTCTACATCTGAGGCAGAATTATGTGCTTTGGATACCACAATAACTGAAGTTGATTGGCTTAAGGGTCTTCTTTCTGAAATTTCCTTGATGATGAAGACAATACCTTCTATTTCAGTACACTGTGATAATCAAACAACAATAGCTCATATTAGAAGCTCCAAGTATAACCAGAAACAGAAGAGACATATACGAATAAGATTAAAGTCTATTCGTGAGTTAGTGTCTCTTGGAGTGGTGTCATTGGACTTTGTAAGTTCAAAGGACAATATTGCTGATCCACTCACTAAAGGACTTGATTCTGAAAAAAATCAAGATATCCATTAAGGGAATGAGACTGAGGCCTATCCTGGTTTCATCTATAGCGGCAACCCAACCTATCTGATTGGAGATCCCAAGAAGTAGGTTCAATGTGATATAAACAAGTTATAAGGGTGAACCGTAAGCATCAAATTGATTGAGATGTAATCTCACAGTCTCTTCCCTAGATTGATGCTTGACTACTAGTAAGGATGAGCTTAGGAGCTCTTAATGAGTTCAAGGTCTTAATGACAGGATGCTCATAGTACATCCTTGGAGAACTCACTTATGTAAGTGTAACTGTGGAGCCGCATTGTGGGGGGTCTAGGCAACTCTCCTTAGCACTTATGAACAAGATTCGGTGACATGGCCGTAATGCACCAACCCAGAAGGATTCAACCGTCACCCGTGATGAGTTGTTACCAATTGATTTTCACATATAAAAGATTTAAGTTCAAGACTGAGTTCTCTTCAAACATATGTGAATAAGATTGGTGTACTTAGGTGAAAATTCAAACCGGAAGATATTTTCACTAAAAGCTCATTGCAACCAAGCTTCAGGACAAGTCTTTGTTTTCGACCAAAATAATTTGAATTAGTGGGGGATTGTTGAGTTCTGTCTTTTTAATTCAAACTATTTTTCTTATTTTTTGTTGTTGTTATGGTAATGCATATGTGTATGCATTTAGTCCCACATTGCTAAGCTAAGAAGGTTGGAAGACCTTATATATGGAGCCCTTCCATCCTTGCTTAGCAATGTTAAGGGGACCTACACGCATGCGCGGGCCGAGCCCAAATCAGGTGGTTTCGGGGGGTTCGAGCCGGAAATCCATAAACCGGGCACGACGCACACGATCATCGCACGCAGGGGGTGCAAATCCCCAGCTCGTGGGCCTCAGAAGGTCTGGTTTGTTTTTGCCAGTCTTTGGTTTGGTTTGGTTCTGTCCCGCGCGCGTGAGGAAGCGACGAGGTTTGGTTTGTCCCGCATGAACCAATGCGAGGTTTGGTTCGCTGGCAAAGCAGTGCTTCGCTTCGGAGTGAATAAATGTTGCGCTCTCAAACAGTCTGTTCCACACTATTTCGCTCTCTGAGTTTTGCGTGCGCTGCCTTCTCTCCTTTTCCGAGGGTTTTGTGTGCGCTGCCTTCTCTTCTTTTCTGAGAGTTTTCCTTGTCTTGAGGCTTGGTGTTGCGCGATCTGAGGTTGGGTCCGAGTGCGACGTTCATCTTGGAGTGTACCTACGGATGACACGAGTGGTTGTCAAATCTTGGGAGAATTTTGCCGGAGAGGCTCTGCACCGTGGGCGGCAATATATTCTCTAAAGACAGTCGGCACGCCGACGCTTCAACCGGGAGATAACAATTTCTGGACCTTACTTTTTTATTTACCTGTTTATTGCATACTTGCTATCTTAGTGCAAACAATCTACAACAGTTATATCTCTAAAAAGAAAGTTTATTTTATAACCTCAGATGGTCATATAAACTGCAACTAACAGATACAAAAACAAGTCCCGCCGATACAAAGGGCGCTGCACAATGTTCGACAACCAGCCCTGCAATCTGAATCCCCTTGGCAAGTCGCTAAAACTTGGTCACCACCTGCATCATCAGCTTTGCAGACCACAATACCTTCAACAACAAAATCAAACATTACTATGATATATGAATATCAGTGTGTTTGTGTTTATTAACAACAAATCAGGACTAAGAAAGTATGACTCACTCGGAGTGGTGGCCACTAAGAGCACTAGCAAGAAGCAAGCAAGAAAAGCCTTGTTAGCCATGAAACCTTCTTTGATGTTTTCCTGTGAAGGTGAAGAGGGTTTACATGAGTTTATATAGGGCAGAGGGCAGAGGAAGGATATGGAAAATGAGGAAAGTAGCCATGCCTAGCTTAAATACAATGCTTGAAATGAATAAAAATATCTCTTTTTGTTAATATTAATAAATTGTTTTTTTAATTTTGTATTCAAATCCTATAGTTTATTCTTACTTAAACATATTTTTCTTTTTTTTTCTAAATTAAGGTTAAAAAATATAAAAAATAATATTTATGGTTCAAATGGATTGACGTGTATGGATCTCTCTCTATTAAATGTCTTTTTTACTAATATTTATCTATTTGAAAGATCTTTGAAAAAGTCAAAAACAAATGGTGAATTGATTATTTCCAATTTGTTTTAGAATTAAATCAACAAATATATTATATATGATTAATAGATTTATTTATTAAGTAAAAACATATTAGTATTATATATTTTGTTACTAATTGATGACTAAGGCTTCATTTGGAGGGTGAGGAGAAGGTTAATTAAGGAGAGTGGAGGGGACGAAAGGAAAGGGAAGGGAAGAAAGGAAAGGAAAGGAAATATGGAAGGGAGGGATGGTTGTTACCTTGAAAAGAGAGCTGAATTAAGGTTAAATATATAAATTTATAAGGATATTTTCAATTCTTACCTTATATATTAATTTATTTTTTTCATAGATAAGATTAAAATAAAAATTATTTTGGATTATTTTCAACTTCTCTTCTCAAATTAAGGTTGGATTATGATTGGAAGTTTGGGAGCTATATTAGGATCGGATTATATTAGGATGGATTGGGTTGAATGGATCCGGATTGACTTGAATTTAGAATTTAGAGATTTTTAGGGTTAATTAAATTTTATTTTAAAAACTTAAGACACCTATATAATAGTTGAAGCTTGTATATAATAGTAGAAGCTTAGTATGATTATGATGAAATATTTAATTAGGATAACGATGAGATAAAAATAAAAAATATTAAAAAAATAATAAAATATATATTTTTAAAAAAAATTGGATCCGTCGGATTATTCAAGTTGATTATCAAAATTCGAATTAAAAATGTTTAGATGCGGTTTGAGTTCATATCCTATACATCTGAATTGACACCCAATGGCCCTACCACATCTCCTCCCAAGCCGAGCTAAATAGTACTTTATTTGTTTAAGACGACAATCTTCGCACTAATGTAATCAAATTTATAATGTATATAATATATGAAATCTTTGATTATAAGGATGATTATATTCTTTTGTTTGGTATCTATTATTTTTTATAAGGAAAGTCGTATTCTTATAAAATCACAAAAATATCATGCGACTTCTATCGGCCGTCGTTGCACCTTTGCCGGAGCTACGGCAGCCACCGGCAACCAGAGGGCGCTATCGCCGGCAACCGTAGGTCACCGCCGGTCGTGGCCAGCGGGCGATGACGACGGCGGCGGCGGGGGTGTCAACGGTAGGTGGCCGGTGGCGAGTAGCGGGCGGCGACCGGCCGGCAGGTTGAGGCCGACGGCCGATGAGCGACAACGAACTAGGTATATATTGTAGGACCGTTGGGCCAGCTAGGAGGGGGTTGTTGGATATCCTGCTAACACAAAAAGGAAAACAAACCCTCCTCGAACTCTTTAGGCTAACACTTGCATAATTAAGTTAAGCAGATAAATTAAAAGCATAAAGAAAAGCGAGGCACAAAAGATTTACTTGGTTACAACCGATGTGGTTGTTAATCCAAGGAAGATTAAGCTCAATAAAACTCCTTCTGGCGGAGAAGCCTCGTACAGCGTTGAAGTGCAGAAAACAGAAGCTTAGACTAAGAGAGAGTGTGCAAGCACTGGATTTACAATCAGTGAGTTCTTATTAAGCTTCTGGACCAAGGCTATATTTATAGTCTTGGTCCAGGCGCCTGAAAGGGTTCCGGGCGCCCTGGGGGGATAAATTTTATCCCCCAACGGTCGGATCGAGTCAAAACTCGATCCTGTTGAAAAGTCGATTCCGGACGCCCGAAAGGGTTCCGGGCGCCCCAGTCGGTTCCGGGCGCCCGGAGCCCTAAGGTCAACATAAGTTGACTTTTCGACTCCGGTTCAGCTCGTCTCGATCCAGCTCATCTCGGTCCGGGTCTGTTCGCTCCGACTCCGTTTGCTTGGGTGATCTCGGCCTTCCGGAATAGGGCTCACCCGAACCCATGTTCCGGCCTTCTCGAGCGTGCTTCCCTCCGGCTTCTCGTCCCTCGGAATTGCCGCGTGTTCCTTCTCGTCCACCAGCGTACTCATCCGCAGTCTTCGTCCCTCAGTCGCACCCCGTGCCGACCTTCGCGCTAGCTGCGTCTCTTGCTCCCCGAGCAATCTTCCGCTCCGGCTTTCGTCCCTCGGAACCACCGCGCGCGCTTCCTTCTCGTCCGCCGGTGTACTCTTCCGCAGCACCTCGTCCCTCGGACGCACAGCGTGCCGTCCTTCTCGCTAGCTGCGTCTTCCGCTCGAGTACCTGTGCTCCTAAGCTCCTGCACACTTAGACACAAGGTTAAATACAACGCAGGACCTAACTTGACTTGTTGATCACACCAAAACAACCTTGGGGTTCCAACAATCTCCCCCTTTTTGGTGTGATCAACCCAAGTTAAGCTAGGGACAAAAATAGATATGAAATTAAACAGTTTATTGCAATAACATGCAATATGATAGATAAAATTAAATTTTAACAGAATTTAACAGAAAATTTCAATTTTCTCTACCTCCCCCTAGACTTATACTTTCTCTTCTCCCCCTTTGATCACAATAAAAATGGGGTTTCAAGAAAAACAATCTAAGGGTTAAAGACTTAGAAAAAAAATATCTCTAAAAAGAATTTCTAAGTCATTAAGATCCTTTTAGAGCAATTTCGAGAACTTTGAAAATTTTGCAATAATTTTCACCAAAAAAAAATCATTCTAAGCCCAAATATTTATGCAAGAAAATTTAGCAAAATTGATAACGTAAAAAAAAATTTCTTTGCATTTATTTAATTGTTGTTCTAATGCTCTTTATCAACAGGATTTAAATTTCCATTTTAATTTATCAAAATTTCTTAAATCACACTGTTTCAAATTTAAAGCCACAAATATTAAACATGCAACAATTTGTATCATGTTAATTTCTATTATTTTTTGAATTTCAACTTCACAAAAATATTCAAATAGCATAAATTCTAACTTGATAAAATTCCTCAATAATATAAAAAAATCTTTCGGCAATGTGCAAAATTCGTTTGAAAGAATATTTTGTAATTTGCCAGAATTTTTTAACAATAAGAATTTGCAGGAATCTATTAATAATAGGTTTCTTAATCCGAAAATATTTTTCGATGAATCAATTTCTAATTCATAAAACTTTTTCAATAAAGTAATTTGTAATTCCAAATTTTTAGGACCAGAAAAAGTTTTCGATAATATTTCTAAGTTGCATAATTCTTTCGAAAAACTTCTTTGTGATTTACAAAAGTTTTTTAGCAAAGTTTCCAACTTGCAAAATTTTTTTGTTAAGATATTTTGAAATTTGAAGAACTCTTTCAATAATATTTCAAATTTGCAGGATAAGTTTGACAATTGATTTTCTAATATAAAAAACTCTTTCGATGATTCGCAAAAATTTTCAGGCAATTTTTCGATTGAATCATTCAATTGATCAGAGGTTCGAGTCCATACCTGACTTACCTTGTCAGTAATTGATTCTCCCCCTATCGAGTTGCTTTCTTCTGAAGATTCTCCCCTTTCATTGATCTCGGGATGTACTTCGGCTGTTGTAGTACTTACCTCGATTTCGGACTCTTCTGTCGGTGGCTCGGTGTCTATTGAGGTGTCAGCTTCTGAAGGTTCTTCGTAGAGCTGCAAGAACTTTTCCCAAAGTTCTTTTGCGCTTTCATAATCTGCGACCTTTTTGAAATCTTCCTTTGGTATTACATTCAGAAGATAATATTTTGCCCGCCCATTTGCCATAGACTCCTCACATTGCTTTTCGTTCCAGAGGCGTAGATCGAGTCCTTCTCCGTTCGTGTTCTTTGGTTCTTCATAACCAAATTTCATTATTAAAGAAATATCAGAATCTGAGTTAAGGTATACCTCCATGTTTTGTTTCCAGATGGAAAACTCCCCCTCGAATTTAGGTGGGTAGTCGCTAGCTCCGGCCATCGTTTTGTTGCTTCAGACGGCGGTTAGTCCTTCTGAGGCGTACTCAGCTCTGATACCACTTGTAGGACCGTTGGGCCGGCTAGGAGGGGGTTGTTGGATATCCTGCTAACACAAAAAGGAAAACAAACCCTCCTCGAACTCTTTAGGCTAACACTTGCATAATTAAGTTAAGCAGATAAATTAAAAGCATAAAGAAAAGCGAGGCACAAAAGATTTACTTGGTTACAACCGATGTGGTTGTTAATCCAAGGAAGATTAAGCTCAATAAAACTCCTTCTGGCGGAGAAGCCTCGTACAGCGTTGAAGTGCAGAAAACAGAAGCTTAGACTAAGAGAGAGTGTGCAAGCACTGGATTTACAATCAGTGAGTTCTTATTAAGCTTCTGGACCAAGGCTATATTTATAGTCTTGGTCCGGGCGCCTGAAAGGGTTCCGGGCGCCCTGGGGGGGATAAATTTTATCCCCCAACGGTCGGATCGAGTCAAAACTCGATCCTGTTGAAAAGTCGATTCCGGGCGCCCGGAAGGGTTCCGGGCGCCCCGGTCAGTTCCGGGCACCCGGAGCCCTAAGGTCAACATAAGTTGACTTTTCGACTCCGGTTCAGCTCGTCTCGATCCAGCTCATCTCAGTCCGGGTCTGTTCGCTCCGGCTCCGTTTGCTTGGGTGATCTCGGCCTTCCGGAATAGGGCTCACCCGAACCCATGTTTCGGCCTTCTCGAGCGTGCTTCCCTCCGGCTTCTCGTCCCTCGGAATTGCCGCGTGTTCCTTCTCGTCCACCAGCGTACTCATCCGCAGTCTTCGTCCCTCAGCCGCACCCCGTGCCGACCTTCGCGCTAGCTGCGTCTCTTACTCCCCGAGCAATCTTCCGCTCCGGCTTTCATCCCTCGGAACCACCGCGCGCGCTTCCTTCTCGTCCGCCGGTGTTCTCTTCCGCAGCACCTCGTCCCTCGGACGCACCGCGTGCCGTCCTTCTCGCTAGCTGCGTCTTCCGCTCGAGTACCTGTGCTCCTAAGCTCCTGCACACTTAGACACAAGGTTAAATACAACGCAGGACCTAACTTGACTTGTTGATCACACCAAAACAACCTTGGGGTTCCAACATATATTTGGCTTTCGAATTTTTGATTAAACGATGATCTCATAATGTAATCGGATTAGATAATATATGCTTTGTAATCCATATTACAAAACTTTACTATTTTTTTGTAATCGAGATTATGTTACAAATTTAAAAATAAACCAAACAAAATAATTAACTTTATAATGTAATCAGGACACATTAAACTCTACCAAATTAAACACCACCTAAGACTCTTCGGAAGCTTACCCGAGAAAGACACTATTTCATGGAATGGGGTCATATGTGGATTTGCACAAAATGGAGGAGCCGCCAAAGCTAGCTCTGTGACTCTTTGATGAACTGGTTCAGGTACACAGAAATGAAGTCATGCCGGATCATGTCACCTTTGTTGGTGTCTTGACCGCATGCTCCGATCCCATGCTGGGCTTATCCAAGCATGCAAACAGCACAAAAACTTGGTCATGGCAAAGCGCATCTCTGAGCAACTCTATGTGTCGGAACCATTGAATTCTTCCAATTACGTTCTCCTCGCAAACTTGTATGCTGAAAACAAAGAGTGGAATGAGGCGATGAAAGTTAGGAATAAGATTTTGACAGTTGGAGTTCAAAAAGTAGTCAGCAGAAGTTGGATCGATATCAGAGGTCAACCTTATACTTTCTTATCAGCTGACACACATATAGCACAGTTTGAGCTAATCTCCGGGGTACTGGAGACACTGGGATTGATAATGCTTGACGAGGAACGGACGACTTAGTCGAAAAGGATGAAGTGTGAGTGATGCAATGATTCCCTTGAGGTTTAAGTTAAGCACGACTCATAAACTACATTCAACAAGTTTTTTTCCCAGACAGAGATAACGGTTGTATTATTCTCTTCTCAGGTCCTAGGATTCAAGAAAATTGTTAGTTACTAATTGATCTCGTCCGGAAGCTGAGTTGGATGAAGGCGGACTTTGATGTATTGGGGGTTGACGGAAAGTCGTTGCGGAGTCCGGTCTATCTGACACCCTACGGAAGGGTTCACACAGGTGGATGATGAGGGATGATGATCAGGATGACGACGCAAGGACTCTGCGCACACTCAGACGAGCCCACGAGTCGTTAGACACCAGAAACCAGGAAAAAAGTCCCCGGGTCAGGCCCTCCAATGCTCAAGTTTGGTACTTTTTCCACAGAAGCACAGAAAAAGGACGAAAAGTAAAGACGAGTAAGAAATGACAAGTGAGCGTACCTCCGTAAGGGACAAAACATCCCAACGGGTGCTTCTGGAACTTGACGGGTGTCAGGGAATGTCGGATGTCAGGCTTTGTCTGGCGGTGGATGAAACGTGGCATCCTCCTATAAATCGGCGGAAGAACCAAAGGGGTAATGAGCCCCGACTGTTGGCATATTTGTAAAATATCGAAAAAATAAATAAATAGGCGAATATTAATAAGGGAATTTTCCGGAATTTTTGGAAATTTTTCGGGAACTTTCCGGAGCTCGTACGGACAAGTTAACGGGGATAAAAACGGGGCCGGAAAAGCCTGTTTAGGCTACCCAGTTTTAATAAGGAAAAGTTTTATTTTTCTTTTCCTTTTCCCTTTTCTTTTTCTTTACATTTTCTTTATTTTCTTTAAATCCTTCGTTTCTCTCCCTCGCGCACCCGAGCCTTTTCATTTCTTCTTTCCGACGCCGCTCGTTTTCCCTTCTTTGCCCTAACCGCCGGCCACGGCAGTTTCCTCCGCCGCCACATCTTCTTCTCCTCTGCCGTAGCCTCTTGCCGTGGGGTTCCTAGCGCCACAGCCTAAGCACAGGCGTCGCGTGAGCCACTGCCGATCCTCTGCCGCCGGCGACGAGAGCAGCACCGCCGCCTCACGAGACATCGCCGCCATTTTCCCTTCTTTCCTCTGTGCCAGCCACTGAGCGCCGACGCCTCTGCCCTAACCACCTCGCGCCGCCACCACTGTCGACGCCGACCCTCTCCTTGCTGCCACTCTAGGTCACGGATTGGTGGGGTTTTTATGCTTTGAGGGGTGTTTCTAATTTCCGGCAGCCACCTTCTAGCGGTAAACAACCCTATTGAGCAGCAACTCTTGGATTCCAGCAGCGAGGTTGATTTGGATTTCTAGGTTGTGGAACTTGAGGTAAGGCTTAGGGTTTGTTTTTTTTGTTTTCAATTCTGTGATCTGGTTCTTATCCCTGTCGTGAGCAGCACTTGGGTTGTGTGGAAGGTTATGCTAACTAAGGGTGGTAGTCTCTAATTTTAGATTCAATTCGACGGTGGTGTATCTAGTTTCAGCGGCTGCCCTGTCCCGACAGCAACTACTTGTTGTGGATCAATAGAGGAGACTTTGGTGTTGAGGTAAGATATTTAATTAGGTTGGATTAGGTATGAGTTAGATTTTTGTAATTGGTTGTATATGTATAATTGAAATTAGGTCTATGTTATTGTGTTAATTGGGGTTTGACCATAATTTAGTGTAAGAGATTTTTATTTAGCTATTTATAGGAATGTAGCTAAATAAAATATATATTTATTGGTGACACAGGACTTTGACGCGAGACGAGTATCTCGGAGTCAGATTGGACCTTTCTATTTTCGGAGGCGGGTACTTTTGACTTATTGTCTTTGATATGCTTAGTAATGAAAATAATATGTTGCATTAATTGTGTTTCATATTTGTTTCGATTAATCACTGCCCAATACATGTTACCTGTTTGATTGGTTGTTTGATTGCATCTCTTATTGATCTTGTACCTGATTTATCATGCTCATGGGTAGTGATATAACTATGTTTCACATGTTCAGGACCTAGGTTTGATACCTTATTGATCAGTATATCTTGATTTGATCTATTCACTATGGTGCCCATTGTTATATGTCCAGAGGTTGGTTTAGTATATTACCATGCTTAGTGACATGCACCATTTGCATGATCGCATGCTGTGCGATAGATTGCTCCATTATTGTCGAGCACTTTGCCAGTTTTCATCACTGTTCGGTGCTCCATTATGACGCTCATGGGTAGCGTGACACAGCGTGGTAGCACGTCAGTTTGACTCTTCCGGTGCTCCGTTGATCCGCTCATGGGTAGTGTGACGCAGCGTGTAGCACGTTAGAGATTCCTCTCCGTCATAGTGTACCGGGAGATGAGAGCATTGCGCTCCCCCATTTATGATTTGGGGTAGGAGTATGTATGTACTCCGATAGCATCCCGTCCACTCGATCACTCATCAGGAGTAGTGTTGCAGAGTGCACGGTTGTCACAGCCCTACCCACTTGGTCCCACTTTTGTTGTGAGTTGGCTGACTGGCGTCAGGGGTGACCATGACATTGGCATCATATGCATGATGCATTTATTGTTTGTGATTGTGTTTGCTGCATTTATATGTTGCATATTGTTTGGATACCTATGTTTGACATGCATACAGGTCTTCTATACCTTTCGGACTATTTGTCCTTATACCGAGTCCTGGTTAGTACAGATTCTCTCCTGTCTTCTTCGGTTTGCATTTACCTTTATCTTTATCAGGAGACTGTACGCATGATTAGTGCTAGGTGTTATTTCTTTACTTTGCATATCAATTGTACCTGCTGAGTGTTGGACTCACCCCGCCTCCATTGTTGTTATTTTCAGGTTGATGCTGTCAGGAGGGAGTTCCAGTCGCTAGTCCCCACTGCACATAGTGCTAGATCCCCTGCAGACCTCGGGGATTGATTGACTTTTGAGTTTTTTTCTCGTTTGTCTATGTTTAGACTTGATTTGTTTGATACTTGGACGTTGTATTTATTTTTGTGATGTCGATGGATTTTATTTGGTCTTATTCTACTACATGCCTGCCGGGTCGGCATAAGAGGTGAGTTTCGTCGGATTTGAGTTTTACAAGTGTAGTTGAGTAGGGTGGTTTTCGACTCAGAGTATTACTGCTTTGTTTGATTATATATAACTGCGTGGATGTTTGTGTGGTTGTGTTATATTTATTGTTATTATTCCAGCCGCATGTGGCTGAGGTATGGAGATATGTAGAAAGTTTCAGATTGTCCGCCGTACAGGGGAGATGCTGCCGAAATTTCTTCGGACGGGGACTCCTCTGGGGCGTGACAATATTCCCTGACACTCTGATTATTCTCTGACAGGTAGTTATGATTCCCTGGCTTACTTGTAGTGTAGTGCCTGGTCCACTTCGTTCGTGGTTGCTAAGCTGGGTGTTTGCACTTGCTGACCCCGATCTGATATCGCCCCCAGACCTGTACATCTAACCCTGCCCTATGCGTCTCATATTGCAGACTCCTGACCAACCCTGCCTCTTATTGCACTACGTATGGCGCCCGGTATGCCTTAGTTCGGTTCTGTTTATCCCGCCTCCAAAGCTATACGTCTGTCTGATTCCGTTTGACCTTACATGTATGCCTGCATCCATCTCTGCTTATCCCGGACCATGAGGCTATAATGTTGGTGCAGTAAGCATCCGACGATCGAACCTCAGTTTTGATAATGGCAAAGGGATTCAAAGTTAAGACTCCTTGTTATCTAACGTGGTTAAATAAGGTTTCAGGAAAGTCCTAACTGCGGTTAGGCAAGGGAAAATCCTAAGGGGGGTAACCTTAGGTCCTAGGGGGTGGTAACCCTAGGTGAAGGAAAATCCTAAGGGGGGGTAACCTTAGGTCCTAGGGGGTGGTAACCCTAGGTGAAGGAAAATCCTAAGGGGCGGCAACCTTAGGTCCTAGGGGGCGGTAACCCTAGGTGGAGGAAAACCCTAAGGGGCGGCAACCTTAGGTCCTAGGGGGTGGTAACCCTAGGTGGAGAAAAACCCTAGGGGGCGGTAACCCTAGGTCCTAGGGGGTGGTAACCCTAGGCAGAAAGTCCAGTCGGTCTGGAGGACCGGACTGGCATCAGGTAATCTCTCCTGAGGGGAGTAGGTGAGGACGCGTTCCCCGTAGAGGGAACAGTAGGCGTCGGGTCGACTTAGGGCTTCCCCGAAGTCAGACTCGGACAGTCCGGAGACTGTCTATACTTCTTTTATAATGTTTATTGTGCTAACTTTGTGTTGCAGGATAGTGTTTGGGACTAACATATCTTGCAGGTGCAAAGGAGCAACCTAAAGCCTCGGATGAACAGTGTCCGAGGCGCCTCCATGGAGCTTGGAGGCGCCTCGAGTGCAAGGCAAGGAGCTGGCTGCGAGAAGCTGTTCAAGGCGCCTTGGTGAACAGTGTAAGACGCCTTGAACAGATGAAGGCGCCCTGTAACAGTGGAAGGCGCCTTGAATCTGTGATAAGGTTCAACCAGTTCGCCCCTTATCTCCGCGACTGACTCGGCCATTCAAGGCTCCTTGGTGAACAGTAGAAGGCGCCTTGAACACCCTTTATAAGGGGTTTCGACCAGCAGCTCTCTTTAATTAACTCCAAGCAATCCTTACGCTACAAGCTGCTCTAGAAACACCCAGAAGTGCTGTTACAAGTCCCCGACAACCCGGAGCTTCAGATTCTGCTACTTTATTGTTGTCGGTATAATTTATTTTAGTTCTTTCAATTGTAATATCTTATTGTACATTTTACGAGCTTATAGTTGTTGCCCACGGAAAGCGATCAAGGATCGCGGGCCTTCGAGTAGGAGTCACCTTAGGCTCCGAACGAAGTAAAATCTCTCGTGTCTCTCTGTGTGTGTTTGTTCTTTATTCCGCTGCGTGTTTTTAAACTCCGATAGTTTTCCGATTTGAAAAAGAAATAGCCACGAGCGCTATTCACCCCCCCCTCTAGCGCGTCTCGATCCAACAATTGGTATCAGAGCGAATCGATATCATAGCACTGATGGCCAAAGACGAGATATCTGAATCTGAGTCAGAATTTGAAATGGCAACAGTCAAGGGGGAGGATCCTATCACGGATCTAAAAGGTAAAATTATAAATTCAAATTGTAAATCTCTCATAATCTGTTTTAAGTGTAGGGAGAGAGGGCACTATAGAAACGACTGCCCCACTCGTAAGACTCGACCGGCACAATCGGAGGAGAAGGAGAAAATGATCAGGAGAGGGAAGAAATACATCAAATGCTCCAAATGCAAACTAATGGGTCACTGCAAAAGACAATGCCCAGAAAGAAGACCCAAGAATCCAGAGGGAGAAATCAAGGTTAGTACATTTACATTATATGAAAATCCAGTTTTTGCAACACATGATCGCACTAGCTTAACTAATCCTGCTTGCTCTAGTATAGATTTCTCTTCAAAATTAGATATGCATGCTAATAATGTAATGAACAAAATTAATTCAAATAAAAATAAGAAATTAACTCTTAGAAAAGTAGAAATACAAAATAATATTTTAAAAGATAAAATTGATAAATTAGAGAAGATTGTTAATAATTTAGTCAAATCACGAAATCTAGACTTGGGTTATAAATCTAAAGTAAAACTTAAACAGTACAAACCAAGTTATAATCAAGTACCTTTTATTTACTTAACTTAATAAAACGTAAATCAATAACATAGGAGGAGGCTCCAGAATAGCTGACACCTCCGAAATTAATCCACCCGATAAGGGTAAACAAGAGTAGATTACCCGGCAGGGTAATTAAGGTTAGATTAAAATGGGTTAAGTTTAACTTAACCAACGGTACTGGTGAAGTTTTTGGATGATAGTACGTTAGGGAAGCTTGGGCATCGCATGTCTAGGAAGATATGACTTCGACCTGGTGCATTTGGCCAAGTGGAACTGACCGAAGCTACCCTTAAATGAATCCTAACTAGTTAGACCAAAATTTAGTATTAAGTTTAATGGGTAGGACTATTTGGAAAACCTCGAAGGCATGGTTACTTTAATGAGTTCCTTGTGACTCACCATAGCCCAGAAGTTTATCCAAAGAATGCTTATTTGTTGAACCCAAAGCTAAACCTGAATCTAACACAAAGTTAAACCAAACCCTTAAATTGAACCTCAATTCATCTCACAACAATTATAGGGTTCCCTGATTGAAAATTTAGATCGGGTGAGATGACTAAGAAATTAAAATTGATTCAAAATCTTTTTGAAAATTATTTAAAAACCTTTACAAAAATTTTTCAAAATTATTTTAAAATCTTTTCAAAATCTTTTTGAAAATTATTTAAAAATCTTTTCAAAATCATTTCAAAATTATTTTAAAAATCTTTACAAAATCTTTTCAAAATTATTTTAAAATCTTTTCAAAATCTTTTTGAAAATTATTTAAAAATCTTTTCAAAATCATTTCAAAATTATTTTAAAAATCTTTACAAAATCTTTTCAAAATTATTTTAAAATCTTTTCAAAATCATTTCAAAATTATTTTAAAACTTAATTTCAAAATTATTTTAAAATTTATTTGAAAAATCTTTTCAAAACCACTTCAAAATCTTTAAAACTTAATTTCAAAATTATTTTAAAATTTATTTGAAAAATCTTTTCAAAATCATTTCAAATTCTTTAAAACTTAATTTCAAAATTCTTTTAAAATTTATTTGAAAAATCATTTCAAAATTATTTTAAAACTTAATTTCAAAATTATTTTAAAATTTATTTGAAAAATCTTTTCAAAATCATTTCAAATTCTTTAAAACTTAATTTCAAAATTCTTTTAAAATTTATTTGAAAAATCTTTTCAAAATCATTTCAAATTCTTTAAAACTTAATTTCAAAATTCTTTTAAAATTTATTTGAAAAATCATTTCAAAATCTTTAAAACTTAATTTCAAAATTCTTTTAAAATTTATTTGAAAAATCTTTTCAAAATCATTTCAAAACTTAATTTCAAAATTCTTTTAAAATTTATTTGAAAAATCTTTCAAAATCGTTTCAAAACTTAATTTCAAAATTATTTTAAAAAATCTTTAAAACTTAATTATTTGAAGAATCTTGTAAAAATCTTTTAAAACTTAAAAGTTATTTGTAAAATCATTAGAAAAATGATCATTTCAAAATCATTTGAAAAATTAATTTCAAAACCCTTTTCAGATGTTATTAAATTCTTTGAAATTCTAAACTCCATTAATTTTTAAATCTTCAAAATAATGGTCACTTATTTGGAATTCTAACTGATATTTTCAATGTTGTAAATTAAAGTAAACTCCATCTCACATTCACTCATATGCTAAACATGCTTGTTAATCTAGAATGACTGAGATGGAAAATTAGGAAAATAATTTTTTAACACCTCATACTTGAACTCCTGAACTCAAAAATTTATTAAGGCATTAATTAAGGGGGAGTGATTTTGAGTCGGTTTTAAAATTAGTTTTTCTTTAAAATTTTTGACTTGACCTTAAAATTAAAAACTATTTTTGGCATATCTTCGAAAATTCAAGCTATTTTTAACTTAGCTTTAAAATTAAAATTATTTATGACCTGACTTTTAAATTATAACTCCTCTATAAGCTAAATGTTTTCAAAGCTGAGTACTTAATTAAGTTTTCTCTAACTAAACTTAGTTAAATTATTTTCTAAACTTAGCTACTTGGCAAGATATTTTCTCAACGCAATCATTTTTATGCTGAAAACATAGCTAAGTATTTTCAAATATAGCTAAATATTTTTTAGCTAAGTACTTTTTAAAGTGTTTAAAACAAAAAAAAAAAAAAGAGATTTAGCTAAGTACAAAAATTTGTTTAAAGACAAAATAACTTTATCTCAGCTAAGAGTATCTCTCAAACTAAAGGAAGAATTTTGCATTCAAAATTATGATTTCACCTATCTAAAAGTCTTACAAGAAAAACTAAGTGTTTATCAAAAGTAAATTAAAAGATTGGAAGATAAGATTGAAAATTATCTTTGAAAGTTAAGCTAAGGCCCAGATTTTCTTCACTCTCTTGGGTATTTTGATATATGGCAAAGGGGGAGAGTAGGAAGAAATTCAAAGAATATTATAAATTAAATTAAAACAAAAATTTTGTTGTGAATTTGTGAATGTGCCTATGCTTTATTTATGCATGTGCTTATTTATGCGTATCTTTATTGCATTTTTACTTAACTTTGAATTTTGGTTGCCATAATCAAAAAGGGGAAGATTGTTGGTGCAGTAAGCATCCGACGATCGAACCTCAGTTTTGATAATGGCAAAGGGATTCAAAGTTAAAACTCCTTGTTATCTAACGTGGTTAAATAAGGTTTCAGGAAAGTCCTAACTACGGTTGGGCAAGGGAAAATCCTAAGGGGGGTAACCTTAGGTCCTAGGGGGTGGTAACCCTAGGTGAAGGAAAATCCTAAGGGGGGGTAACCTTAGGTCCTAGGGGGTGGTAACCCTAGGTGAAGGAAAATCCTAAGGGGCGGCAACCTTAGGTCCTAGGGGGCGGTAACCCTAGGTGGAGGAAAACCCTAATGGGCGGCAACCTTAGGTCCTAGGGGGTGGTAACCCTAGGTGGAGAAAAACCCTAGGGGGCGGTAACCCTAGGTCCTAGGGGGTGGTAACCCTAGGCAGAAAGTCCAGTCGGTCTGGAGGACCGGACTGGCATCAGGTAATCTCTCCTGAGGGGAGTAGGTGAGGACGCGTTCCCCGTAGAGGGAACAGTAGGCGTCGGGTCGACCTAGGGTTTCCGGTCGGAAACCTGAAGTCAGACTCAGACAGTCCGGAGACTGTCTATACTTCTTTTATAATGTTTATTGTGCTAACTTTGTGTTGCAGGATAGTGTTTGGGACTAACATATCTTGCAGGTGCAAAGGAGCAACCTAAAGCCTCGGATGAACAGTGTCCGAGGCGCCTCCATGGAGCTTGGAGGCGCCTCGAGTGCAAGGCAAGGAGCTGGCTGCGAGAAGCTGTTCAAGGCGCCTTGGTGAACAGTGTAAGACGCCTTGAACAGATGAAGGCGCCCTGTGAACAGTGGAAGGCGCCTTGAATCTGTGATAAGGTTCAACCAGTTCGCCCCTTATCTCCGCGGCTGACTCGGCCATTCAAGGCGCCTTGGTGAACAGTAGAAGGCGCCTTGAACACCCTTTATAAGGGGTTTCGACCAGAAGCTCTCTTTAATGAACTCCAAGCAATCCTTACGCTACAAGCTGCTCTAGAAACGCCCAAAAGTGTTGTTACAAGTCCCCGACAACCCGGAGCTTCAGATTCTGCTACTTTATTGTTGTCGGTATAATTTATTTTAGTTCTTTCAATTGTAATATCTTATTGTACATTTTACGAGCTTATAGTTGTTGCCCACGGAAAGCGATCAAAGATCGCGGGCCTTCGAGTAGGAGTCGCCTTAGGCTCCGAACGAAGTAAAATCTCTCGTGTCTCTCCGTGTGTGTTTGTTCTTTATTCCGCTGCGTGTTTTTAAACTCCGATAGTTTTCCGATTTGAAAAAGAAATAGCCACGAGTGCTATTCACCCCCCCCCCTCTAGCGCGTCTCGATCCAATATATAAATCCTGGCATGTATCCTTGGCTGGCACCTCCCGACCTGTATGCTTTAATCCTTGTACACAATGTCGTAAGGCTATAAGTCCCGACCTGTATCCTTGGTAAGCACACTCCCGACCTGCACGCTTTGACCCCCTGTACACAATGTCGTAAGGCTATAAGTCCCGACCTGTATCATTGGTAAGTACACTCCCGACCTGTACGCCAGGTCTGTATATCGACCTACTTCTGTCTTCTGCTATCCATGGTCTGTATTTCCCGACCTGTACACCATATCTGTAAATCAACCTACTTCCGTCCTTGGTTATCCATGGTTTGTACATCCTGACATGTACGCCCGGTCTGTTCTACGCCAAAAACCTTTCCCTCCGCACTCTTACCTGGCCTGTGGGACCGGTCTTTAACTGTACCTGGCTTGTGGGCCCGACCCTTAACTGCCATCGAGGCTGGCTTTTGTCCAACCTGTACTTTTGACCCTTGACTGCCCCGTCACCGGAAGCTTTGACCCTCGCCACGCAAGCTTGACCTCTGACCTCCACGAGGGGTGGACTTCTGACCATCCCCTGGGTTTGACCTTTAACCACGTCAGCTGACTGACCCCCTTCTCATGCACCGTATCACAAGCCTCCCCCTCAAGTCTAGTCGAAGGAGGCTCAGTCTGACTGACTTGACCCAAGTCCCTTTGTTACCTGACCTGGTGCTCTCATCTCTTTACTGACCTGTTTCCCTCTATCTCCTTTAGAATTTCTCACCTTCCTAGTAGATAAGCTGCATGGTCGATATGTGCATGCTGATCCTTCGATTTTCGAGCATACCCTTTTCCTATAAATGCTGCACTATTCTCCACACGTTAATTCAAGTTTCGAGGAAATCCCTCCACCTTCTCCTTCCTTATAAAAAGGTTCGCGTACTCTTCCATCACCACTCGTACTTTTATCTCTACTTTCTTCCTACTATCCCCTTCTTGCTCATGGACCCCGCCAAGTTATCTTCTTTACGTCGCCAGCTGGCTCTTATAGAAAAAGCTTTGCATGACATGACACTAAGCAGGGACCTTCAGACCTCCCTCCGTAGGGAAATGGAAGAGCTTTGGCAAGCTACCAAATATAGAACTCGGGCCGAGATAGCTCTGAAGATGAAGGTGCAAGCAAACTTCCAGAGTCAGATTCATCATATTCTGTATCTGAAAATGAAACACAAAGACGAGGTGGCCTTGCTGAAAGAGGAGAGTCGGATAAAGGACGAGGCCATTGGCCAACTGTAGAATACCCTCGACCATGTCCAGAAAGAACTGGTTCGGGCAAGGGCTCATTTAGAAGGAAAACATCAGGTGTCTGAATCTGGCAGCAATTGAAGCTCCTGATAAATGTTCCTTTTTTAATGAAATGAAACATGTTTCCTGGATGTCGTTTATTATCATGCAGATCTGTGTCACCTTGTTTTCGCATCACCTGTATTTCTCCAATATTTCTAATAAACATGATAACTTACTTACCCGGTTTTCTTCTTATATCTCACCATGATGAATGGGAAGTCCAGACGCTTAAGAATATACCAGCTAGTTTTCATATTTAGCAGCATAAATAATGGGGATATAGTTTACTGACCAGTCGAGCGCGGGAGTATGTTTTGTTGTACTCTGTCCGAGCGAATGTAAAGGGTATTGACCGAGAGAATCGTTACACCGACCTAGACGGTCGTTGGGCGTGAGAGCAATGCTCACTTATAACTCGTACTGGGGCGAGAGTCTGGGACAACCGACCGGGAATGTCGTTGGGCGTGAGAGCAGTGCTCACTTATAACTCGCACTGGGGCAAGAGTCTGGGACAACCGACCGGGAAGGTCGTTGGGCGTGAGAGCAGTGCTCACTTATAACTCACACTGGGGCGAGAGTCTGGGACAACCGACCGGGAAGGTCGTTGTACGTGAGAGCAATGCTCACTTATAACTCGCACTGGGGCGAGAGTCTGGGACAACCGACCGGGAAGGTCGTTGGGCGTGAGAGCAGTGCTCACTTATAACTCGTACTAGGGCGAGAGTCTGGGACAACCGACCGGGAAGGTCGTTGGGCATGAGAGCAGTGCACACTTATAACTCGCACTGGGACAAGAGTCTGGGACAACCGACCGGGAATTCTTAGGAAAGCCCACTCGGGAAAAGATGCTGTCGACCTGGGGGTGTTAGAGTGTATACTAAAAGCCTAACTTTTGTAAACATTTATTTTTGAAATAAATGAATCACAATGGTCAATATCTACATTTATTTGTTAAATGTAATTGTTCATTTAATTTATATAGTAGATAACATGGTGTGTGGTGTCACACACAGAAGATCATGTTATCAGCTCTTTATAAATTATAAACAGTTGCTCATGACTAAGATGGAAAGGAACAAACCATTAGTATAGTCGTAGTGTAATTAGGTATTAGTTTATCTTGACTAATAAATTACACTAGTACACTCTAAGTGTACTGAGTATGACCATTTTAGGTAAGTTCTTTTTGTACTGACTTAATAAAAGAACTAGACCTTAGTTATTATGGAAGTGTGTGCTCTTAATCCTAATATAATAACAAGCACGTATATTTAGTATTTATTTCTTTGACTTATCAAAGGGTGAGATTTAGTTTGATAAATCAATAAGCTCGATAAGTTGGGAAATGATATTACTTATAGTGTGTCTTGTTGATTATAGAAGGAATCTGTGTCCTAGTTATCTAGGTTGAGAATGTCCCCAAGAGGAGCTCATAAGGATTATCATGTTAAACCCTGTAGGTGGACTTAGTCCGACATGATAATGAAGTTGAGTGGTACTACTCTTGGAGCTAGATATTATTTAAGTGAGTTGTCAGTAACTTACTTAATTAGTGGACATTCGTTATCTTAAACACAGGAAGACTAACACACTCATGATGAGAAGGAGCTCATAATGTAATTTGAGATTGGTGCGGTAGTGCGATAATAACTCTCTAGTGAAATGAGTTATTATTGATGAGCTTAAGTTGTGTGTTCGGGGCGAACACGGGATACTCAAGCTCATCAGAAGGTCAAAACTAATTTCTCCTCTAGGTCCCTGTCGTAGCATCATTACAGCCTCAAGTCTATCCAAATATAAGGCTCTTCTTGGTGTCCAAGAAGTGGGTCGGTCCAATGCTTGGTGACCAAGCAAGGGCCGGACACATCCTCTTCTATAGGGGCTGACCCTTTGCTTGGTGACCAAGCATGAAGGGGCCCGCCACAATAATTCAAAAAGAGATGGTTGTTTTGAATTTTTAAAATCTTCTCTTTGTAGAAAACTATAAGTTTTAAAAGAGAGATTTTAATTTTTAAAACTTTCCTTATTTGAATTAGGTCACATGTTTAAATAGAGAGTTTAAAAGATTTTAAAACTTTTCTTTTTTAACCATCCTCATGGTTTAAGAATAAAAAGGAAAATAAGTTTTAAAATTTAAATTTTCTATCACCATGTTAAAAAAGGAAATTTTATAAGAGAAATTTTAAATTTTAAAACATGATTTTAGTTTTTAGAACTTTCCTTTTTTAACTCTTACTTTAGGAAAGAGAGCTTGTAAAATTTTATAAGAATTTTTCTTGTAAAATTTTATATAAAAATTATTTATTTCTCTCCTCTTGTGGGGGCCGGCCAACCTTTCTTGGTGCCCAAGCAAGGTGGTCGGCCATATTAAAAATAAAAATCATCATCCAAATTGATTTGTGATTGATTCAATCAAGAGGAAAGAAAAGGAAAATTAAAAGGGAAAAGGAAAAGTTAGAGGAAGATTTTAATTTTTGTAAAAATTCTTCCCTTATTTTCCTTGGGCAAGTAATATAAAAGAAGGGGTGAGGAGGCCTCATGTTACAACAATTCTTATTCTCTTGCTTGGAGATCATCAAGTGGTCGGCCCTCTCCCTTTCTTCTCTCTTTTCCCTTTTGCTCTCTTCTCCTTGTGGTGGTGGTAGTGGCCGGATTTTACAAGAAAAGGAAGGAGGCTTTTGGGTGGTGTTCATCTTGGAAGATCATCACCCACACGACGTCCAAGGCGAGGCGAGGAATACGGCAGAAGATCTCGAGGTCATTAGCATACAAAGAGAAGGTATAATTAGCAATTGTTTTTTGCATCATGCTAGTTTTTCAAATTTGATTTCGAGTTTGTGTTTTTCTTCTTTTGTCGAATTTGTGATTCGATTGTTCTTTTTGGTTAACCTAGAGTTATTTAAGGAAATTAAATATTATCTTTCCTTAAAAGGCTTTGTCTAGGCGGTGGTGGTTGCTCCCATATCCAAGAAGGTCATGTGCCTCACCATGCAGTCCTGGAAGCCAATTTAGAAAATTAATATTTAATGAAATTAATAACATAGGTCGATTTGAATCACTAGTGTTAAGTTCCGCTTGCGATTCAAATCTAAACCATTAAGAACAGATAAATTAAATTTGGAATCAATGATGTTAAGTTCCATCTGCGATTCCTAATTTAATTTCTAAATAACACAATTAGGTTATTTAAGGAAAGGCTCGACACTTGTACAAAAAAAATTTATACAGTGGAACCGGTACATTTTCCTAGGATTAACCAACAATTGGTATCAGAGCTAGGGTTTGCCTCTGTGTGTTTAGAATTCAATTAGATTATACACATATCATACATAATTTAGGCAGGATAGTAGTAGGATGTGCTAACTCTTTGGTTGTAGGCTCCAACTATTATGGCATATAGATATTATGTGTGATTGGACCCTTGGACATGTTAAGGTCATTATTTTGTGTGCATGATTGTATGTAACTAATATAGTAGGAGCTATATTAGCCCTAGGTTTTAGAATTTTATTTTTCGATCTAGATTACATGTACATTCCATTTATGGAATATAGGATCGATATATGTAAAATTCTATATTTATCGTGAATCGTATCTTTGCGAGGCGTGGTTCTATTGGAGGACCAGAGGCGCAGCGGAATAAGAAGCAAGATAGATGCGACAATTCGACCCGATGGTGGTGGCTAAAGATGGCAGCAGCTAGGGTTGGAGCACATGAAGGACAGTGATAGAAAAGTTCATAATAGTTGGAAAATTAATTTCCATTTTTATTGCTTTTATTTACTGTGATATGTGTGTGCATGTGATGTATGCTAGCATAGGTTAAAAATCCTCATTTTAAATAACTAAGTGGGAGAGGGATTTTAATAAATCTCGCGGTCTCCATTACTGGTTTGTAAGTGATGCAAATAAACTTGTGCGTTGGCTCTGAGTGCCTTCCTCCATATCGGATGAGTTTATTTGCGGATCACTAGATCAAACTTCCATTTTGGATGACTATAGGAAATTAATTAAGAGCGTGTGATCTTCACCATCGGAAGGGGCACAATCTTATTAATAGACTAAGTGTCAAGTAATGGTTTACACTTAGGCACTTCTAATAGTATCCTCCCCATCGGAGTCACTGCTATTATTTGTGTGATCAAAGAAAACCAACTATTAATTATTTGTCATAGGTTGACAAGATAATTAATGGGTAAAACCCTCCTCTTACAAATGCTCAATTTTGTATACGTCCACACTATCATGGCATGCAAAATTCACGGTGTTTAAGGTGTTGATAAATTTAAATAATATTATTTGAGGAATCAATGTTATTTTAAATTTAGAATCTTGACCATAGTTTATTTTGTGATTCTTAGGATGACTTTCAACCCACTGGCCATCATACTGAAAGAGAACAGACTTACTGGTCCAAACTATATAGATTGGAAAAGAAATCTGGACATTGTCATGACTGCTGAAGGCTATAAGTTTGCACTATCAGAGGTCTGCCCAGATACGCCTAATGGTGATTCTACCCCAGAGGAAATTGAGTATCATAGAAAATGGAAAAAAGCTGATGAGATGGCGCGGTGTTACATTTTGGCTTTAATGTCAAATGTATTGCAACATCAGCTTCAGGACTTACCAACAGCCTATGATATAATGAACAATCTCAAGGAACTTTTCGGACATCAGAATCGGGCTGCTAGGCAAGAGGCAATGAGAAAATTGATGACAGCCACCATGACTGAGGGGACTCCCGTTAGGGACCATATCCTCAAGATGATGGCATACTTAAACGAAATACAAGTGCTTGGAGGGGAAATTGATGGGGAAACCCAGGTCGATATTATCCTCCAAACGCTACCCAGAAGTTTTGAGCATTTTCGCCTGAACTATAACATGAATAAAAGGATGTATTCATTGGCGGAACTACTGACAGAACTTCAGGCAACCAAAGGGTTATTTCGTCAACATTCTCAAATTCACTATGCTGAAAATGGTTCTACTTCTAAACCGAAAGGCAAGAAGAAGAAGAAACAAAATGGCTCAACAAAGAAGGTGAATAAACCTCAGGGCACAGGACAAAAAGTTGGAATGAAGAAACCGAAGGGTAAGCGCTTCATTTGCAAGCAGACTGGACATTGGAAGGCAGACTGTCCTCATAGGAATCAGAACAATAAAGGTATATCTCATGCTCTAGTAGTTGAAACATGTTTAGCGGTGTTATCTACCAGCACCTGGTGTTTAGATACGGGAGTCACTGATCATATATTCAATTCTTTGCAGGGGTTTCAGGAAACCCGACGATTATTTGATGGAGAGATAACCATCTACATAGGGAATGCTACTAAGGTGGCGGTTGTTGTAGTGGGAGACGTCTACTTATCTTTTGATAGGAATAGAAAATTGGTTTTAAGAAATTATCTTTATGTACCCAGTTTTAGAAAGAATTTAATTTCAGTTTCTAAACTATATTTGAATGGATATTCTGTTTCCTTTAATAACAATGTGGTTATAAAGAGAAATAAGGTTATTATCTGTTCTGGTACATTAGTTGGCAATTTATATGTTTTAAATCCAATTTCTCCCACAAAGCAACAAATGGAAATTAATAACACATCTTCTAATTCCAATAAGAGAAAAGAACCTTCGGAGATGAACCAAGTGTATCTTTGGCATCTAAGGCTTGGTCATATTAACTTAAGTAGGATTCAAAGGCTTATAGCTGATGGAATCTTGTGTTCATTAGAGTTGGAAAATTTTCCAACATGTGAATCTTGCTTGGAAGGTAAATTGACCAAGAGGCCTTTTAAGGCCAAGGGGTATAGAGCCAAAGAAGTGTTAGAACTAGTTGATTCTGATTTGTGTGGTCCTATGTCTATCCAGGCAAGAGGTGGTTTTAAATATTTTATCTCTTCTATAGATGATTATTCAAGATATGGATACATTTATCTAATGCGCCGTAAGTCTGAGCGCTTTGATAAGTTCAAAGAATACAAGGCTGATGTGGAGAAACGTCTAGGTAAAAGTATCAAGATACTACAGTATGATCGTGGTGGTGAATACCTCTTAGGAGAGTTTAGGAATTACTTATCAGAAGTCGGGATTCAATCCCAGTTGTCCGCACCTGGTACACCCCAACAGAATGGTGTGGAAGAACGAAGGAATATGACTCTTATGGAGATGGTTAGATCGATGATGAGTTATTCAGAATTACCAAGTTCGTTTTGGGGATACGCTCTGGAAACGACAACGCACATTCTGAATTTAGTACCTTCTAAATCAGTATCCTCTACTCGCACAGAATTATGGAATGAGTGAAAGCCCAGTCTAAGACATATTCAGATTTGGGGTAGTCCAGCACATGTGCTGAAACCGGATGATGATAAGTTAGAATCTCGTACGAAAGTTCGCGTGTTTGTGGGTTATCCCAGAGGAACGAAAGGAGGTTTATTTTATAGTCCTAAAGACCAGAAGGTCATTGTTAGCACCAATGCCCAGTTTTTAGAAGAAGACTATATAATGGATCACAAACCTAGTAGTAAAATTATTCTAGAAGAACTTAGAGAGGGCATGTCTACTTTAGTACCAACAGTACAAGATGTAGTACCACAAGAGACTGCAAAACGTGTCACACATGACACACAACCACAGACAGTGCCTCATCGTAGTGGGAGGGTTGTAAGGCAACCTGAGAGATTCATGTTTTTTGGAGAGTCTACGGACTTGATTCCGGGTAAACATGAACCTGATCCCCGGACACATAACGAAGCACTTCAAGATATAGATGCAGTATCTTGGCAAAAGACAATGAATTCTGAAATAGAGTCTTTGTATTCTAATAAAGTCTGGGAGCTTGTAGAACCACCAGATGGTGTAAAAGTTATCGGATGCAAGTGGATCTACAAAAGGAAAAGAGGGGCAGATGGGAAGGTAGAAACCTTCAAAGCAAGGCTTGTTGCGAAAGGGTATACTCATAAAGAGGGAATCGATTATGAGGAAACTTTTTCGCCGGTAGCTATGCTAAAGTCTATCCGGATACTCTTATCCATTGCTGCTCATATGGATTATGAGATTTGGCAAATGGATGTCATGATAGCTTTCCTTAACGGAAGTCTTGAAGAAAATATCCATATGAAGTAACCAGAAGGGTTCATTGAAAAAGGCAAAGAGCATCTAATGTGCAAGCTGAATCGGTCTATTTATGGACTGAAGCAAGCTTCAAGATCTTGGAACATCCAGTTTAACGAAGTAATCCAGTCATATGGATTTATTCAGTGCCCGGATGAGTCTTGTGTATACAAGAAGTGTAACAGAAACGTGGTGGTATTTCTTATACTATACGTGGATGATATTTTGTTAATTGGCAACAATGTCAAAGTGTTATCGGATGTAAGGGTATGGTTGTCCAAACAATTTGATATGAAGGACTTAGGAGAATGTGCACACATTCTTGGGATCAAAGTCATAAGGGATCGCAAGAAAAAAAATATTGTGCCTATCTCAAGCTTCATATATAGATACGATCCTTGATCGTTTTAGCATGCAGAACTCTAAAAAAGGTTTCTTACTTTTTAGGCATGGAGTTATTTTATCTAAAGAGATGTCTCCAAAGACATCAAAAGAGATAGAGGATATGAAGGCAGTTCCTTATGCTTCAGCTGTGGGAAGCCTAATGTACGCAATGTTATGTACGAGACCTGATATCTGTTTTGCCGTGGGCATGGTTAGCAGATATCAAAGTAACCCTGGACAAGGACATTGGACTGTTGTAAAGCATATATTAAAGTACCTGAGAAGGACTAGAGATTATATGCTAGTTTACCAAGCAGACGATTTGCTCCCTGTGGATTACACGGATTCAGATTTCCAATCAAATAGGGACAACAGTAAGTCTACATCAGGTTATGTGTTTACTTTAGGAGGTGGAGCCATTGCATGGAGAAGTATTAAGCAGAAATGCGTTTCAGACTCAACCATGGAAGCTGAGTATGTGGCAGCCTCTGAGGCAGCCAAAGAAGCTGTATGACTTAGGAACTTTCTAATGGACTTAGATGTGATTCCTGTTTTGCCCAAAATTATTACAATCTAATGTGATAATAGCGGTGCAGTTGCAAACTCGAAGGAACCACGAGCCCATAAGGTAAGTAAACATATAGAGTGCAAGTACCACCTGATACGAGACATCGTCAAGCGAGGAGAAGTTGTCGTCGCCATGATTGCATCAGCAGATAACCTGGCAGATCCTTTCACTAAGGCCCTTCCGGCAAAGGCTTTTGATCGGCATGTGGAGGGGATGGGAATCAGATGTATGGCAACAAATATGGCAGCTTAGTCTTTTAGTATAAGTGGGAGATTGTTAGAGTGTATACTAAAAGCCTAGCTTTTGTAAACATTTATTTTTGAAATAAAAGAATCACAATAGTCAATATCTACATTTATTTGTTAAATGTAATTGTTCATTTAATTTATATAGTAGATAACATGGTGTGTGGTGTCACACACAGAAGATCATGTTATCAGCTCTTTATAAATTATAAACAGTTGCTCACGACTAAGATAGAAAGGAACAAACCATTAGTATAGTCGTAGTGTAATTAGGTATTAGTTTATCTTGACTAATAAATTACACTAGTACACTCTAAGTGTACTGAGTATGATCATTTTAGGTAAGTTCTTTTTGTACTGACTTAATAAAAGAACTAGACCTTAGTTATTATAGAAGTGTGTGCTCTTAATCCTAATATAATAACAAGCACGTATATTTAGTATTTATTTCTTTGACTTATCAAAGGGTGAGATTTAGTTCGATAAATCAATAAGCTCGATAAGTTGGGAAATGATATTACTTATAGTGTGTCTTGTTGATTATAGAAGGAATCTGTGTCCTAGTTATCTAGGTTGAGAATGTCCCCAAGAGGAGCTCATAAGGATTATCATGTTAAACCCTGTAGGTGGACTTAGTCCGACATGATAATGAAGTTGAGTGGTACTACTCTTGGAGCTAGATATTATTTAAGTGAGTTGTCAGTAACTTACTTAATTAGTGGACATTCGTTATCTTAAACACAGGGAGACTAACACACTCATGATGAGAAGGAGCTCATAATGTAATTTGAGATTGGTGCGGTAGTGCGATAATAACTCTCTAGTGAAATGAGTTATTATTGATGAGCTTAAGTTGTGTGTTCGGGGCGAACACGGGATACTCAAGCTCATCAGAAGGTCAAAACTAATTTCTCCTCTAGGTCCCTGTCGTAGCATCATTACAGCCTCAAGTCTATCCAAATATAAGGCTCTTCTTGGTGTCCAAGAAGTGGGTCGGTCCAATGCTTGGTGACCAAGCAAGGGCCGGCCACATCCTCTTCTATAAGGGCTGACCCTTTGCTTGGTGACCAAGCATGAAGGGGCCCGCCACAATAATTCAAAAAGAGATGGTTGTTTTGAATTTTTAAAATCTTCTCTTTGTAGAAAACTATAAATTTTAAAAGAGAGATTTTAATTTTTAAAACTTTCCTTATTTGAATTAGGCCACATGTTTAAATAGAGAGTTTAAAAGATTTTAAAACTTTCCTTTTTTAACCATCCTCATGGTTTAAGAATAAAAAGGAAAAGAAGTTTTAAAATTTAAATTTTCTATCACCATGTTAAAAAGGAAATTTTATAAGAGAAGTTTTAAATTTTAAAACATGGTTTTAATTTTTAGAACTTTCCTTTTTTAACTTTTACTTTAGGAAAGAGAGCTTGTAAAATTTTATAAGAATTTTTCTTGTAAATTTTACATAAAAATTATTTATTTCTCTCCTCTTGTGGGGGTCGGCCAACCTTGCTTGGTGCCCAAGCAAGGTGGTCGGCCGTATTAAAAATAAAAATCATCATCCAAATTGATTTGTGATTGATTCAATCAAGAGGAAAGAAAAGGGAAAAGGAAAGGGAAAAGGAAAAGTTAGAGGAAGATTTTAATTTTTGTAAAAATTCTTCCCTTATTTTCCTTGGGCAAGTAATATAAAAGAAGGGGTGAGGAGGCCTCATGTTACAACAATTCTTATTCTCTTGCTTGGAGATCATCAAGTGGCCGGCCCTCTCCCTTTCTTCTCTCTTTTCCCTTTTGCTCTCTTCTCCTTGTGGTGGTGGTGGTGGCCGGATTTTACAAGAAAAGGAAGGAGGCTTTTGGGTGGTGTTCATCTTGGAAGATCGTCGCCCACAAGACGTCCAAGGCGAGGCGAGGAATACAGCAGAAGATCTCGAGGTCATTAGCATACAAAGAGAAGGTATAATTAGTAATTGTTTTCCGCATCATGCTAGTTTTTCTCTTTGTAAGAATTCTAAATACAAGAGGCAATTAGATCTTGTTTTTCGAATTTGATTTCGAGTTTATGTTTTTCTTCTTTTGTCGAATTTGTGATTCGATTGTTCTTTTTGGTTAACCTAGAGTTATTTAAAGAAATTAAATATTAGCTTTCCTTAAAAGGCTTTGTCTAAGCGGTGGTGGTTGCTCCCATATCCAAGAAGGTCATGTGCCTCGCCATGCAGTCCTGGAAGCCAATTTAGGAAATTAATATTTAATGAAATTAATAGCATAGGTGGATTTGAATCAATAGTGTTAAGTTTCGCTTGCGATTCAAATCTAAATCATTAAGAACAGATAAATTAAATTGGAATCAATAGTGTTAAGTTCCGTCTGCGATTCCTAATTTAATTTCTAAATAACACAATTAGGTTATTTAAGGAAAGGTTCGACACTTGTACAAAAAAATTTTGTACAGTGGAACCGGTACGTTTTCCTAGGATTAACCAACAGGGGGTGAGTTCCCAACCAAGGATTGTTTGCAGGGAACACTTTGACCCCGTCTGCAGTCGAGAAATATACAGTATCAGACGTAAGTGAAGATAAAAATATTAAAACCTTACTCAACCCTCTGGAAAATGACGCAATGCAGCATTGCAACATTCCAATTTGTCTCCTGCCATTTCATTCGCCGCTTCCCGAGAAGATCGCGTGGCTGACGCTTCTGTACGCCTACCCCCTCTCATGATTTCCTTATCACGTCTATCATTAATACGCTTCCTAAGGCAACGACACATGTCCCACGTCTTTATTGATTACGTCGTATGACGCCGCCTGCTCAATTCTTTTTTGTACACTACTTCCCATAAGAGCATGTCGTTCCTTGATCGGACGGCGCTGGGCGCTATACCCAAAAAGATACTCGGTTCATCTTTTGATATTCTCTAGGCAAGCCCGCTTTATAAGACCTAAAGGCAGTCCATTGTCGTTGTCTTAGCGCTTCGACTACCTTCGCCTCCTCGCTGTTCTGTTGTCCCCGGTGCCTTAGCCATTCCCCTTTTCGACCCCCCACGCCTGGTGCTCTTCCTCCTCTCATCTGATTTCTCCTTCAACCCTCCTCATTTTGATAATGGCGGACGGTAAGGCATCCTTCTAGTACTCTTATTACATTTCTGACCTAGATAACCATGACTTGTCCCTGATCCAGTCTAACCTAAAACTTAGCGAAGAATATGAACTTCGACTCCCCACGCCTAACGAACATCCCTCATCTCCTCCCAAAGGCTTCATGACTGTTTTCAAGGACCAACTACTAGGAGGCCTTCATTTTCCCCTCCATCCATTCATCTCTTCATTAAGTCAATACTTTGGTATCTACCCCTCTCAATTCGCTCCCAATTTCTTTAGGGTTGTATGTGGCACCATCATTCTGTGTCGCGTATACCAAATCCCCTTAACCATCTAGCTATTCCATCATTTCTATTCCTTCAAACGGTCTGAACCAGGGGTATTCATGGTGCAAGCTAGACCCGGTTATAAATTCTTTTCTGACATGCCCTCTTCCAACAAAGGTTGGAAGTCTCATTTTTTCTTTATTAGATTACCTAAACCACTGATCGGGCCAACCCAATGGCACTTTGATTTAATCTTCCTGTGCACCACCATCAACCCTCCTGCCACGCCGCTTCAGAAAAAATCCGGGGCGTGAGCGTTCGCGTGTCCATAATACTATTGGAAGGCTTTTTGCACTCTTTCGGGCTCAGCCCAGTTTATGCATAGATAGGAGCTCCGTTAGGTAAGATCCTGCTTTCCTTCTTGCTATTCTTCGCTAACTGAGGTATTTCTCTTCCATTTTGCAGAGGTTGCTATGTTACGGGCCTACTCTTCAAATAAAAATCAACACTCTCTCATCGTTTTGAAAGCCTTGAGCGTGGAGCTTAAACAGGGCCTGGCCTCTTCCTCGCAGACTGTCCCTCCTGCACCAGCCCGGGCGAAGACCTCCCCTACACTTCCCCTGGAAGCTGCCCCTTTGGAAGACCTTACCATACCAGAACAGACCGAGGAAGAACGAGCCACTTCTCCCCCTCCAGCTAAACGACTACGTCTCCAACGCAAAAGGAAAAGAGTTATTCCCGCAGTCCAGGCGTCTCCTCCGCCTCTTCCTACCGGCCAGCATTCCTCAGCAACCTCCCAATCTTCCAAGGCTAAGGCTGTTACTCCTAAGCAGGAGACCATTCTGGAAGCAGATGTCCCTGCTTTGTCTCCAAGAATACCGACCCCTACTCCCGTTCGGGCTTCGTCTCCCGGGCTGGCCCCTCTTCCCGTTCAGGCTTCGTCTCCTGGGCAGGCCCCTCTTCCCATAGCGGACCAACCCGGGAGCTCTGCAACTCGGTCCGCCTCATTTCCTGTGGTCGCTTCGTCCTCTACCTCTCGAACCCGGGAGAGAATCCCCAAAAAGTACGCCTTCACCACTTCCTGGCGCCTGCCCTCCTCCACCGAGTCTGATGCCGAAGAAGAAGCTGCGGAAGGTGCCCCTCCTGCTGTTGGCCTGGTTCAGCTACATGGTGAGTTAGCCACGTCCTGGCGGTCAGGCAATCGACGATTTTGGAACAATCTGCCAATGGAAGGGTTGGACCAAGCCTCTCGCCAAATAATTTCTGTGAGTTTTCTTTTATCAGGGCTCCTCTTCTGAAACTACTTGTAACCCTTTCTTTCGTGTCTTCTGTAGGCCTGCTCTGCCAGTTTGAGTGAGATCCAATATGCCACCAATTTGCAGAGGGAGCATGAGGTGCTGAAGGCTCGCCTTCAAGAATTGGAGCTGCAGCTTACACCCTACGATCCGCTCAACCCAACACCCAGGGATTTGGCAGGGTATCTTCGGTCGATTGGGGAGTCTGCTGAGTCTGCCCGAAGCATCGCCCATGTAGCTTTTGACAAAATAAAGGCCTTAGAGGCGACTTTGAGGACTAGCGAGTCCAAGTTGACTTCTGAGGGAGAGTGACGTTGCTCGATTATGCCTGAATTGGATGAGAAGATGCCAAGCTGACCACTCTATCCTCCAATCTGAAGAGTCTATAAGAAACTCAGGAGACTCTTCAGAAAGACTTAGCAGATGTTCAGGCTCAGCTAGCTTCTAGAGCCGATCGGGAGAGAGCCCTCCAAAGTCGATGGGAGGCCAGTCAAGCCACAGTCGAATCATTGCAGACCGATCTTTTGAAGGCCCAGGAGACTACTTCTCAGAGTCAAAAAGATTTGTCTTTGGTCCGAGCCGATGCTGAGAAGACCCGGGCAGAGCTAGCATATCACCATGCAGGTGAGGTCGGTCGTCTGAGAGCGTACAGGCTATCCTATGTCACATCTCCTTTATTCTTGAGGAAGATGGGAGGTTTGATGAACCTTATGCTATGTTGCGGAGCGGCCGGCGGAGCTCGTCAACTATTTGAGCAGGGTCTGCTTCACTCCGCACCCTCGGAGAATTTCCTGGACACCGCTCGCCTGATGTGCGAGCTTCCTGCGGGGTCTTTTCCCTCCTTCAAGGAAGACGACGACCTCTTTCTCCTCCCAGCACCCTCGGCTGATGCCGACCCTTGATGTGACCCTGTAACTAAAACATTGTTGTCGATATTATATTTCGAAACTGTTGGATCGAGAAGCGCTAGAGGGGGGGTGAATAGCGCTCGTGGCTATCTTGTTCGATTATCGGAATCGTAAGAATTATCTGAGTAATTAAGCAGCGGAATAAAACAAAGTAAGCACACAGAGACAGGAGGTTTTTACTTTATTCGGAGCCTTGATCGACTCCTACTCGAAGGCCCGCGATCCTTGATCGCTTCCGGTGGGCAACAACTATAAGCTCGTTAAAAGATTACAATTATGAGTACAAATAAAAGCTATAAATATTATACCGACAACAAGAAATGCTAATTCTGAGGCTTCGGGTCGTCGGGCAATTGTAGCAGCACTTCGGAGCGTCTTTTGGAGCAGCACGTTGATGAAAGATCACTTGGAATTCGTTTGTTTTGAATTGCTGGTCGAAACCCCCTTATAAAGGGTGTTCAAGGCGCCTTGAAGGTTGTTCAAGGCGCCTCCATGCTGCCTGGTCTTCCGCGTGGATCAAAACTGACATAGTCGAATTTCATCCATTCAAGGCGCCTTATATCCCTCTCAAGGTGCCTTCCAAGGCGCCTTCTGCCTTCTCCAAGGCGCCTCCAATGGTGCTTCGCAGCCAGCTCAGCCTTTGCACCCGAGGCGCCTCCAAGCTCCATGGAGGCGCCTCGGACACTGTTCATCTGAGGCTTTAGGTTGCTCCTTTGCTCCTGCAAGATGCGTTAGTCCCAAACACTATCCTACAACACAAAGTTAGCACAATAAACATTATAAAAGAAGTATAGACAGTCTCCGGACTGTCCGAGTCTGACTTCGGGTTTCCAACCGGAAACCCTAGGTCGACCCGACGCCTACTGTTCCCTCTACGGGGAACGCGTCCTCACCTACTCCACTTAGGAGATTTACTTGTTGTCAGTCGATCCTCCAGATCGACTGGACTTTTGCTCAGCACTCGATGCTTCCAGACTTTCTGCTGGACATCCGCTTCCCCGGCTAGTCCAGTCTTTCACCTGGTTCGCGATACCAGGACTTTTCACCTAGGGTTACCACCCCCTAGGACTTTTGCCTGAAGCCATCGACCTGCCAAGACTTTCCGCATAGGATTACCACCCCCTATGACCTAGGGTTACCGCCCCCTAGGGTTTTCCCTTTGCCTAACCGCAGCTAGGACTTTCCTGAAATCCTCAAGTAGACTTGTTAGACTACAAAACATCTTAACTTTGAATTCTTTGCCGTTATCAAAACACGAGTTCGATCGTCGGATGCTTCCCGCACCAACAATCTCCCCCTTTTTGATTATGGCAACACAAATTCAAAGTTAAGTATACAAACGAATAGATAGACATTTTTAACACAGGCAAATCTGCTGAGTATAGATGAGCAAGGTAACTAAAGCAAATTTGCCCTAATTGCCCTATATTCTCCCCCTTAACTTTGGCTCCCCCTTAACTTTTGCTCCCCTTTAATTTTTAACTTGAATTTTATGTTTACATTTTTGCTACTCTCCCCCTTTGCCATAACTCAAAAATGGGCAATAACATGTGTTTGAATGAATTGTACATGATTAAGGTTAGCAATGTTCAACAGGGTTTGAAAGTTAATGTTAATTGGATTAATATTTTAAGTTTTTAGGACAAGATTATTCATTTAAGTTCAGTTGGTCCTTAAGTCCAAGCACAAGTCATGTTCACTAGATTGATATATTAGGTATCAGAGCCATAGAGAACAAAACATTCTTAACTAAAAAAAATCGAGTATCTTTTGCCAACTGTCTAACCTTTAGTTACTTGCTGATTGTCTATAGGACAATAGCTTTTACTAGGTTAGTCAAGTTAAGTTATTTTGGTCCAGATAGACTTGACTAGAGCTGGAGAACTTAACTTGATTAATGTTTATTGCATATTTAACGCTCATACTCATATTGATGCACAGATATAAGTATTCTTGAGTCCAGGCTATATCCTATGCATCTCACGCCGTTCTATGTTCTTCAATCACACTCAAGGTAAACCTAGGTGTTTGTGAGATGCTCTGGCTTAATTCTAGGGGAACATGATATCTAGGGGGAAACCCTAGGCTAATTCCAGAAATATTTAAGAATCTAGTAAAATTGGAGTTTTGAAAACCGTTTTTCCTAGAATTTGAAAAAAAAAATAAAAGAAATAATAGTAAGATATCTATTCTACCCAACACATTCCTATTTGCCTTCTAAGTCCACTGAACTCAAGTTCAGGTAAGGGTTTTGTAAAAATGTCAGCTAGGTTTGATTTGGACTCAACGTGGTTGAGTGCAATTTCACGTTTAGCTACATGATCCCTTACAAAGTGGTGTTTTACCTCTATGTGTTTGGTCCTAGAATGGTGTATAGGATTTTTGGTCAGATTAATTGAGCTGATATTATCAATAAAGATTTTAGTATTTTTATAGTCTAGTTGATAGTCTTTTAGTGTATGCATCATCCATAACAATTGAGATGCACATTCTCCTAGAGCTATGTATTCTGCTTCTGTAGTGGATAGAGCAACACATTATTGTTTTCTGCTTGACCAACTTACTAGGCACTGACCTAGAATTTGGCAGCTACCACTTGTACTTTTCCTATCTAACTTGCACCCAGCATAGTCTGAATCAGAATAGCCATAAAGGTCAAAAGTGCAAGTTCTTGGATACCAAAGTCCTACATTTAGAGTTCCTTTAATAAACCTCAGTATTCTTTTAACATATGTTAGGTGTGACTCTTTTGCACAGGATTGGTATCTTGCACACATACCTACTGTAAACAGTATGTCCGGTCGACTTGCAGTTAGATAAAGTAAACTCCCTATGGCACTCCTATAGTATTTTGGGTCTACAGGTTTTCCTTCAGGGTCAGAGTCAATGTTTATGTTGGTTGCCATTGGAGTATTTATAATTTTTGAATTTTCCATGCTGAATTTTTTGATTAACTCCTTAGCATACTTAGTTTGATAAATGTAGATTCCATCTTTGGTTTGTTTTATTTGTAAGCCTAAGAAAAAGTTGAGTTCCCCAACCATGCTCATTTCAAATTCACTTTCCATTAACTTAATAAATTCTTTTAGAAATTTTGAGTTAGTTGAGCCAAAAATTATGTCGTCAACATAGATTTGGGCTATAAAGATGTCTGTTTCTATAGTTTTCACGAACAAGGTCGGATCGATTTGACCTTGGTTAAAGTCTTTGGATATTAGGTAATTAGATAATCTTTCATACCATGCTCTAGGGGCTTGTTTTAATCCATATAATGCCTTTTTTAACTTAAATGCATGGTTAGGATAGTCTATGTCTTCAAACCCTGGAGGTTGGCTTACGTAGACCTCTTCCTTGATAAAACCATTTAAGAAGGCTGACTTAACATCCATTTGGTACAACTTGAACCCTTTATTTGCTGCATAGGCTAGTAACATCCTAATAGACTCGAGTCTAGCTACCGGAGCATAGGTTTCATCATAGTCTAAGCCTTCGACTTGACTAAACCCTTTGGCTACTAGCCTAGCTTTGTTTCTTATTATTTCACCGTGATCATCCAACTTGTTCCTAAAAACCCATTTGGTGTCTATTATTGATTTATCTATGGGTTTAGGTACGAGGTCCCAGACTTGGTTTCTCTCAAATTGTGCTAATTCTTCTTGCATTGCAATGATCCAGTCTGGGTCAGGAAGAGCTTCTTCTATAGTTTTAGGTTCAATTTTGGAAATGAGGGCAATCTGACTAAGGTTTCTATGGGATGACCTAGTTCTGACTCCTAGATTTGGGTCACCCAGAATCTGGTCAGGTGGGTGAGAAATACTTATTCTAGTTGGTCTTGGCTGTGGTTCAAGTACTGGTTTTTCTGTCTCATTAAGATTAGGTTGGATTTCATCATCTTCTGTAGCTCTTGGATGAATGTCAGCATTGTTAGTTATATTAGGTAAATTATTTTCTTCATCAAATATTACATTAGTTGTTTCTTCAACTTTCAAGGTGTTTTGATTATATACTCTAAAGGCTCTACTGGTTGAGGAGTATCCTAAAAATATTCCTTGATTAGATTTGGGTGTAAATTTTCCTAGGTAGTCTTTAGTATTTAAAATGTGAACTTTACAACCAAATACTTTTAAATAGTTTAGGTTGGGAATTTTATGATAGTAGAGTTCATACGGTGTTTTGTTGTGATATTTGTTTATTAAAATTCTGTTTTGAATATAATTTGCCGTATTTATTGCTTCAGCCCAAAATTGGTGACTTAACTCATATTCGTTTAACATTGTCCTAGCGGCTTCTTGCAGTGTTCTATTTTTACGTTCTACTAGTCCATTTTGTTGGGGGGTTCTAGGACATGAAAATTCATGTTGGTATCCATTTATTTTACAAATTCAAAATTTAAAATTAAAAATCAAATTCAAAATTTAAAATTCGAAATTAAATTCAAAATTCAAAATTAAAAATCAAATTCAAAATTTAAAATTCGAAATTAAATTCAAAATTCAAAATTAAATTACAAATTCAAAATTTAAAATTCGAAATTAAATTAAAAATTCAAAATTAAATTACAAATTCAAAATTCAAAATTCAAAATTCGAAATTAAATTAAAAATTCAAAATTAAATTACAAATTCAAAATTCAAAATTCGAAATTAAATTAAAAATTCAAAATTAATTTTAAATTCAAAATTAAATTAAAAATTCAAAATTAAATTACAAATTCAAAATTCAAAATTCAAAATTCGGTAAACCTATGATTTTCAAATTCTCCCCCGTGATCACTTCTTATTCTTTTAATTTTAGTATCTTTTTCATTTTCCATTAATTTGCAAAAGTTACTAAATATTTCATAGGTTTCATCTTTTGTTTTTAGGAATTTTACCCATGCATACCTGGAGTAGTCATCAATTATTACTAGGCAATATTGGTTCTTGCTTAGTGACTTGGCTCCATGTGAGTCAAATAGGTCAATATGAAGAAGTTCGAGTATTGTGTTGGTTCTTTCTAGATTGGTTGATTTGTGGATTGACTTGGTTTGTTTTCCTTTTTGACACGCATCACAGGTTGAATTTTCAATGAATTTTAATTTGGGCAAACCTCTAACTAGACCATTGTGACTCATTTTTTAAATGAGTCTAGTGTGAGTGTGACCTAGCCTTCTATGCCACAGTTGGGTTTCCTCTTGTAGTGTCAAGAGACACTTTATTGAGGATATTGATAAGTCAATCGTGTAGATATTATTCTTCCTAAGTCCCTTAAGTCTAATTTCAGGATTTTCTATGTTTTTAACTAAACATCCAGATCTGTCAAAATTGACTAGATATCCACTGTCACATAATTGACTTATACTTAGTAAATTAAAGTTAAAATTTTCAACCAATAAGACATTTCGAATAATGAAATCGGAACTAAGTTTAATATTACCTTTTCCGATTACTTTAAGTTTACCGTCGTTGCCGAATGCAACCGATCCTAACTTTTTGTACTTCAGTTTAGTAAACTTCAACTTAGGTTTCTAAGGCAAACTCACTTCCTCTTTTATTTTCATGAACCAATTTGTATATATGTTTCTTAGTAACTTTTGCCATGAAACTTACTTAGGTTTTTCATGCTTTAGGCCACTTAAGAACCTAGCTAAAGAATGGTAGGTTTCGGCCATGAGAAAAAAATAAAAGAAAAAGAGAAAAAGAAACCTAGAAAGTCTAAGACACAATTCATATGTATACTCATTATGCTTGTCCTTATACATGCTATGAAACTTGTATAAATTCTCATGCTTTTAGGCTATTTGAAGCAAGTTTATATTCTGTGAGTTTCGGCCAAGTAGGGTTAAAAAGACCTAGAGGCCTTAGAAATGAAACCAAATGTGTTAAAAGTACTTCTTATGAAAATAGGATAATGTGTTGATTGTTTCACATGCTTGTATGCTTGTTTGTAGCCCTAATGAGAACTTGTTAAATTTCGGCCATGACATATGTTAAGGGCTTAAAGAACTTAGGAACTAATTCAAATGTGTCAAATGTGTTTACCTTGTTCCTTGGTAAAAAAAATGTTATAAATATGATTTAAAGTTGTCCATGCTTTTATGTCATATGGAACCTTGTTTCACACCTTAAGGTTTCGGCCATATGAAATTAGGGACTTGAGGAACTTAGAAACTAAGTTAATCATGTTTATAATGCTTCCTATGAAAATGTTATGATGATAATTTTGGTGCCACATGCTTGGATGTTGTGCTTAACCTAAATTGAGCTCTAAAGGGTTTCGGCCACAAGGGTTTAGGAAGCTTAAAACCAAGATAAATATGATACCATGTTTCCTATGATAGGATATTCACAAGATACACCTTTATGCTTAATATGTATGCTTGTGATTTATGACTTATGATATGAGATATGCATGCTTTCATGATATGATATGTGCTTAAGAAATATGCATGCTTTTATGATATGATACGTGCTTAGAGACATGCATGTTTTATGATATGATATGTGGTTAAAAATGCATGCCTTGATGATATGTTAAGTGCTTAAAAATGTGCATGCTTTAAAATGTGATATGTGGTTAATATATGCATGCTTTGATGATATGTTAAGTGCTTAAAAATGTGCATGCTTTAGAATGTGATATGTGGTTAATATATGCATGCTTTGATAATATGCTAAGTGTTTAAAAGAATGCATGCTTTATGTTATGATGTGTGGTTAAAAATGCATGATTTGATGCTGTAATGTATGCCTAAGTGATGCATACTTTTATGAAGTGATGTATGCCTAAGTGATGCATACTTTTATGAAGTGATGTATGCCTAAGTGATGCATACTTTTATGACATGATGTATGCCTAAGTGATGCATACTTTTATGATATGATGTGTGCCTAAGTGATGCATGCTTTTATGATACATGATATGTATGACATGTACTTTACTTTCTTTGTGAGAGGCTTGTACCAAGGGTGGGCTCCATAAGCGCCCCGGGGACTAAGGACCTCATTAGGGATGGGCTCCTAAGTGCCCCTAGGACTAAGGGCCTAGTATGTTTGCCTCGTAGGGTTCAAGACTTGCTACCTTTGACCTACAAGGTTGCGCGCAATATGTAAGTGGTACATAGCCGGGATCCCCCTTATGTTGAGATTACTTTCAAGTATATATGTAAAAGAAAATGGTTTTAATGATCATGAGACATACACATGTTTTTCGGATACATGTTTTCCAAAATCATATTGCATACACCTTATGATTATGCTATGTTTCATGTTATGCTCTTGATTATGATATGCCATGATAAGGTATGATTATGTTATGTTCATGCTATATCTTATAGACATGTTTCGGCCATGGATTTGTTGATGCTTGATATATAGATTTCGGCCATAGATATGATGATGCCTTGATGTACATGTTTCGGCCATAGTATGATGCTTTGATATACATGTTTCGGCCATGCTTTGATATACCATGATACTTGTTTGTTATGCCATGTCTAGCTATGTTTTATGAAATGCACTATGTATATGTTTCGGCCATGGTGATGCTTGTTATGCTATGACTAGTTGTGATTATATTATGATGCATGATATGCTTGAATAGAATGCTATGTTATGCCATGATTAGTTGAGATTATGACTTGTTGATGCATTCTTGATTATGTGCTAATTGTTGGTTTTAGTGAGTAGGAAAGGAACTTACTGAGCCATGAGTGCTCATAGCTTACTTTCCTTGTACCACAGATAAAGGGAAAAGCTGGATGAGCTAAAGGAGCAGCAGGAGGGGCAACGAAGATGTGTATGGCGGTGGCTAGGCAACTAATTAAGAACCTGCTTAAAGTTCCTTTAAAGAACTATGCATTGGTATTTTATGATTTGTGATACCTAAACATGTGTGGCTTGACATTATGGTTCCACTGGATTTGATGTTATGATTTTGATGTCATGTGATAGTATAGTTCAAAAGAAATTTAAAAGAAAAGTTTTATTAAAACTATAAAAATTATTTTAAGTCTTCCGCTGTTTTTAAAAGAAAAATTTATACGTAGAGTATCGTAGCCCCGTCCCTTAGGGTAGCAGGGAGGGCGGGCGTTACAACTTAGTAAATTAAAGTTAAAATTTTCAACCAATAAGACATTTCGAATAATGAAATCGGAACTAAGTTTAATATTACCTTTTCCGATTACTTTAAGTTTACCGTCGTTGCCGAATGCAACCGATCCTAACTTTTTGTACTTCAGTTTAGTAAACTTCAACTTATCTCCAGTCATATGTCTAGAGCATCCGCTATCCAACATCCATTGATCTAACTCCTACACATGAAGGAGTTTGAGTTGGATTTAAATGGATTTAAAGATGGCTTATTTGAAGTAGACTCCTTATATTTTCTATTTTACTCAATATTTGAAGTAATTCAGCAAATATTTAAACCTATTTTGAAGTTTTGAATTGATATAATTAAATTTTGACAAGAATAATAACGTTAGTTAACTTTGGAATAATATTAAAGATAGTTTTAAATTTTGGAATTTGAGTTTAAAATAACTTTGAATTTTAAGTTAAAATAATTTTAAAATTTAAGTTTAAAATAATTTTGAAATTTAAGTTTTTAAAATAATTTTAAAATTTAAGTTTTAAAATAATTTTGAAATTTAAGTTTAAAATAATTTTGAAATTTAAGTTTTTAAAATAATTTTGAAATTTAAGTTTAAAATAATTTTGAAATTTAAGTTTTTAAAATAATTTTGAAATTTAAGTTTTTAAAATAATTTTGAAATTTAAGTTTTTAAAATAATTTTGAAATTTAAGTTTTTAAAATAATTTTGAAATTTAAGTTTTTAAAATAATTTTGAAATTTAAGTTTAAAATAATTTTGAAATTTAAGTTTTAAAATAATTTTGAAATTTAAGTTTTTAAAATAATTTTGAAATTTAAGTTTTTAAAATAATTTTGAAATTTAAGTTTAAAATAATTTTGAAATTTAAGTTTTTTTAAAATAATTTTGAAATTTAAGTTTTTAAAATAATTTTGAAATTTAAGTTTTTAAAATAATTTTGAAATTTAAGTTTTTAAAATAATTTTGAAATTTAAGTTTAAAATAATTTTGAAATTTAAGTTTTTTTAAAATAATTTTGAAATTTAAGTTTTTAAAATAATTTTGAAATTTAAGTTTTTAAAATAATTTTGAAATTTAAGTTTTTTTAAAATAATTTTGAAATTTAAGTTTTTAAAATAATTTTGAAATTTAAGTTTTTGAAATTTAAATTAATTATCAGTTTGATTTTAATTACTTAGTCATCTCACCCGATCTAAATTCTCAATCAGGGAATCCTATAATTTTTGTGAGATGAATTGAGGTTCAATTTAAGGATTTGGTTTAGTCTTGTGTTAGATTCAGGTTTAGCTTTGGGTTCAACAAGTAAGCATTCTTTGGATAAACTTCTGGGCTATGGTGAGTCACAAGGAGCTCATTAAAGTAACCATGCCTTCGAGGTTTTCCAAATAGTCCTACCCATTGAACTTAATACTAAAACTTGGTCTAACTAGTTAGGATCCATTTAAGGGTAGCTTCGGTCAGTTCCACTTGGCCAAATGCACCAGGTCGAAGCCATATCTTCCTAGACATGCGATGCCCAAGCTTCCCTAACGTACTATCATCCAAAAACTTCACCAGTACTGTGGTTCAAGTTAAACTTATCCCGTTTTAATCTAACCTTAATTACCCTGCCGGGTAATCTATTCTTGTTTTACCCATTCCGGGTAAATTAGGTTCAGTTACCCTGTTGGGTAGTTCAGTTGGAGGTGCCAGCTAGTTTGGATCCTCCATCTATTTTTCATTTTCATAATTTCGACTTGTTGAATTTTGAATTTGTAATTTAATTTTGAATTTTTTATTTAATTTCGAATTTTGAATTAAGATCGTTTTCATTTTAGCTTTCCCTGGATCACGGCCTCGATATGGTCTGTCGAGGTAGTATATTTGATCCTTCGGAACCCAGTATTGGCCAAGTCCAATTTGATTGATCAATTTGGACTTGGGGACCCATGCTTGGACTGATTTACTACTTTGTTTGTTTATTAAGGATAAATAAGATTTATATTTCTTTTTACTTTTATATCCTAGCCCAGTTCTATTGTAGACGGCTCTTTGTGTCCCAAGAATTAGATCCAAATTCTTGGAGCCCAGAGAGAACTTTTCTAAAGTAATTTTTAAATCTTTTAACTGATTTTTCAGATTTGAATTTTCTTTCTCAAGTTGTTGTACTTGAGTTGAATCTTCAGTTTGAACTTGATTAGGTAAAGATTTTGAGTTAGTTACTCCTTTAAGAATGGTTACTTCTTTTAGAAGTGACTTAATTTTCAAATTTGATTTGGCTAATTTGCGAAGTAAATAATTGACTAAGTTATTAAGCCTAGGAATACTTACAGCGGAGTCTGGCCCTTCGGAAACGGATGCGGATCCGTGGCTTTGCTCGGAGTCGGCTTCTGATTCGCTCTTGGATTCGATGATCTGGTCCCGGGCCATCAATGCGAGTAAACTCGTTTGGTCGAGTTCGTCGTCTTCGTCCTCCGAAGAAGATTCGTCCCAGGTTGCCTTTAGGGCCTTCTTTCTTCTTTGCTTCTTGGCTTCCTTTTGATTGGGGCAGTTGGCTTTTATATGCCCCTTCTGGTTGCACCCGTAGCAAGTGACTTCGAACTTTGCCTTTGAGTTATGTTGAGCCTCCTTGGATTGAACTGCCTTCTTTAGATCTTTCTTGTTGAATCCCTTCTTCTTCTTGTAGAGCTTCTTCACGAGATTCACTAGTTCGCTGGTCAGTTCATCCGTTGAATCTTCTGAGTCGGGTTCGTCTTCTGATTCTGATTCAATCTTTCGTCGTACTCTTGATTCCCTTGTTCGACTTGTACCTGCAACCAAAGCAATGCCCTTCTCGGATGGCTGTGCATTAGTTTGTTCATGGAGTTCAAATTCACTAAATAATTTGTCTAATTTTAGGGAAGACAAATCCTTAGAGACTTTGTAGGCATCTACCATTGATGCCCACAATGAGCTCCTAGGAAATGAGTTCAGAGCATACCTTATTATATCTCTGTTTTCTACCTTTTGCCCGATTCCATGAAGGGAGTTCAGAATATCTTGAATTCGAGCGTGTAAAGAACTTGCCGTCTCGCCTTCCTGCATTTTCAAATTGTATAATTTGTTAAGTAACAGATCACGCTTACTTACCTTGGTTTCCGAGGTGCCCTCGTGTAGTTCGATCAGTTTCTCCCATAGTTCCTTTGCGGAGGAGAATGGACCGACTCTGTTGAGCTCTTCTTTGGTCAGACCGCACTGGATGGTGCAGGTGGCTTTGGCGTCGGCTTCCACTTTTTTGATAAATGCGGGCTCCCAGTTCTCACAGGATGTAGGCTTATCGTCTGTACCAGTTGGTAGTTGCAGTCCTGTTTTGACGATCATCCAGGTGTCGAACTGGATCTTTAGATATATCTCCATTCGCCCCTTCCAATATCCGAAGTCTTCTCCGGAAAATAATGGGGGACGAACGGTGCTATATCCTTCTTGTTGGGCCATTTAGATCTACAAAAAACAGAAACAACAAGATCTATTCCAAGACTAAGTCTTGGATTAGTAGTGCGGGAGGAAGGAAAAAATAACAAGCTCAAGTGATATTGACCAACTTTGAGCAGAAAATCGATTCGTAAAAAGAAATTAGAATATAGCTATGAGGCTAAATTCTAATCGACTCCGAACAAAACCACGAAAAAATTATCTCGAATAGTGGTTGCACTGATTCAAGACGACCCCGCTCTGATACCAATTGTTGGATCGAGAAGCGCTAGAGGGGGGGTGAATAGCGCTCGTGGCTATCTTGTTCGATTATCAGAATCGTAAGAATTATCGGAGTAATTAAGCAGCGGAATAAAACAAAGTAAGCACACAGAGACAGGAGGATTTTTACTTCGTTCGGAGCCTTGATCGACTCCTACTCGAAGGCCCACGATCCTTGATCGCTTCCGGTGGGCAACAACTATAAGCTCATTAAAAGATTACAATTATGAGTACAAATAAAAGCTATAAATATTATACCGACAACAAGAAATGCTAATTCTAAAGCTTCGGGTCGTCGGGCAATTGTAGCAGCACTTCGGAGCGTCTTTTCGAGCAGCACGTTGATGAAAGATCACTTGGAATTCGTTTGTTTTGAAGTGATGGTCGAAACCCCCTTATAAAGGGTGTTCAAGGCGTCTTGAAGGTTGTTCAAGGCGCCTCCATGCTGCCTGGTCTTCCGCGTGGATCAAAACTGACCTGGTCGAATTTCATCCATTCAAGGCGCCTTATATCCCTCTCAAGGCGCCTTCTGCCTTCTCTAAGGCGCCTCCAATGGTGCTTCGCAGCCAGCTTAGCCTTTGCACCCGAGGCGCCTCCAAGCTCCATGGAGGCGCCTCGGACACTGTTCATCCGAGGCTTTAGGTTGCTCCTTTGCTCCTGCAAGATGCGTTAGTCCCAAACACTATCCTGCAACACAAAGTTAGCACAATAAACATTATAAAAGAAGTATAGACAGTCTCCGGACTGTCCGAGTCTGACTTCGGGTTTCCAACCGGAAACCCTAGGTCGACCCGACGCCTACTGTTCCCTCTATGGGGAACGCGTCCTCACCTACTCCACTCAGGAGATTTACCTGTTGCCAGTCGATCCTCCAGATCGACTGGACTTTTGCTCAGCACTCGATGCTTCCGGACTTTCTGCTGGACATCCGCTTCTCCGGCTAGTCCAGTCTTTCACCTGGTTCGCGACACCAGGACTTTTCACCTAGGGTTACCACCCCCTAGGACTTTTGCCTGAAGCCATCAACCTGCCAAGACTTTCCGCATAGGGTTACCACCCCCTATGACCTAGGGTTACCGCCCCCTATGACCTAGGGTTACCGCCCCCTAGGGTTTTCCCTTTGCCTAACCGCAGCTAGGACTTTCCTGAAATCCTCAAGTAGACTTGTTAGACTACAAAACATTTTAACTTTGAATTCTTTGTCGTTATCAAAACACGAGTTCGATCGTCGGATGCTTCCCGCACCAACAGAAACTTGTTGCTATCTAGGACTACTTAACCCTTTTATGATATGTTATGATATGACTGCCTGTTTTTGACTTTCCCTTGGCTCGTTAATTTCCTGACAATACCTTATGTATTTTCAGACCGGTATGAAATATGGCGATATAAATGTATATTTCGACCTTCCGATTCAGGCTTTAACTGGTCACAGTCAGGGCTTCCTTCCCTACCCCGACCTGGTTTGATTCCTTTCTCCCCCCACTTACCGCCCTAGCTTAGCCAGCCACCCTGGTCTGCTTTCTCCACCTTCCTTAATCCAGTATAAGACAAAACCATAGCGAGAAAGCGAGGGTTAAGAGTTCATAGGTCACTTATAACCGGTGTTCCTTTTCCCAAAGTCTTCTCCTCGTACCTCACGCTGGTGTTTTTCTAGATATACCCTTGGGCGTTGTTTTCTAAGACGATCCATTGGCCCTCTTTGCTCCCGCCAATTGTGGTGGGTCGGTAGATGATAACTGACTAAATTACCCCTCCGCCCAGTGGCTATAAATACTTTTCACTCGCTCCTACCTCCCAACTTTTCCTCGCCTTCTTCCTCCCCCCTGAATCCATTTCTGCACTTGAATCTCTATTTCTGCGCCGGTAGCTTCTTACTTGATTTCTTCTCCGTCTGTTTCCTTTCACATAGCATCTTCCTCTCATCTGTCTTCTCTTGCGACAATGTATTTTCCTGGCTCATCCACCTTCAATGAATTAGGCCTGGATGATCTGCGCTACAACTACGGAGTTGCTGCCAACACCCATGTGATCATCCCAACTGGAATGCACCAATTCTTTCCCCCTCCCACCGGCTATTGCACCTTCTTTAAAGAGTAGTTTATGGTCAGCCTTCATCTTCCTCTTCACCCCTTCTTCTCTGATGTGTGCCGCTACTTCAAAATTTCCATGGGCCAACTAACGCCCAATTCTATAAGGCTCCTCTGCGGGTTTGTAGTACTCTGTGAAGTATGCGAGCTATCTTGGTCTGCCCCCTGTTCCACTGTTTCTTCATCCTTTGTCGACAAGAAGAAGGCTCATTCCACTTCCAGCCGCGCATTTGAACTACTTTTTTCTCACCCCTTCCGCCTCCTGAAACGAACTGGAAGAGCAAATTCTTCTTCATTCGATTTCCTCATGAAGTGGAATGGCCCCTGCAATGGCAACCGCTGCTTCCTTCAACCCTGCCATTAAGAGAGTTCCACCTTGAGACCTTCTATATAGAGGCCTCCTCTCGATTGGCAGGCTGGCAACTAAACTTAACACGCTTACTATCTGAGGAATTGTTGTCCTATTTTAGACTAAGTGGTCTTACTTCTGAAACACCCCGCTCCCTAGGTAAGCTTCTCTTTTGATTCTTCTGTAACTTCCTGCATTTTACTATATCTACTGGAACTGACCCCATATTCTGGCTTATGCAGCTGATGCTCTAACCCGTGCCTCAGAGGTCCAACCCCTTCTTTTATGTGATGTGGAGATAATGTGACGAGGTCGAGTCATCCTAGAGAGGAGGTCACTCTCCTACTCGACTTCAACTCAAGTTGGGATGCCTGCCTTCACAACCCCCCGACCCAGTCTTCCTCTGAGGGCCTCGTCTACTCCCCGACCTGCCTCCTCTGCTCGTCCCAGGGCCCCGCATACATCCTGATCTGCCTCCTCTGCTCATCCCAGACCTGCTATTCCTTCCCGATCGACCTCTAGCTCGGGTCGTGGCCATGGTCGAAGATCGACCAATGTAACTTATGCCAACCCTGCTTTCAGAGAAGCATCTCAGGCGGCTCGTCATGTGCGCTCTGAGACTGACCACCTAAGTCGGGACACACCCTCTTCTTCTAGGCGCCGGACCCGATCTCCCTCCGAAGATTCTGACATTGACGATCGGCCTCTAGCTCACAGATCTCACCGCAAACCTCCCAATCTCAGCCAATCTTTGGGTCCTCCCTCTGCTCCTCCTCCCTTGCCTTCTGTTGTAACCACCACTCCTATCCCGAGCCAAGCAGATGCTCCTCCTGATCCTCTCGAGGTTCCTGCTGAGCCTCCACTGGCTCAGCCTTCAACCTCTCAGCAGCACCGAAGCACCGAAGTTGGCCCCTCACCTCGCCTTTCACCGGACGCCTCACCCCCGGGGCCTTCCCGTGCGCCCCCTTCAGCTCCCTCTTGCTTAGCTGCTGGGCCTTCACAGCCACCACCACTTGCTTATCACTATTACCATACTACCACCCCTTCTGAGGCTGGGTTAAGGTTAAGGCAAGATGTTCCCACCAGCACCTTGACTATGAAAGGTCATTTTGCCACTTTATGGGAAGAAAGTATGCACTAAATGGAACTCTTGCCGCCACCTACCTAAATGGATAGATTCTCAGAGTTGTACACTAAGGTAAGCTTTAATGATTCCACCACTTATTATCCTCCCCACCCTTATTAAATATTTCCTTTATGTCCCAGTCTTGTGCAGAGTCTCTGATATTAAATCAATCCTTCTATGCCACTCATTACTAGAATAAGGTGTTGCGGGACAGGGTAACGGAATTGGAGCTTCAGTTAAATGACCCCACGAAGGCTAGTTATGCCCTGAGAGCGGAAATAAAAGACCTAACCAAAAGGAATACCCATCTGGAAGTATCCCTAGCGCAGGCTAGCCATACGCTTAAAGGCCTTCAAGAGGAAAAGAGCCAGACTGATATCGTGCACCAACAACACTTAGATCAACGAGCTATGGTGCATTAGCGAACCATTGACCAGTTAACACAGAAACTATGTTCCGAAGAAGGCCTAGCACAAGAGCAGGACAAAATATTAAAGTCCCAGGCGGCTCAATTGGCGTCTCAAGCGGCAGAACATCTGGTCGTCCAAGCTGAACTAGCTCAGGCTCATGCTACTGTAGAAGGGGTATCCACAGTCCTGACCGTCTACAAGGAAGGGGAGAATGACCGTTGCAAGCAGAGCCACAACTTGTATCTGCGCTCTCCAGAGTTTTGTGCACAAGCGGGACAACGTTTCTCCACGGCTGTTATTTATAGTGCGGCGGTTGGGGCTCTGCGACAACTCTACGAACAAGGCTATTTAAAATCCACTCCTCCCGCCGAGTTTCTAGATCATAACCGGATCCTCAAAGAGATTCCGGACGATACTTTTGCTCCTTTTAAATGATTAGTACTGAATGCCCACGCACGCATACTGTGACTTAATGATGTAATATGGAACACTTTATTACTTTACTTCCTACACAGCCACTTGCACTTTGAGATTTAATTTGCTGGAATATCTTAGTCTGTTGAAAGAAATGTTAGGATATACAATTCCCGCTCTGACATATCCTCTTACTACGATATCTGGTCAGCGTTTATCCCCGGTCTGTCAGACATTTTATAGCCTGACCTCTTCTTCTTTATAAAATTCTTTAAACTCGGTAAGGTCGCAAGTAGTTAGCACTCCAAGGCCGATCTAACTTCCTACCCTGGTTATCTTGTAAATAGTAAGCTCCGGACGATAATTTCTTGATGCTTTATAAGGCTCATCCCACTGTGGTGCTAGCTTGGCCACATTTCCCACAGGTTTTACTTGCTTCCAGACCAGGTCTCCTTCTCCAAAGAACTGAGGGATTACTCTTCTGTTATAATTCCGCCTCATTCTTTGTCTATAGGCCTCCAGTATGGCGGTTGTCCTCTCGCAGATCTCACTAATGAGATTCAGTTCAGCCAGTCGCCGCTCGGCATTCCCTTCATCGTATATCATCCTCCTTACTGATGGCACTCCAATCTCTATAGGTACTACCGCTTCGTTGTCATACACTAGATGGAATGGTGTCAGGCCAGTGCTCTCTCGAGGCATTGTGTGGTAAGCCTATAGGATGCTTGATAGCTCTTCCACCTAGTTACCTCCCACATGATCCAGTTTAATCTTCAGACCTCGTACTATTTCTCGATTAACCACCTCTGTCTGGTCGTTGCTTTGAGGGTATGCCACTGAAGTGAAGGCTTACATTATACCGAACCCCTTACACCAGGCATGGATTCTTTGCCCTTGGAATTGCCTCCCATTATCTTATATCAATTTGTGCGGTATGCCAAATTGGCAAAGAATACTCTTCCATAGAAACTGGATGACAACCCCTTCTGTGATTCTGGCCAAGGCCTCTGCTTCTACCCATTTGGAGAAATAATCCACCGCTACTAGTAAGAAACGCTTCTAACCTGGGGCCATTAGAAATATTCCTACAATATCCATGCCCCACTGATCAAAGGGGCACGAGACTATAGATGTTCATAACAATGTCGTTGGTCGGTGCGTCAGATTCTGATGTTTTTGGCAGGACAAGCAGGTATTCACCAGCTTTTGAGTGTCCCTCTGTAAAGTAGGCCAGGAATACCTTGCGAGATAATGTCCGATCTCCCACATTACTACCACAGCATCCCAGATGTAGTTCTCGTAAGGCATGATCTGCCTCCTCCATACCCAGGCATTTGAGTAAGGGTCTAGAGAAAGACCTCTTGTACAGTTGATCCCCTATCATGACATAGGCATGAGCTTGTTTCCTGACCAGCCGTGATTCTTCTGGTCAGCTAGTAAGGTACCCTATAGAAGATAGCTGATCAAGGGTGCCCGCCAATCAATGGTTGCTTCCCTATTATTCTGCAGATCTATCTGAACTATAAGGAAAGTTTGGCTATTGACCTGTCCAACACCCAAGTAGTTAGGGAACTGGCCATCTTCGCCAGCTAATCCGCTTTCTCATTCTCTACCATGGGGATCTTAGTCACTGTAACTTCCGCAAATTCTTCCTTCATCTTCTCATACGCTTTCCGGTATACTTGTAACTTATCACAATTTACCACAAAGTTGTCGACCACTTTCTAAGTTACTAGCTGGGAATCTGAGTATATGATTACTCGGGCAGCCCCTACGTGTCGGGCTACCTGCAGCCTTGCCACCAAAGCCTCATATTCTGCCTCATTGTTAGTGGCTCAGAAATTCAACCGGACAGCCAACTAAAGTATATCCCCTTGGGGAGATATCAACAGAACCCCGACCCCGCTTCCTTGGTGAGTTGCTGACCCATCTATGTAGATCTTCCAAGTTTCCTCAGAGTTAGTCTAATAGATTTCTGTTAAAAAGTCTGCAAGGCCTGCGCTTTGATGGCTATTCATGGCTGATATTGTATGTCGTACTCTCCGAGCTCAGTTGCCCACTTAATAAGCCGGCTTGCTACCTCCACGTTAGTCAGAGCTCTGCCCATTGTGCTATTAGTCAGTACTATGATAGAATGCGCCAGGAAATACGGTCTTAACCATCGAGCCATAAGAACCAATCCATAAACCAACTTCTCTAGGGCCATATATCGAGACTCAGCCCCTTTTAATAGATGGCTAAAGAAATACACTGGTCGTTGTACATTATCTTGCTCTTTAACAAGCACAGCCCCCACGGCCTCAGGGGTGGCAGACAAGTAAACCCACAATGGTTCTCCGACGACCAGCTTGAATAATGACGGCAAAGCCTCCAAATACTTCTTTAGTTCTTCAAAAGTTCGGGTACATTCTTCGTCCCACTGGAACTTGGAGGCCTTTCTGAGTACTTTAAAGAAAGGAGCAGCCCGGTCTGCAGATCTGGAAATGAACCTTGACAGGCTGTTATTCTGCCTACCAGCTTCTGTGTTTCCTTCAAATTCTGGGGAACCTGTATATCACGTAGTGCCCGAACTTTTTCTGGATTAGCTTCTATTCCTCGCTCGGTCACTAGATAGCCCAAGAACTTTCCTCCTTTAGCTCCAAACAAGCATTTTAATGGGTTCAGCTTTAGCCTGTATTGTCAGAGAGTCCCGCAGGTTTCTTCTACATCCATGATCAGATTCACTGCTAAAGGGGACTTAATGAGTATATCATCCATATAAACCTCCACGTTACGCCCGATCTGCTCCCAGAAAATCTTATCCATCATCCTTTGATATGTGGCTCCTGCATTTGTGAGACCAAAGGGTATGACAGTATAACAGAAAGCACCATTAGCTGTAATGAAGCTAACCTTCTCTTGGTCCTCCACTGCCAAAGGGATCTGATGATACCCTTGATAAGCATCCAGCTTGCAGATCCTCTCACAACCGACAGTTGAGTCCACCATCTGGTCAATCTAGGGCAAGGGATAACAATCCTTGGGACTAGCTCGATTGAGATCTCTGAAGTCTATGCACACTCTCCACTTGTTGTTGGGATTCTTTACTAAGACTACATTGGAGAGCCAAGATGGGAGCTGCACCTCTCGGACGTGGCCTGCTTTCCTAAGCTGGTCCACCTCAACTCTGATTATTTTGTTCTGGTCGGCTGAGAAGTTCCTTTTCTTCTATTTGACTAGCCTGGAGTCCGGTAGTAGATGTAACTTATGCTCTGCTACTTCGGGTTTAACTCCAGGTAACTCCTCTGTAGACCAGGCGAAGACATCCCGATTGTGGATCAGGCATTGGATTAATTCTTTCTTGAGAGGAGGAGGCAGGTCGCTTGCTATGCGAGTAAGACTTTCGGGGCGTTCAGCGTATAGTTGCACCTCCTCCTAGGGGATGGATTCTTCAGCCATAGGCAAAGGCTCTTCCTGGACGGCATGAATGCCACTATCTTGCATCCTTTGATTCTTCTGAGCTTCCACCCGGACCATATCAATATAGCATCTGCGGGAGACCTTCTTCTCCCCTTTAACCTCCCCAACCTGCTCACCAACAGGAAATTTGATCTTTTAATGGAAGGTAGAAATTGCAGCCCTAAATTCATGCAGGGTGAGTCTTCCCAGGATGACATTATAAGAGGAAGGGGAATCCACCAATATAAAAGTGCTCCTCCTAGTGCGCACCAATGGCTCGGCGCCCAGAGATATGGCCAGCTTGATCTGACCCATCGGCTTTACTTAATTGCTCGTAAAGACATATAGAGAGGTGGCCACGGGCTGGAGTTTAATGGCATCAATCTGCATTTCTTCGAATGCAGCTCTGAACAAAATATTAACCGAGCTCCCGGTGTCAACAAAAACCCGAGCCACTCGGCTATTGGCAATAATGGCTTTGATGATAAGGGCGGCGTCGTGAAGCAGCTCCAGGCCTTCCAGGTCGTGCGGCCCGAAACTAATGATAGGGACAGCAGCCTGCTCCTGGCTACATCCGACGGTGTGGACCTCCAAGCGACGCACATGGGACTTGCGCGCTCTCCCCGAATCTCCATCAATCGAGCCTCCAGAGATCATGCTTATCTCTCGGGCGGCCGCATTGTTGCGATTTTCTACTTCCCGAGCTTCTCTTGGTTCCCCCACCCAACCGGGCTGCTGAGCATTGGATCCCGCTGTAGGATCGAAAAGAATTTAAATATCTCTACAATTACATAATATTGTCCACTTTGGGCCTAAGCCCTCATGGTTTTGCTCTTGGGCTCTCCCTAAAAGGTCTCATGCCAATGGAGATATCTTTTTCTCTTATAAACCCATGATCTTTCCCATGCGTTTTCAATATGGGACTATGTTTGCAACCTTGCAACCCCAGCAACCCCCCCCCCCTCAAACAAAGGACCATAGGCTTCCCACGTTCGATCCTCGACCCACCAGGTCTTCCTACCCCTCTGTCAACCCGACCTACTAGGACTTCATGCCTGGTGTCTGGTCCTCTTAATTCGAACATAGGAGCCCCCACTTTCTTTATTCGAGGTCAATATTGTAACCACATGGCTCAATCAGACCATAGCTCTTGTGCACAGTCGGCGGTTAAACCTTCTGGCAGTCTGGGCTCTGATGCCAATTGTTGTGTCAAAGGATGTCCATATATCTGATTGAGCCACTGGCATGATATTGTCCACTTTGGGCCTAAGCGCTCATGGTTTTACTCTTGGGTTCTCCCCAAAATGCCTCATGCCAATAGAGATATCTTTTTCTCTTATAAACTCATGATCTTTCCCATGCGTTTTCAATATGGGACTATGTTTGCAACCTTGCAACCCCAACACCCGCTAGGTTGGGGTGGGGTTGGCCTCCTGACCCAGCTGCAGCGCGCTGTTCCTCCTTCATTTTGATTACTTGAAGAGCTAACTCTGGAGGTGGCAACCCTAACTCAGCAGCTCGCCTAGAATCCCGAGCAAACTGAAAGCAATGATTAGTATCGTGAGTATGGGGTCGATGATAGGTGCAGTACCGAGAGTTCCATGGCCCAGGTCGGGGAGTGTGAACGGCTGCAACTCGCGGTGCCAGTCTAACTTCCTAATCGGGCTGAAAGAGAGGCCTGACTTCCCGAGCCCGGGGAAGGGGTTGGGCTGGCTGCTGAGGTATCCACCTCTTCGGTTTAGCAATGGCAGGCGCCCGGTCTGACTTCCTTCGAGCAGCTTGGACCTCTTCCACGTTAATATAACTGGTCGCTCTTTCCATCATGCTATCAAAATTCTTAACTGGATCTCGAATAAGATCCCGGAAGAATTCCCCCTCTGCCAACCCGTGAGAGAAGACGCTCATCAATATTTTAGAAGTGGCTGATGGAACGTCCTGAGCCACTTGATTAAATCGCTTGATATAGCTCTGTAGGGGTTCGGCTGACCCTTGCTTAAGGGCGAAGAGGCAATGATATGTTTTCTGGTACTTCCTGCTACTAGTGAAGTGTCGCAAGAAGACGGTCTTAAAATCCTGAAAGCAGGTGATGGATCCATGCGGCAATCCATCAAACCACTTTTGCGCCGAGCCAGAGAGAGTGTTCAAAAACACTCGGCACTTAACAGTGTCACTGTATTGATGTAGCAAGGCAGCGTTCCTAAATTTACGAAGATGATCTTCGGGGTCCTTGCTGTCGTCATATTCTCCAATGGCTGGGGGTCGATACCCTTTAGGCAACTTCTCCTCCAATATTCTGAAAGAGAAAGGCACTTTCTCGCGGGGTTCCATGTGGGGCTCCTCCCTAAGAATTATAGCTTTTCCCTTCCTTGAATCTCGTGGAAGGGAGCTTTCGGCCACTGAGACTTGCGGCTGTTCCTTCTTGAAACTGGGACCATTGGGCCCTGGCTGATAGTACCTCTGATCAGGTTCACGATAAAGAGCCTGAGGAAATTCTTCAGGCGGCTTCCTCTTAGAGCCCCGATCTGATACAGGAATGGGCTCCTTAGAGACTTCTAGTGCTCGGCGCAGACGTGAGACGGTTGCTTGTTTTTCGAAAGCCGCTCGCCTCTTGGCTTCTTTGAAGAGTTCATATTCTCCCGCGATCATGGTGACATTGATCCGACCCGACTCCTCCATCTTCCCATTCCGGAACAGGTAGTTGTGTTCCCACAGACGACGCCAAATTTGATCCCGTCCAGAAGCTGAATCGGATGAAGGCGGGCCTCGATGTACTGGGGGTTGACAGAAAGTCGTTGCGGAGTCTGGTCTATCTAGCACCCTCTGGAAGGGTTCACACGGGCGGATGACGAGGGATGATGATCAGGATGACGACGCAAGGACTCTGCGCACACTCAGACAAGCCCACGAGTCGTTAGAGACCAGAAACCAGGGGAAAAGTCCCCGGGTCAGGCCCTCCGACGCTCAAGTCAGGTACTTTTTTCCCAGAAGCACAAAGAAAGGACGAAAAGTAAAGACGAGTAAGAAATGACGAGTGAGTGTACCTCCATAAGGGACAAAACATCCCTTTTTATACTGTAACGGGTGCTTCTAGAACCTGACGGGTGTCAGGGAATGTCGGATGTCAGGCTTTGTCTGGCGGTAGATGAAAAGTGGCAACCTCTTATAGGTCGGCGGAAGAACCGAAGGGGTAATGAGCCCCGACTGTTGACATATTCCCTGACACTCTGATTATTCCCTGACACTCTGATTATTCTATGACATGTAGTTATGATTCCCTGGCTTACTTGTAGTGTAGTGCTTGGTCCACTTCGTTCGTGGTTGCTAAGCTGGGTCTTTGTATTTGTTGACCCCGATCTGATATCGCCCCCAGACCTGTACATCTAACACTGCCCTATGCGTCTTATATTGCAGACTCCCGACCAACCCTGCCTCTTATTGCACTACGTATGGCACCCGGTATGCCTTAGTTCGGTTTTGTTTATCCCGCCTCCAAAGCTATACGTTTGTCTGATTCCGTTTGACCTGACATGTATGCCGGCAATCCAACTTTGCTTATCCCAGACCATGAGGCTATAAATCCTGACCTGTATCCTTGGCTGGCACCTCCTGACTTGTATGCTTTGACCCCTGTACATAATGTCGTAAGGTTATAAGTCCCGACCTATATCCTTGGTAAGCACACTCCCGACCTGCACGCTTTGACCCCTGTACACAATGCCGTAAGGCTATAAGTCCCGACATGTATCCTTGGTAAGCACACTCCCGACTTGTACGCCAGGTCTATATATCGACCTACTTCTATCTTCTGCTATCCATGATCTGTACTTCCCAACCTGTACGCCAAATCTGTAAACCGACCTGCTTCCGTTTTTTATTATCCATGGTTTGTACGTCCCGACCTGTACGCCCGGTCTGTTCTACACCAAAAACCTTTCCCTCCACGCTCTTACCTGGCCTGTGGGACAGGTCTTTAACTGTACCTGGCTTGTGGGCCCAACCCTTAACTGCCATCGAGGCTGGCTTTTGTCCAACCTATACTCTTGACCCTTGACTGCCCCGTCACCGGAAGCTTTGACCTTCGCCACGCAAGCTTGACCTCTGACCTCCACAAGGGGTGGACTTCTGACCATCCCCTGGGTTTGACCTTTAACCACGTCAGCTGACTGACCCCCTTCTCATGCACCGTATCACTAATCAATCAAATTTATAGCTTGTGCGACAGAAATCTACCACCTTATTCAAGATGACTAACGAATCTTTTGAGATTGATGAAGACCCCTCCTTCTGACGTGGTTGAATATGCAAAGAAAAAACACACGTAAGAGGGTTCATCGGGAGTTGCCCTGGAAAGGGCTATCCGATGCCCAAATCATCATATTGTCTCCGAGAGAGGGAGAGAGTCTGAGAGTTCCTTTACTACCTTTTATTTGTGCGAGAGAGGTAGATGTTGGAACCCCAAGCTGTTTTGATGTGATCAAACAAGCTAAGTTAGGTCTTGTGTTGTCTAACCCTTGTGTCTAAGTGTGCAGGAGCTTAGGAACACAGGAAGTCGAGCAGAAGACGCGGCTAGCGAGAAGGACGGCACGGGAGAGAGCCGACGGGCTTGGTGCGTCCGAGGGACGAGGTGACCGCGGAAGAGTACACTGGTGGATGAGAAGAATGTACACGGCGTTCGAGGGACGAGAAACTGGGAAGGAAGGCTGCTCAAGGAGAAGGCCGGAACTTGGGTTCGAGTGAGCCCTATTCCGGATGGCCGAGATCACCCAAGCTACCGGAGCCGGAGCGAACAAGACCCGGACCGAGACGAGCTGAACTAGAGCCGAAAAAGTCAACCTATGTTGACTTCAGCGCTCAGGGCGCCCTGAGCAGTCCGGGGCGCCCTGAGCAGCCCGGGGTGCCCGGAACCCTTCCGGGCGCCCGGACCTGGATTTTGACCAGGAGCACGTCAAACGCGATCTGATCGTTGGGGGATAAAATTTTATCCCCCCAGGGCGCTCGGAACCCCTTCGGGGCGCCCCGACCAGTGCTATAAATATAGCACTAATATGCACAGTTAAATCATCTCACTTGTAATCAGTTTTCTTTGTGCTTTCATTTCTGTTTCTTTTATTTGTGTTATCAACGCTGTAAGAGGCTACTCCGCCCAGAGGAGAATCAGATAGTGTGTCATCTTTGCCTTGGATTAGCAATCCACTGATTGCAAACCAAATAAAGCCTCTGTGTCTGATTTGCATTTTATTAGTCTCTTTATTTTGATTACAAGTTCTTTTGAATTAGTTAAATATCCGAGAAAGGTGTGTTTTTTTTGCAGGGTAATTCACCCCTCCCCTCTTGCCGGCCTCCAAAGGGACCAACAAGTGGTATCAGAGCAAGGCGCGCTTCAAGAGGACTAACCGCCGATCGAAGCAACTAGATGGTCGGACCAAGCATCATTCCACCAAAATTCAAGGGGAACTTCGCAGACTGGAAGCGTCGTATGGAGGTATTTCTAAAAACTGATTTCGAAATTCAGTTTATTATAAAGTATGGTTTTTTAGCTCTAACAAATCAAGATGGAGAAGAAAAAGAAGAGAGCAATTGGACAAAGAAGGAGCAGAATGAATCTATAGCAAACAGCCGTGCGGAATATCACCTGCTGAGCGTGTTACCAGCTCAAGAGGTCAACCACATCGGAAGCTATTCATCTGCTAAAGAACTCTGGGAGAAGTTCCTGGAACTCCACGAAGGCACGTCTGAAGCGAAGCTCGCCAGAAGAGACATCCTCCGGAACAAGTTGATGAACATTCGTCTGGAAAAAGATGAGAAGGTAGCCAATCTACACTCGAAGGTAAAAGAACTGATTACCGATCTCGAGAACCTCGGAGAAACGGTAACAAATCGAGACAACATACGCTATGCACTCAACACGTTTCCTAGAACTCCAGAATGGACATCAATCGTCGACGCCTACTACATTTCGAAAGATCTGGAGGTTAGTCCTTTAGAAGAATTGTTCTCCACTCTTGAATTGCATGAAACCAGGTGTGCAGGAACAAAGGAAACAAGCCAGATGATCGCACTAAATGCAACCAAAAGGGATGAACTCGAGTCAGACTCAAAAGATGATCAGGAAGCATATATGGTAAGAAACTTTAAAAAGTTTTTTAGATCTAATAAATTTAAAGAAATGCAGGATAAAAAGAATCCAAGAAATAGAAGAAAGATACGGTGCTACCAGTGTCAAAAGGAAGGACATCTAAAAGAAGATTGCCCAGAACTAAAGAAGGACAAAGGCAAGATTCCCAAGAAGCACAAGAACCTAAAAGCTACTTGGGACGACACTTCTTCATCTGAGTCCGAGATTCAAGAATATGCCGGGATAGCACTGATAGCAAGCTACGAAAGGCAAAGTACATCAGAACCCAGCATCGATGAAGGGGGAGCGACCTCAGATGAAAGTAGCGAAGTAGGGGGAGATTCAGGCTTCAAGTCTGATATGGTAAGTGAGGTATGCCTCTTACCCCCTGATCAACTTTACTTTGGTATTAAGGCAATGGCTAAATCTATGCATAAATTAAAAAATAAAAATACCAAATTAGAAAATGAAATTTTAGAAACAAAATTTTTTTTGGAAAAATCATGTCTTATAGAGGATTTTGATAAATTGAAAATTGAAAATTGAAAATGAAAAACTAAAAGAAGAAATAGAAAAATTGAAAAAAATCTAATGGTTCAAATATTTCTACTTTTAGAAATTATAGAGGTTTAAATTGGTATTATAGATTTCATCAAAATCAAATTAGAAATATATCAAAAGTCTATGTACCTAGGAAATACTTAGTTAATCCTGTAGGTAGGAACCTCTATTGGGTTCCAAAAACCTGTTTAACTTGAATTTTAAATTAAACTTAGTATCTTTCAGCAAGAAAGTTAAACAGATAGTTTCTTTATGAGGTTTTGTCTAAGGAAGTGGTTGTTGCTCCAATAACCAAGAAGGCCTAGTGCCTCACCACGACCTGGAAGCCAAAATACTGAAATCAAATGTTTAATTAACTTTCTGAAAAAGTATTAAAGTTAGAATTAAATAATGCTTGAAAGTTTTTAAACAGTTGTTGTGAAAATTTTTGTTTAACTTAGAAAATGTTTCTGTTGCAAATATGCTTTAAAGGGTTATTCAATTTTTTTTAGAAAATATTTTCAAAAATATTTAGTTAAAAAAAAATTATCTTTAGAAATTAATTTTTTTCGTGTTTTTATCTTAGAAAAAAAATTTTGCCTTAGAATTTTTTTTTTAAATTGCTTTAGAATTTTTTTAAAAATAAGTTTCAAACTTAAATTTTAAGCAATTTTTTTTAACACTTATATTTTTTTAAAAATGATTTACTTAAATTTTTTAAAAAAAGAAAAATTCTCAAGAGTGTCTTTACTTAGACATTATGCTTAAATTTTTTTAAGATTTTACCTTAGACTTATTTATAACCCCAATTTTTTTGTGATCAAAGGGGGAGAAGTATGTTAAGTCTAGGGAGAGGTAATACTATTTTTCAATTGAAAAATATTTGGACTTATTTGCATATTAATTTTTTTATGCATCTATTTTACCCTAACTTAACTTGAGTTGCTCACATCAAAAAGGGGGAGATTGTTGGAACCCCAAGCTGTTTTGATGTGATCAAACAAGCTAAGTTAGGTCCTGCGTTGTCTAACCGTTGTGTCTAAGTGTGCAGGAGCTTAGGAACACAAGAAGTCGAGCGGAAGACGCGGCTAGCGAGAAGGACGACACGGGAGAGAGCCGACGGGCTCGGTGCGTCCAAGGGATGAGGTGACCGCGGAAGAGTACACCGGTAGACGAGAAGAACGTGCGCGGTGTTCGAGGGATGAGAAACCGGGAAGGAAGGCTGCTCGAGGAGAAGGCCGGAACTTGGGTTCGGGTGAGCCCTATTCCGGATGGCCGAGATCACCCAAGCTACCGGAGCCGGAGCGAACAAGACCCGGACCGAGACGAGCTGAACCAGAGCTGAAAAAGTCAACTAAGCAGTCCGGGGCGCCCTGAACAGCCCGGGGCGCCCGGAACCCTTCCGAGCGCCCGGACCTGGATTTTGACCAGGATCGCGTCAAACGCGATCTGATCGTTGGGGGATAAAATTTTATCCCCCCAGGGCACCCGGAACCCCTTCGGGGCGCCCCGACCAGTGCTATAAATATAGCATTGATCTGCACAGTTAAATCATCTCACTTGTAATCAGTTTTCTCTGTGCTTTCATTTCTGTTTCTTTTATTTGTGTTGTCAATGCTGTAAGAGGCTACTCCGCCCAGAGGAGAATCAGATAGTGCGTCATCTTTGCCTTGGATTAGCAATCCACTGATTGCAAATCAAGTAAACCCTCTGTGTCTGATTTGCATTTTATTAGTCTCTTTATTTTGATTACAAGTTCTTTTGAATTAGTTAAATATCCAAGAAAGGTGTGTTTTTTTGTAGGGCAATTCACCCATCCCCTCTTGCTGGCCTCCAAAGGGACCAACAGTAGACACCTATGAATATCGTAGAAAGGTAGGGAAAAAATTATGAGAAAGTCTGAAAGTGAGGTTCGTGACCCATTTGTGCTGGTGGTTTGCCCACCTTGGCTAAAAGTATTAGTTTTTATAAAGTCTACGCTGCATGGATTCTAGACAATCGAAATAAGAATTCGAATAGAAAAAAAATAAGAACAAGAATCTAGTTTCATTTGTAAATTTGGCATAACAATTAAATACGAAATTCTATAATTACAAAGAATCTGAATGCAGGGGAATTGTCATTGTTCGTCGTATAGAGTTCGTCGATCTGACAATTCTGCGGAAGAAGAAGGAGGAGAAAGTTTTCTTCCGGAGGAGTAAGGGTTGACGACATCGAATGTTCTTCGTCAATGGGGAATGAAGAGAGGTTTCAAAAGATGACCTAATCCTCTAGGGACCAACTCATTATAAAGTACACATCCATTATTAGCCCATAGATGATAATGGATGCAGGTAATGAGTTTTACACATATGAGATCCATATCCAATAGCCTGAAAACCCAATAACTTTAAGTTAATCACTTAAATGGGTTCAGATCGTATTAGCATATACAAATTGCAATTAAACCCACGTAATAGAGATAAAATCCAATAATCTCCCACTTGGGCTATTTGTGCTTTGCATAAGATATACAAGTAAACTTTAGTTGATATCAAACTTTATGGGTATATAGTACCCCTATTAACAATTTGGTTTATTAACTTCATTGGTATAGGACTAAAGAGAGCATAGCTACTGTATATGATCGTAACAAGCTCCAACAATAATCACAATATCAATGTCATTAATGACATAGATCAGGATGTGGATGTGTAGATATAAATTACATGAAATGTGATTAACACATATCAATTTTCAACTAGTCCTAAGTGACCCAAAAGAGTTTGATCATATTTGCAAATACCGTATGCTAAACTGTAATAGCAAATTATGATCTAAACCTTATGATTCCTAAATTTACACATGAAACTAGGTCATCTTTTGAGACCTCTATTGTTCTCCCACTGAATTTGACATATTTGCACTGATAAACAGGATTTTCTTTAAATTTAAATGAGATAACCACTTGATCAAATTTCTAATATCACTGACAGGACGTCTGCTTTAAACCATAAATGGACTTCTTTAATCTGCATACTAGGTGCTTTGAGTCCTTAGAATCAAAGTTCTCTGGTTGCACAATATATATAAACTTCTTTATGTCTTCACTGAGGAATGCAGTATTTACATCCATTTGATGTAGCTCCAAATCATAATGAGCTACAAGTGTCATAATTACCCTAAGGGAGTCTTTAGTGGACACAGGTGAGAAAGTCTCCTTGTAATCAATGTCTTCTTTCTGAGTGAATCCCTGGTAAAAAGACGAGTCTTATACTTTTCAACATTGCCTCTTGAATCTCACTTGATTTTAAATATTCATTTACAACTAACGGGCTTCTTACCTTCAGGCTTATCCTAATTTTCTCTTACAAGATTTTCAACGATAAAAAAAATTATATTATACTAAAAAAACTTAATCTAGTATACAAACAACAAATCGATGAAAAATTTAAACTTTATTGCCAATAAAAATAACGAAACAGAAACTTAGCTCTGATACCAATTGTTAGTTTTTATAAAACCTATGCCGCATGAATTCTAGACAATCGAAATAAGAATTCGAACAGGAAAAAAATAAGAACAAGAATCTAGTTTCATTCTTAAACTTAGCATAACAACTAAATATGAAATACTGTAATTACGAAGAACCTGCATGCAGCGGAATTGCCATTATTCTTCGTGTAGAGCTCATTGATCCGATAATTCGGTGGAAGAAGAAGGAGAAGAAGATTGGTCTTCCAGAGGAGTTAGGGTTGATGGCACCAAATCCTCTTTATCAATGGGAAATAAAGAGACGTCTCAAAAAATATCCTAATCATCTGAGACCAACCCATTATAAAGTGTATATCCATTATCAACCCGTAGATAATAATCAATACTAGTAATTAATGAGTTTTATACATATAAAATTCATATTCAATCATTCAAAAATCTAATAATTTTAAGTTAAATCACTTAAATAAATTCAGATCATATTAACATATACAAATTATAATTAAACCCACGTAAAATCCAACAATAAAAACTCGAATGGCCTGACAGGCTCGGCCTAATTACTTAGCAACTCGTTTGACAAGTTAAATCTCGGATGAGCTCGGACCAATATAGGTTAACTAGGCAACTCGGGGTAGACGTGTATCGCTTGGACACTTGGAGCAGTTAGATACTGACTGTATCATCTATCATTATTAAATTTTCGATTAAAGATATTCGTCATGCAATATATTCAAAATTTAGCTGTCTAAAGCGATAAATTATATTCCAAGAAAAATAGTTGTAAAATTCGCAAAAAATAATACTTTTTGGACTATTTTGTAAATTCGAAAAATCATAGGAGTCGTTTTAAAATCTTCCCAGATATAATCCCTAAAACCTCTTCCGCGTCTTTCGTTCTCTCCGGTCCCCCGCAACGTTTTCCATCCTCTTTTCTTCTTCATCTCCACCCGCGACGACCGCTGCTGCGATGCCCTAGGTAAGTTTCTTCTTGGATCTCTTGATCCTCTTTCTTTTTCCGGCGAGTGCGACTGCTTGGAGTCTTTCGATTCATATCTGTACCAGTTAATAGCCCTGGGTATTGATACCACAGAAGGAGAAGTTCTAGGCGGTCAGTGTCAGTGAGAAAGTCTTCTTTATCTTCTATATGTAGATTTTGTATGGCATATACCATTGTATTCAGTTCAACTGGAACCTCTTCTTACTTTTTCGTATCTATCACCTGTACTCCATCACATAATTTCTCTGAGGTTTTGTGATAGAACTGATTTTTTTTTTCCTTTTTCAAAATGATATTTTGTAGATTCTTAATGGCTCGATGGGATGAGATTTTGACGCTCCCAGTGCAGAACCCACAAACTTTGGAGTTCTCTGCTGCAGATATTGTGTGGTCAAGAGTGGAAGGATGGAGAGACAAAATGGATCGGCTTGCGCTTATTCCCTTCTCAAGGGTGAATGATTTTGTACGAGGTGAATCCAATAACAAGGAATGCCCAACCAGGTTCCATGTTGAAGCACGTAGGAGGCGCCCTCCTCAGATGGCATACAAACCAAAAGTCGATGGGATTCTTGAGTATATTCTGTAAGTGGTAATCCAGAACTAGTATACTGCAGTTGGCCTCTTCTGTGATTGTGGCAGATAGAAAGGAAAACCTGGACTTATTGACCAGGGCCATACTGTTTAGTATATTTGCTATGATTATTATGATATGCAGGGATATCCTTCTTCTCTGACAAAAATGACTATTATCTGGGTGATTATTGATTGTCTCTCATGATAGTTGTTTTAAGTTTGTGCAGCTTTGCCATCATTTGATTTTTAAACTACAGCCATTTTTACACAAATAATTCCTGTGGCACTGACTTACTGATATCTTAGTTCAAGTTTATGTATCCTTTGTACCCTGGATCAAGGACACCTATTTACATTTGTATGAGCAGATGCATTGTCGATTGTTTGGACTTTAGTTTCTTTTATTGATCTATTTCTAAGCATAGAATTCTATTGTAGATATTGGAACTGTTGATTACCTATTACAGACATATTTCTATATACATAATGGTTTTACCATGATGCAGATATTGGTGTTCGTTTGGGCCAGATGACCATAGGAAAGGTGGTGTAGTTCGCCCTAGCAGGCATTATACTACGAAGAGGAAATCTCCTGCTGGACGACCAAACACAAAGAGAGGTTGTGTATGTCATTTTATTGTAAAGAGGTTAATAGCTGAACCTTCTCTTGCTCTTATCATATACAATCAAGATAAACATGTTGACAAAAAAGGGTTACCTTGCCATGGTCCTCTTGACAAGAAAGCTGCTGGGACACGAGCAATGTTTGCACCTTACATTTCTGATGAACTTCGTCTTGAAATTATCTCACTACTCTATGTTGGGGTTCCTGTTGAAACCATAATGCAGAGGCATACTCAAATGGTCCAGAAGCAGGGTGGACCATGTACTCGAGATGATCTTCTCACCCATAGGTATGTGCGAAGGTTGGAGAGAAAGATTAGGCGTTCAGCCTTTGAGCTGGATCCAGATGATGATGTTAGCATTGGCTTATGGATCGAAAGCCATAGGGATCACATTTTCTATTATGAAAATTTCTCAAGTTCAGATCCTTTTATTTTAGGCATTCAGACAGAGTGGCAACTTCAACAAATGATTCAATTTGGCAACCACAGTATTCTAGCATCTGATTCAAGGCTTGGCACTCACAAATTAAAAGTATGAATGGTTTGTACACTTTCCACCAAAACTTGTTAACTTCATCCTACAAGTTGAATTCTCATTTTTTTTTTTTTTTTTTTTTTTTTGCTTTAGCATCCGGTACACAGTCTCCTCGTCTTTGACTCAAACAATAATGCTATTCCAGTTGCTTGGGTCATTGCCCCAAACTTTGCAAGTCGGGAAATATTTAGATGGATGGGAGCCCTTTATGATAGAGTTCATTCTAAAGATCCAACATGGCAGTTGGGTGGTTTTATTGTTGATGATCCATTAGCTGATGTGATGTCTATCAGGTATTTAGTATTCTCCTAATACAGAATGATCTGTTATGTAAATTAATGCATTTGATCTGTGTTCAGGGAAATATTCAACTGTTCTGTAATAATTAGCTATTGGCGTGTTTTGCATGCATTTCGTAAAAGCTTGATTAATAAATGTTTTGAGAGAGAGGTCCGAGCTATGATGTCAAAACGTCTTGGAGAAGCATTGTCCAGCATTTGCAAAGGGCATGGCGGCATGGATCTTTTTGAAGCATTCATGGAAGATTTTGTTGATTGCCGAGAGTTCTTGGACTACTTTAGTGCTACTTGGTTTCCTAGACTTGGTTGGTGCAGATTTGATCAGAAAATATCAATTAAAATCTTCGTGGTTCTTATTGCTGATCTTTCTCTCTTTCTAAAAAAACAGGTGCTTGGATTGCTGCTTTAAAATTTCTTCCATTGGCTAGTTCAGAAGCTTCAGCAGCTATTGAATCATATCATCATCTGCTGAAGCTCAGGCTCCTAAATGAGTTGGACTCGAGTGTTTACCAGCGTGCAGATTGGCTGATAGATAAGTTGGGAACCAAAGTACATTCATACTACTGGCTGGATGAATATTCTGAGAAAGAAAGTTTCACCCGCTACTGGAAAGATGAATGGAGAAGCGGATTCACATCTTGGCAGCAGGCACTCAGGATTCCTGATTCTGATGTTCTCATTGATGGCAAATGTGCCAAAGTAGTGAATCAGAAAAACCGAGAGAAGCTGCATGAAGTATGCAATCCTGGTTCTGAGTTTGTGATATGTGATTGTGACTGGTCTAGAATGGGGAACCTCTGTGAGCACGCTATCAAACTAACTAAGTTCCTTCGTGATAGAGGATTGGCTGCACCATCATCAAGCCTCAATGAGTTTAACCGGATTTTAGCAAGTATTTTACATTGTCCACCACATGATTCTGTGATGCGTGATCATGCAGTGGCTTTGGCTCTCTCTGTTCAAACACAACTAAACTCACTCATTGTCCTGAAAAATAATAGTGCAGTTCTTAACAATGAGGTTACCCGGGTCCAGCAGATAGCCGATGATACGTTATTGTCCAATGTTGAAAATTCTAAAAATGCTGATGATGTAAGTACCATGTGTCTGTCAGTTTCCAATGACACAAGAGACACTTTGGGTAGTACTGAAAACACTGCACTGGAAACTTCTATTGATAGAGGAGATGCTTGTATGAAATCTGAGGCAAATTCAGGTGGCCTGCAACCAAAGAAAGAGTTGGTTACTTCAGGCCCTATAGACTGTGATTATGCAGGTTGAAGTAGCACATTTGTTTAACTGATACTGTTAGTTGGTCAGTGATTTTAGATGTGAGTCAACAATTTGGTGGTTCAACAGAATATGATGAACATCTGCTTTTTCAGTAATTGTAGTTAATTGTTTCTCATTTGTATTTGCTATCTTTTTTCTATGAGTCAGAATACAAAAAATGTGTTGGGATTAAAGGTGGCAATTGAATAAGCATGGTGTAGAGACAAAATTCACATCCAACTAGTTTAATTCAATTGTTGAGGGCAAGATCTCATTAAATGATTTGAAATTTCTTGTAGAAAAAATGGGTTGGAATTGAAGTTGACAAATAAGTATGGTCCATTGATACATAGATGGTGATTTCTAAAATGCCCCTTAATATATATATATATATATATATATATAAAGTTTGATGGCGGCATTTGAACAATAAAATTAAACTTGTGAAAGCATTCTGATATTAAAGAAAGGCTAAATAACTTAAAGTCCATTTTGTGTTCTATCAATTAATAGTTTGTTCTTGTATTTAAAAAATAATTTTAACCCCTTTTGGCATGAAATCAAGAAGAAAAATAATAATAAATCATTAAAATAATCCATTATTTTATTGATCTAAATTCTAATTCTAAACATTAAAATTATTCTGACTGAATTATTCTTAAAAAATAATAACCTCATACTTCTAGACAAAAATATAAAAGTAAAAATAAAAAATTTCATATGATCGTACTTAATCTTAACCAAATCTGATATATATATATAGATAAAATTTTCAGTTGTTCTTGGAAAAAAATTAACAAAATTTATACATATATCAGCATAAACAATATAAAAATAGCAACTCTAAAAAGGATAATTATCCAAAAAATCATTCTACCACGCTCACTAAACCAAAAAAAAGAGAATTTTAAATTGACAATGAAATAAAGTTTATCATTAAAAATCTTCTCTTCATCATCAAATGTGACATATAATAAAATAAGAGTGAAATGTTGGTATTACAAAATTGAACGAATACGCACATCAAAGACATTATAAAATTTAAGAAGGAAGTTTAGTGCTCATAAAATTAGTGTTCAAATATCTTAATATATCATATAAAAGCAAAACCACAAACATATGATGGATGTCAACTACTATTTGCAAATAGAAAAATAGTGGATGTAGGTTCTTCCGATCGATGGATGAAATAGAAAATGAAACATAATACTTCAACAGCTTCACCTTCCAAAAAATTCAGGTTAAGGTTAAGTTTTCAACGATCATATGAGATTTTTTATTTTTACTTTTTTTTTTTATCTAGAAGTCTAGTTACTTTTCAGTAAAAATGTTTCAGTTAGAATAATTTAAACATTCAGAATTAAAATTTAGGTTAACAAAGTAATGAGTTATTTTAGTCATTTAATATTTTTTTTTCTTTTTTACTTCATGCCAAGGGATTAAGTATTATTTTTTAAATATTAAAGGTGAGGTTAAATTGCTACTTTATAGAAATAAAACGGTTAGACGGGCAAACTCGTAGTCATTTGGTGAGGTGTGCCAACCATCATCTTGGCGGATTGGGAAATCCCCAACCTAATTCAATCTAAGGCGGGTTGTGAGTTAGGCAAGTCAATCCACATGCCCATCAAATTTTTTTAAAAAAATTTATAAAAAGTTTCATATCTTCAGATTTCATCAATCAAATATATTTAGAAAGAAGTATTTTAAATGCAAATGGACACAAAGAGTACTCACATTCAATGAAAAATATTATTTTTATTTTAAAATTATAATAAATTGAAATAAAATTTAGTTTGTCTGTGTTTCTCTATTTATGGACTAATCCAAACTTATTGTGGGCTAATCCACATGAGTTGCAGGCCTAGGTTGGTCAGTCCATGATAGAATTGAATTAATAACATTTTAATTTAATCTATTTAAATTATTTAGCAGGATCAATTAATCTGATGGCTATAATTTAAATTGTCAGTTCTAAATAGGAAGCACATGAGGTCCAATGAAATGCTCAGATGTGGGTCCGGGAGTTGAATTAATAGCTTGATACCCATAAATTAAGTTGTTAGATGTCAAATATATAAAGTAGATCTGTGGCCATAATTTTTACACGTGCAAGAAAAAGACTAGCCATAATGTATAATTAATAATTGATGCTTTATATTTTGAAAATTATATATATTGCTGTCTTTTCAAGTGCCAAAAATTCCAGGAAATTGGCATGTTCATTGAGTGCTCTGTTCTTGATTGATATCTATCATTTTCTTTATCTTGATTTCTTAAATTATTTGTTATATATATATATATATATATATTTTGAACTAAAGTTAAAATAATTATCAAAATTAATTTAATATTTTTAAAAACTTGAGTTTAATTAACTCTCATTAAATTTGTTTGTTTAAAAGTTTTTATATTTATTTAGTTAGAAAACTTGATTTTGAAAATTTATTGTTTTTTTACTATATCTGATAAGAATTTTATTGAACTTTATTTATAAATATTATTCAATGGTCATTATCAAATTTAATTCATTAACTACTCTAAACCAAAAAAAACTATTGATATTTATCTCAAACGACTTTATATTAAATAATCAATATATTTGTTTTTCAGATTTTTAGGTGCTTGATAGCTAACATTGGTCCACTTAATTTAATTGATGAACACTCCTCTATTTTGTTAAGAGTTTGGTCAACTTAGTGTTTTTTTTGGATGGTCTTGTAGTTAGTATATAAGGTACTGTTATTATAAAATTGACATAGTCGAGGGAAATACTTTTCTCATATGTTAGTCATTATTCCAAAAACTAGTAATCACTCATAATTTATTTCCTTCGTATTGACCTTAAGACGAGTTGACGGAGACGAGTATAGTCATCTTTTGCCAACATGAATTTAGTCAACTTATTACATATGTAAATACTTGAAGAAATTTTTTTTCCACTTTTTAATTATTTAAAGATTGACTATAAATTAATCCTATGATTTATATTCCTTCACTCAACCTAGAAATGAATTATCAAGGATATCTAGGATAAACATAATTACTTTTTATTATAATTTTACTACAATATTGTTCCAATAGTTTAGTGAATTTATTGAATTAATTTTTTTAATGGCTCTTCTATGGCGGTTTTATATTTTCTTAAAGAAGGTAAATTATAAAGACATTTATCTTAATACAAAGACTTTTTATATGAGGAAGATTAGACACTTAATAAAATATTTTATAACCATTAAAAATTAACTTAAGATCGATTAAACTAACTAATAATTTATTCAATTTATTACTTCAATAGTTTAGTCAATTTATGCGACACTCACGGCTTTATCGTTAAGTATTAATGAGAAACAATTAAGTTTTTTTTTTTGGTTTAGAAGTAGTTAATGAATTAAATTTGATAATGACGATTGAAAAATATGGTTAAATGCTTACAAGGGACCAACTCCAAACCTTTCAGACATTTTGATTATAATCATTCCTACTGTAAATTTTTAATACAATTTTTGAGAGGGTGAAAATATTTTCTTAGTGTACCTCCATTTCTGAAATAGAATAAGAAAAATAAAATAATCTAAAGTAAAATAGAGTTGAAGTATTTCTCACCTTGACTTTTTGAACGAGAAGAGCATGCAATAAATGTTTTTAGTATTCTGCAATGACTTTAAAAACCTTTTATTTTTCAAGCTGTATAACATAAAATCTTCAAAGAGACTTTAAGAAATCTTTAAAATTACAAAATTATACTATAAAAAATTATGATATTAATTCATCTAATCTTAAAGTTGAAAAGATGACATACTAGTCACGATAGTTGAATAATTGACTGGAGAAGGATTTTTCTCTTTTTAGAGAGACCTTGTGAACTTGCACATACGTCGACGATCCGATAGAAGATTAGCGATCAAAAATCAAGGAAGAGAATCTCTGGTAAGATTATTCGGTGCTCAATTTAGTACGGTCCTAGATGAAGGAATTGAAGAGAGAGTAGTCGCGCGAGAATAGGGTTCGGATGATGTAAAATTGCATACCTTGCCTACGGAGAGGAACCTCCCTTTATATACCACCTATCATAACTTCTGTAATCATAAGATGGCATCGAGCATCGGAGTTTGCTAATTTGTTGTGTAATAAGTATACAAGAAATCTTTTATTACCCACAGATGTACCTCTTTTGTCTTTTATGGCTTAGTCCTTTAATGAAGTTGTTACAGAGATATGCTATCATAAATGATCGCCCAATCGGAAACAGGATAACCTCTGAAGGAGTTCTCAAAGGAATATTCCCCGATAATCCTGACAGGTTGTTAAAATGTTGTTTATTGCTTATCTGCTGAATATATCTCGATCGGCTAACAAAGCTGACTGTCTTTATACCTGCTCTTGTATTGTTGGATCGAGGAATTCGCTAGAGGGGGGAGGGGGGGTGAATAGCGATTTAAAAATTCGTTTAGAGTAAGCAGCGGAAAAGTAAAATCACAACGGTAACAAGAACCGTTTTACTTGATTCGGAGCCTTCGCCGACTCCTACTCCAAGACCCGCACTCGTCGAGTGCTTTCATTAGGTAATCGACTAGCAATTCGAAAATGATATTACAAATGAAAGTACAGAAATGCATAAAAATAAAATACCGACAACAATTAAGTAAAGAGACACTACAACAAAAACCCTCATAGACATCGATTTTCCACCGGTGTCTATTACATTTTCGACCGATGTCTATGAAGGCGATGTAAAAGGTCTGCCATTTTAGACATCGGGTTAAAACCGGTGTAGTATCACTTAACGACATCGGGTGTAAAACTGATGTAATATTATACGTTAATAACACCAGTTTTGGCAGCGGTATACAACCGATGTAATATTAGTTAATGACACCGGTTTTACAGCGGTGGAAAATCGATGTAATATCAGTATTGTTTAACGACACAAATTCGATTTCCGAAACAGTGAAAAACCGTCAGTATCCAAGAAAATACACAAATATTCATAAATTACACAAATATTCTTCTTCCATCAGTATCCATAAAATACACAAATATTCACAAATTATATAAATATTCTTCTTACAACAGTATCCATAAAATACACAAATATTCTTTTTACATCAAAAGCTAATAGATATTGTACACATCAAGGTAGAGCATCGTGAGTCAAAAATCAAGCTGAGGCTACATTAAATTTTGAGAATCAGAATCTGTTCAACTTGCTATACTGCTCCATTCTTCTTGCGCCTTTCATTTCCCTAATCTCACCACTTTTCACCTTCAAATGCCTAGTTTTCTGAGTTAAAACATCCACTGTTCTAATCTGTCAAACAAAAGTATCATTTGGTCTACTTAACTACAGCAAAGAACAAAAATAGAAGAAATATACATGCTATAGAAGTCCTAGAATATCACCATCAGAAAGAAAAAATCACACTTTGTGGACATAAAAACTCAAACATATCCAACAAACTACCTCTTGCAGTTCCCTCTTGACATTTTCCAGCCCACCAATATCATCCCAGTTGACATTTGGTACTTCAACAACCTGATCAAAACCCAACAAACTATCAGCATATCTCAAGGTAGAAATAGAAGTGGTTTTTAGGCCATTCATCAACATATGACAGTAAACACAAGTTACAAACCAGACACAAGTTTAATTTCTTGAGTTGAACACCAATGTCAAATTTCTCATTTTCAATTCTTGCAGCAACAATTTATTTTAAAAATTCATGTAGATAATCATATTTAGAAGGAAAAAAACTAACTGAAAATGATTACAATTACCAAAGCAAAGACTTACAGTTTCACGGAGGGCAGATGGGTTACTAGATCCCAAAGCAGTCTTAAAGTGTTCCTTTGTAGCAGACATAGAATTGAGAATCTCAGCATCAATTGATTCATCTTCTAGATCGATTATGTCCATCTTTTCACGGATACACTGGAGAGCAGCTTCAGTGCATAAAGCAGCAAGGTCAGCCCCAACATAGCCATGAGTATCCTTAGCAATCCTTTCCAAATCAATCTGCATTGAATAAATCAAATTTCATAACTTGGACATTCACTGCAAGATATCTATTAACAAGGTAACAACAATTGGTAATGTTCACATACATCATCAGATAGCTTCATGTTCTTAGTATGGATGCGAAGAACCTCCAATCGGCCAACCTCATCAGGAACACCAATGTCAATTTCTCTGTCAAACCTACCGAATCATCTAAGAGCTGGATCAATAGTGTTTGGCATGTTCGTAGCCCCAATGACAATTACATGAGCACGAGACTTCAACCCATCCATCAGTGTCAACAGTTGAGAGTTGAAATGCACTGGTATGCATAAATGCACCAGTAAATCAAAACCCTAACATAGAGTTGAAATGCACTGGTATATATTCATGAGATTACTTATGGAAGAAACGATTAGGAACTAATCAAGACTGAACCAAACAAGATAGATGTAGCTAACATAAACCAAATGAGTGAAACCAGTCACTCATGCATAAACGAGACATGGAACTAGCATATGTTGAATCAAATTACAGGAACTATGATCCACTCCAATTACAACCATCAATGTGAGCTCATGAAAACATTGAATATTTACAAGAGAAAAATACTGCTACAACATTTCAGCATTTGCAAGTAGAAAAGTGATTATTAAGAACATTTATAATCATAATAGATACATGAATTAAATAATTTATAGATGAAATAAAAAAAAAAGATAAAAGCATAACTGATTGTCAGAAAGCTTCAAGCAATGACAGGTAGCTTGATTAGTTGGATTACAAAACCCAAACAACTATATAATAAATCCAAATTTGATCAAACCAGTAACTTAAATCAATAAATGAAAAATGTTGTTAACATGTTTGTTCAACATTGTTGTCTCCTTGTTTAGGAGCATTCTTCATAGCCCGCATGAATTTTTAAACAAAAATCATGTCTAGTACTGTTTTTCATTTTTCTGAACAAGTACAAATATAGAGGTACAACAAAAAAACTCCAGAAAGTATTTGCAAAAGTCAAACAAACATATACGTATAAAGTAGCATCAAACTCTATTCACAAATATGTATCTCAACTAAAGAAATCACATTCTAGATGTTGGTGAAGTATTAACACTTTGGCCAATATCTAAGTCTTCGACAAGGTAATTTCTAAATACTTTTACACATGATCAATAGGAATATATATCAGATGTTGGCTGTCCAACATGGGTACAAAGAAAGGTTAAGAATCCAAATATCTGAGGTCAAGATTAGACGTGTTAGTTAGATCTTTATTATTTCTGATCGTATTTTCTCATGATGATCTGCATTCTATTATTGTTTCTAGTAATAGCATTTAATTGGATGGAGTAGATTTTTGCAAACTAAATGCCTCCAAAAATATCTTACGAGCAGAAAAGGTCACAACTAACATTGATAAAGCAAATTACTCAACATCAACAGGAGTTGAACACAAATGCATGGAAGAATCTGGGAAACCACTGAGGAAGAAAGGGAAAATCCCTTCCACTTATCAAACTTACTATGTCAGTCTAGTATAGCCAAATAAGCAAATATTGATAAAGCTTGATGTTTGTAGCCAAATAAGCAAATATTGATAAAGCTTGATGTTTGTAAGGCCCTGTATGCAAAAGTAATGGTAAGTTACCATCAGTCATCGTCAGTTAGAGTAATAATGCAATAATAGAAACAATGTGGAACTACTCTCCTCAAGAAACTAGCTTAAGTTCTAAAAGTCTTGTATGCATTACTGCAAACTTAATATCTTGAAAGAATATCCAGACATGAAATTTGATTTTGATAGGAAAACAATAACTTCAAAACACGCGGAGCAAAAACAAATAGAGATTATAAAGCTCACTCTTCCAATCTTTGGTGTGCAAAAATCACAACTAGAGATTTTTCAGCATCTTTTGGTATAAGGGATATTGAATCTGATGGTTCATCCAGAATACGGATAATGCAATTAGCATAAACCTGTGGATGCTTCAATAATGGTTAATTCATTACTAAAGCAAAAGTTCATTGATTGAATATAACATTTTTTTGTTTTAAAAAAACATGCCTCAGCAATCAATAGACTCTCATCGTCTCTCAATGAAGAAGCAACACCTAGAACCTGAATAAGGTCCTTCAGTTTCCCAGATTTGGGCACATTTATTGTGTGAGCAGATGACTCAGTATTACAATCAGTACTGAAAACAGCAACATCATGTTCATGCATTTGTGTTAATCTTACTAGTGTTATATTGACCGATCTAATCTCACTTATCTAGACGCTCGATATACTTGTATCCTTAGACTCCTTGTTTATAAAAGGAAAGATAATCTAATGGAGTTATGATGTGGTGTGATGTAAGTGTAATGACAACTTAATAGGTATCTCTGCAAGAGACCATGAAAAATTCGTATATTTTTGACCTTGCGTTTTTTAGTTTGAATCTTTACCATCTTCATGTTCACTGTGTTTTTCACTTCAACAGTGTACAAGAAAACTAAGAATGCGTTTAGTAAAGTGACGCTAGATTTACCTTGTTCGCCAACATGCTTGAATTCTTCAACCTGTTTGAAATTAAGCCATGGCTTCACCCACACTTTGGCCTCGTACAACTTCTTCTCCCCTCCCTCAACTGCCGCCACCGTCAAGTGATGCAGAGTTCCAGCGACAACCTGCTCCCTCGCCTTCACAACACATGCAAACTCCAGAAGTGCATTCTGGGCATCGACAGATCGAAAAACATTGGTCTAGAGAAAAAGCCCCAATTTTGGGAGAGAAAAAAAATAGTAATTAGGAGGAGCGCGAGACCTGTTTCTTGTTGTGCTCGTCGACGGCGAAGCGAGCGACGATATAGGTTAACTTGTTAGATCAAAAAATGCAATTACCCTAAACATTCGATGCGATTGAGTATTTTGTGGTCTGGAAACCTCCTCCAACCAGCAGCCTTCGCGATCATTCCTGCTCGACTCGACGAATCACCTGATCTCCTTCCTTCCTTCCTTCCTTCCATCCATCCATGGCGACTTCGATTCCCATCCACACTACACTCAACCCTCGCCTTCTCTCTCGCAACTCCACCTTCCTCCAGCAGGCCACCCCTCTGACCCGCTCCGCTTTCACTTTCACCCCCTCCGCCAAGCTCGACCTCTCGGAGACCATGGGTGGTCGCGGCCTCTGCAACGGCGAGCGAGGCATCCGCCACGAGCTCCAGCGGACCACCATGGAACAGCCGCCTTCGCCTCCTCTCGCCTCCCCACCCGCTCCTGCCCCGCCTTCTGCCGTCGGCGTGGACGAAGACGCTTTCGAAAAGGAGCTCTTCGGCCTCACCAGAGGCTTCCCAGGCGGCGAAAAGGGCCTCAAAGTTTTCATCCAGCGGAACCCCTCTCCTTCCGAGGCAAAGGCAAGGGCGGGGGCGAGGAGAGCATCGCGGTGTTGCTGGCGCGGGCGAAGCCGAAGCTCCCCGAGCTTCCCCTTTTCCTGCCCGGGATGATCGTGATTGTGAAGATGATAAGATCTTTAATGGATCTAATAGATCCTTTAACTTTATTTTAAAAAATTTTATTTTTTTTTTAAAATAAGTTTTAGACTTTTTCTTTTTCCTTCTATATAAGTTTTAATAAGACATTTTCTTTTAAAAAAATATTTTTATTTTATTTTTCTTTTATACCTTTTCTTTTGAAAAGGTAGTTTAGGTCTCTATTTAAAGAGACGTTATGTAATTATGGAGGACAAGTAATTTCCCTTTTAATTAATCAATTTCATTTGATTATTGGAGGTCGATCCCCTCGAAGCGATCACCCTATTCCCCTTTTCCCTTTCTCTTTCGATTTTTTCACGTGATAGGCCCCTGGTTCCTATCAGAAGAACCCCAAGAACCCTTTCCACATGTACAGTGGGATCGTGCAGAGGGTCACCGACGGGAAGGCCGGTGTGCTCTTCGAAGGGGGGAATTGCATCTATCATTTATGCTGCGGTTTTGCTTAGGACCGAAGCAGGTGGTTTTGATCCTGATCGGGAGAGGCAGGTACGCTAGAAGGAGAAGAGGGAGATGAGGGGATGAAAGAGATGGCCGGAGGAAAGTGGTGGTGCCGTAGCGACGATATAGGTTTAGGGCTAAGTATGGGTGGACGGTGCGATATAGGTTTAGGTTTGGAGGGAAGAGTGAAGTGTTGCAAATTTCGGCTAAGTATGGGTGGAAAAATTAAATTATTTTATTTTATCATAGACATCGAATTTTAAAAACCGCTGTTAAAATCGATGTCTATTAACGAAAAAAAAGGCGCTCATAGACATCGCCTAAAAAACCGATGTCTATGAGCGAAAATATGCACTCATAGACACCGGTTTTTGGAAAAACCGGTGTAAAATACTCAAAGACATCAGTTTTTGCTTAAAACTGTTGTTGTTCCACCGATGGCTTAAAACTGTTAAGGTTAAGTTTTCAACGATCATCTGAGATTTTTTATTTTTACTTTTTTTTTTATCTAGAAGTCCAGTTACTTTTCAGTAAAAATGTTTCAGTTAGAATAATTTAAACATTCAGAATTAAAATTTAGGTTAACAAAGTAATGAGTTATTTTAGTCATTTAATATCTTTTTCTCTTTTTTACTTCATGCCAAGGGATTAAGTATTATTTTTTAAATATTAAGGGTGGGGTTAAATTGCTACTTGATAAAAATAAAACGGTTAGACGGGCAAACTCGTAGCCATTTGGTGAGGTGTGCCGACCATCATCTTGGCGGATTGGGAAATCCCCAACTTAATTAAATCTAAGGCGGGTTGTGGGTTAGGCAGGTCATTCCACATGCCCATCAAATTTTTTTAAAAAAAATTATAAAAAGTTTCATATCTTCTGATTTCATCAATCAAATATATTTAGAAAGAAGTATTTTAAACACAAATGGACACAAAAGAATATTCACATTCAATGAAAAATATTATTTTTATTTTAAAATTATAATAAATTGAAATAAAATTTAGTTTGCATGTGTTTTTCTATTTACGGACTAATCCAAACTTATTGTGGGCTAATCCACATAAGTAGCAGGCCTAGATTGGTCAGTCCATGATAGAATTGAATTAATAAAATTTTAATTTAATCTATTTAAATTATTTAGCAGGATGAATTAATCTGATGGCTATAATTTAAATGGTCAGTTCTAAATAGGAAGCACATGAGGTCCAATGAAATGTTCAGATGTGGGAGTTGAATTAATAGCTTGATACCCATTAATGAAGTTGTTAGATGTCAAATATATAAAGTAGATCTGTGGCCATAATTTTTACACGTGCAAGAAAAAGACTAGCCATAATGTATAATTAATAATTGATGCTTTATATTTTGAAAATTATATATATTGCTGTCTTTTCAAGTGCCAAAAATTCCAGGAAATTGGCATGTTCATTGAGTGCTCTGTTCTTGATTGATATCTATCATTTTCTTTATCTTGATTTCTTAAATTATTTGTTAGGTTTGATTTTATCTTGGGTGTATAATTCAACGCTAATTAGTTGAATGTCTTGTGTGTGTATATATATATATATATATATTTTAAACTAAAGTTAAAATAATTATCAAAATTAATTTAATATTTTAAAAACTTGAATTTAATTAACTCTCATTAAATTTGCTTGTTTAAAAGCTTTTATATTTTTAAATTTATTTAGTTAGTAAACTTGATTTTGAAAATTTATTGATTTTTTTACTATATCTGATAAGAATTTTATTGAACTTTATTTATAAATATTATTCAATCGTCATTATCAAATTTAATTCATTAACTACTCTAAACCAAACAAACTATTGATATTTATCTCAAACGATTTTATATTAAATAATCAATATATTTGTTTTTCAGATTTTTAGGTGCTTGATAGCTAACATTGGTCCACTTAATTTAATTGATGAACGCTCCTCTACTATGTTGCGTGTTTAGTCAACTTAGTGTCTCCTCGGATGAGATCTAGTGATTAACATATGAAATATTATCATCATGAGATTTGGGGTTCGAATATCGGTAAAGCCAAAGTAAATGTCTTCTTTATGTGCTATCACTATTTCAAAGACTAGTAGCCACCCGTGATTTACCTCCTTCGTGTTAGCCCTGAGACGGGTTAGCGGGGGCGTTGGGGAGAGCGTATTCGTCTTTTACCACCGTGTTTAGTCAACTTAGTGTTTTTTCGGGACGATCTAGTGATTAGTATATAAGATACTATTATCATAAGATTTGATATTCGAAACTCGACATAACTGAGGTAAATGTCTCCCTCATGCGTTAGTCACTATTCCAAAGACTAGTAACTACTCGTAATAATCGTCTTTTGCCGTCATGAGTTTAGTCAACTTTTTACCGATGCACATACTTGAAGAAAATTTTTTTCCACTCAATTATTTAAAGATGGATTATAAATTGATTCTATGATTTATATCCCTTCATTTAATCTATAAATGAATTACCAAGGATACCTAGGATAAACATAATTACATTTTACTATTATTTTACTATAATATTGCTCCAATAGTTTAGTCAATTTATTGGAATAATTATTTTAGTGTCTCTTCTATGGTGACTTTATATTTTTTTGAAATGAGATAAACATTTATCTTAATACAAAGATCTTTTATACGAAGAAGATTAGAGACTTAATAAAATATTTTATAACCATTAAAAATTAACTTCAACATCCAATTAGACTAACAAATAATTTAATCAATTTATTACTTCAATAGTTTAGTCAATTTATGCTACTCTCACGGCTTTATCGTTAAGTATTAATGAGAAACAATTAAGTTTCCTTTTGGTTTAGAGTAGTTAATGAATTAAATTTGATAATGACGATTGAAAAATATGGTTAAATGCTTACAAGGGACCAACTCCAAACCTTTCAGACATTTTGATTAAAATCATTCCTACTGTAAATTTTAATACAATTTTTGAGAGGGTAAAAATATTTTCTTAGTGTACCTCCATTTCTGAAATAGAATAAGAAAAATAAAATAAAATAATCCAAAGTAAAATAGAGTTAAAGTATTTCTCACCTTGACTTTTTGAACGAGAAGAGCATGCAATAAATGTTTTTAGTATTCTGCAATGACTTTAAAAACCTTTATATTTTTCAAGCTATATAACATAAAATCTTCAAAGAGAGTTTAAGTAATCTTTAAAATTATAAAATTATACTATAAAAAATTATGATATTAATTCATCTAATCTTAAAGTTGAAAAGATGATATACTAGTCACGATAGTTGAATAATTGACTGGAGAAGGATTTTTCTCTTCTTAGAGAGACCTTGTGATCTTGCACATACGTTGATGATCCAATAGAAAATTAGTAATCAAAAATCAAGGAAGAGAATCCCTGTCAAGATCATTCGGCGCTCAAGTTAATACAGTCCTGGATGAAGGAATTGAAGAAAGAGTAGTCACACGAGAATAGGGTTCGGATGATGTAAAATTGCATACCTTGCCCACGGAGAGGAACCTCCCTTTATATACCACCTATCATAACTTCTGTAATCATAAGATGGCGTTGAGCATCGGAATTTGCTAGTTTGTTGTGTAATAAGTATACAAGAAATCTTTTATTATCCACAGATGTACCTCTTTTGTCGTTTATAGATTAGTCCTTTAATGAAGTTGTTACAGAGATATATATGCTATTATAAATGGTCGCCCAATCGGAAACAGGATAACCTCTGAAGGAGTTGTCAAAGGAATATTCCCCGATAATCCTGACAGGTTGTTAAAATGTTCTTTATTGCTTATCCTGAGTATTGTTAGATCGAGGAATTCGCTAGAGGGGGGGAGGGGGTGAATAATGATTTAAAAATTCGTTTAGAGTAAGCAGCGGAAAAGTAAAATCACAACGGTAACAAGAACCGTTTTACTTAATTCGGAGCCTTTGTCGACTCCTACTCCAAGACCCGCACTCGTTGAGTGCTTTCGTTGGACAATCTACTAGCAGTTCGAAAATGATATTACAAATGAAAGTACAGAAATGCATAGAAATAAAATACCGACAACAATTAAGTAAAGAGAGAGCAGCACATTGTCGAAGAAGCTTCGTAGCGTCGCAGGAGCACAGCGCAGTAGAGCAAGCGTTGGAAGACGTTGTTATGATTTATATTTTGCTCCAGGGCTCACCCTCCTTATATAGGAGGCTCCGGGCGCCTGGAGTGTGACGCAACCCAGCCAACCGTAGAGCTCCACGTGGCGAAGCAGCGAGGAGGATAAAGTTTGCACTCCGAGCACCCGAACCCCTTCCGGGCGCTCGGACCTCCGGGCGCCTGAATGCCTTCCGGGCGCTCGGACCCCATTTTCCAGCAGCTTCAACTCCTTACAAGAAAATGTTAGTCCGAAGCACAATGTAAATTATATTACCTTGCAAAACAAAATGTTAGTACAGTTATAATAATCAAATAGAGTATTAATTAGATTTCGTCTCACCGAGACCGAAATCTAGTCAAGATTTCAACTTAGAGTTCCAAAATGGTTCTAAATTGGATCGGCATCTAAGTTCCCTAACTGGGAACGCGTCCTCACCAAGTCACTCCCCTCTAGTGACTTACCTTAACTTACCTGCCAGACATCCAGACAGCCCGTCGACCCGTCTAGACTTCGTGCCAGCTTTCAGGTCAGCCCGTCGACCTAGCTGGACTTCGTGCCAGACGTCCGGTCAGCCTGTCAACCCGTCTGGACTTCGTGTCAAATATCATATCAGCCCGTCGACCTAGCTAGACTTCGTGCCAGACATCCGGTCAGTCCGTCAACCAGTCTGGGCTTCTCCTGCACACTTAGTTAAAGTGTTTAGATCATAATAAAACTAACTTAACCTACTTTGTCATTCATCAAAATCCGGGTTAGACCGTTAGTACTAACCGCACCAACACTCCCCCTTTTTGATGCAATGACAACTCAGGTTAAGTTAGTGAAAACATATGCAAAAAGTAAGCAATCAATTAAGATGGTTTTTAGGTTAGGATTTAGGAGTTGATATTTTGTATTTTGTTTGTTAACTAACTTAAACCCACCTAACCCTCCCCTCCCCCTTTGACATTATCAAAAAAGAGTATAGAAAGGTTAAGTCAGAGAGAGAGAAAAAAAAACCAAAATTGTGAATTTGAACTAAAGTCAGATTGACTTAGGGGAGTTTAAAGTAGAAAATATAGAAAATTTAATTTAAACTTTATCTTTTAGCTTTTCAAAAATAGCTAAGTTTGAAAAAAAAAGCTAACTTAGAAAATCAACTTTACAAAATTTAAATTTTTATCTACTAGCCTTTTAAAAAGATTTAAAAACATAAATTTTTATAAAGGCTAATTTTTAAATATACTTACTTTACAAAAGTAAGATTAACAAAAGCCAAGTTTGTAAAATCGAACTTTCAAATATATCTAATTTTGAAAACTAAGTTTGTAAAATTGAATTTTCAAAATTAGGTTTGTATATAAGTTTTATATAAATGTCAATTTTTTAAGAAACATAAGATTCTAATTTTCAAAGACTTAGTTTTATAAAAACTAGTTTTCAAAAATAGATTTATTGAATTAGATTTGCAAAAATAAGGTCAGATTTAAAAAAGGATATTTTTAAGGAAATAAAGATATTTTCAAAGTGGAGAAAATAATTTTGATACTAAGTATGAAATAATTCTCCCCCTGAATTTGACATCAAAACAACTGTCTAACTGATTAGTTACTCGGTAACTATCAGATGATAGCAGCTTTCACTTGGTAAGTCAGATTAAGTTAATTGCAATCAGTTAGTATTTAACTAAGCTAAATAACTTAACTTGACTGATATATGTTTTGTATTTAACGCTCAGACTTATGTCGATACACTGAAATAAGTATCTTAAGTCTAAACAATCTGCCTATATATCTCACCCCTTTCTGAGTTCATAAATACATAAACAAGTTAGCCTTAGTGTGTTGGTGAGATGCTCAAACCTTAGATCTATAGGAGCATACTTTCTAAGGGATTGATCTATTCTAAAGCTAAAGCTGATTTTTGAAAATTCTAAAAATGAAAAATTTTGAAAACATAAAAGTTTTATCCTAGAATTTAATAAAAACATTTTTTAAAATAATTTTGAAATTTAAAAAAATCCTAGTCTATTAAACACATTACTAATTTCCGACGTAGATTGCTAAATTCACTTTCAGAAAGGGGTTTTGTAAATATGTCAGCTAAATTAGACTTGGACTAAATGTATTTGAGTTCAATATCTCCTTTAGTGACATGATCCCTAATAAAGTTGTGCCTAATTTCAATGTGTTTGGTTCTTGAATGATGCACAGGATTTTTTGTTAAGTTAATTGAGCTAATATTATCAATTAATACTTTTACATTTGTAAGATTTAAATTAAAATCTTTTAAGGTGTGCATCATCCATAGTAGTTGTGCGACCCACCTCCTATAGCTATATACTCTGACTCAGTTGTAGATAGAGTAACACAGTATTGCTTTCTACTAAACCAGCTGACAAGTGATATACCTAGTAGTTGACATCCATCACTTATACTTTTACTGTCTAATTTACATATCTGAGTCAGAATAGCCTATTAACTCAAAATTGTTAGTTCTAGGATACCAAATTCCTACATTTGACATTCCTTTAAGGTATCTAAAGATTCTTTTGACTTGAGTCAAATGAGATTCTTTAGCACAAGTTTGATATCTAGCACACATACTAACTGCAAATAAAATATCGGGTCGACTTGCAGTTAAGTACAGTAGACTACTTATGGCACTCCTATAGTATTTTAAGTCAATTGGTTTTCCATTAGGGTCGTCATCTAGAATTGTGTTAACTGTCATAGGTGTCTTTATTTCTTTAGTATTTTTCATCCCGAATTTTTTAAGTAATTCTTTGGTTTATTTTTATTGATAGATGTAATTACCCTCATTTGTTTATTTGATTTGTAATCCTAAAAAATAAGTTAATTTCCCTACTAGACTCATTTCAAATTCTTGTTCCATTAGATTCGTAAATTCTTCTAAAAATTCTGAGTTGGTTGAACCAAAAACTATGTCATCTACATATATTTGGGCTATAAAGATATCCTCTTTTATTGATTTAACAAATAAGGTTGGGTCGATTTAACATTGGTTGAACCCTTTGGATATTAGGTAAGAGATTAACCTTTCATACCATGCCTTAGGTGTTTGTTTAAATCCGTATAAGGCTTTCTTTAACTTAAAGACATAGTCAGGGTGGTTTAGATTTTCAAATCCAAGTGGATGTCCTACATAGACTCCTTCTTTTATTAGTCCATTTAGATAGGCGGATTTGACATCCATTTGATACAGTTTGAACATTTGTGGGCTACATAACTGAGTAGCATTCTAATGAACTCTAATCTAGCTACTGGGGCATAAGTTTCATCATAATCAAGTCCCTCTACTTCATTAAATCCTTTAGCAACTAGCCTAACTTTGTTTCTAGTAATTTCCCCAGTTTCACTTAATTTATTTCTAAACACCCATTTTGTTTCTATTATCTTCTTATTTTTGGGTGGTGGTACTAAGTCTCAAACTTCATTTCTCTCAAATTAAGTTAGTTCCTCTTGCATAGCTATGACCCAGTCTGGGTCAAGTAAAGATTCAGCTATGGTTTTAAGTTTAATTTTTAAAATCAGAGATATTTGACTTAGGTTTCTAAAGGATGACCTAGTCTGCACCCTTAGGTCATGATCACCAATTATTTGGTCAATTGGATGATTTAGGTTGACTCTTATGGTTCTAGGAGATTGATTTTCTTGAGATTCTTCTTCCTCTTCATGATTTAAATATTCATTAGTTCCTTCTTGATTATTGTTGCCTTGAATAAACTTAATTGGTTGAATTTAGACTTGTTCAAGGTTTTGGTTGGATTCCTTAAATTTTACATTTGAGGTTTCTTCAATCCTTAGTGTAACTTTATTATATATTTTATAACCTCTACTGTTCAGTGAATATCCTACAAAAATTTTATTTTCAATTTTAGAGGAAACTTTTTCTAAGTGTTCTCTTGTGTTTAGTATGAAGGCTGGGCACCCAAATACACTAAAGTATTTTATATTAGGTTTTTTATTATAATATATTTCGAAGAAGATTTTGTTATGTGTTTTATTTAGTGTTGTTCTATTTTGTACATAACAGGTTGTACTAACAGCTTCTGTCCAAAAGTATTTAGGTAGATTATATTTATTTAACATTGTCCTAGAGGCTTCAAGTAGAGTTCTATTTTTTCTTTCTCGAATTCCATTTTGTTGAGGTATTTTAGGACACGAAAATTCGTGATGATATCTATTTTCAAGACAAAATTTGTTAAAATTGTGATTTTTAAATTCACCCCCATTGTCACTTCTAATTATTTTAATTTTAAGGCCTTTTTCATTTTCAACTTGCTTGCAAAAATTTATAAAAATTTCAAAAGTTTCATCCTTATTTTTTAAAAATTTTACCCAGGTAGACTTAGAGTAGTTGTTTATTATTATTAGACAATATAAACTTCCATTTATGGATTTGATCCCATAGGAGTCAAATAAGTCTAAGTATAAAAGTTCTAATATAGAGTTTGTTTGAAGTTGATTATGTTAGTGCAATATTTCCTAGGGTCAACGTTGACCAGACTGACTGAACTTGAATTGGTTCAAGCTCGAGTCTTGATGTTTGAGTTTTGATGTTTGAAATACATGGAGACAAGACATGGAGATTGCAGGTACAATTGTTCATGTGAGGAGATTGTTGGTATAATTCCCTTTGGTCAAGATTGACCAGTTGAGATTGTGAAGGAGAGTCAAGTAGGTCAAGGTTGACTGAATACTTGAGATGGAAAATCCTGGTGAGTGAAGTCAGGTGAAAATCCTAACTGGGAGGTTAGGCAGAAGGAAAGTCCTGGTGAGTGAAGTCAGGCAGATGAGAAGTCCTAGTGAGTGAATCTAGGCAGAAGGAAAGTCTTGGTGAGTGAAGCCAGGCAGATGTGAAGTCCTAGTGAGTGAAGATAGGCAGAAGGGAAGTCCTGGTAAGTAAAGTCGGGCATGGGAAATCCCGGTGGATCAAGGTTGATCGGACACCTGGTAGAGATAAGTCCAAGTGGGTCAAAGAGATTGACTGGATACTTGGCACGAGGAAATCCAGATGGGTCAAGGTTGACCAGACATCTGGTAGAAGTCCAAGTGGGGCAAAGGGATTGACCAGACACTTGATGAAGGAGTCCTAGCAGGTCAAGCGTGATTGGATGCTAGGCATGATGTACCAACAGGTCATGGTTGACCGGATGTTGGTTTAGGGGACTTTAAATTTGGTTTTGGGCAAAAATCATGAGCTGGATCGATCAGCCGATCGATTGGCTCATGCCCAATCGATCGGCTGATCGATTGGGTGAGTCCTCACGAAAAGCCTCATCTCAATCGATCAGTGGATCGATTGGGAGAAGCTTACGATCGCACAGAACAGCTCTAGATCAATCGACCGATCGATTCAGAGCCTCCAATTGATCGACCGATCGATTCAGAGCCTCCAATCGATCGACCAATCGATTGGGAGCTTCGCTTCTGCGCGATAAGCTCTGGATCGATCAGCCGATCGATCCAGGCATTTCCCAAGAGCACAGAGGCGCTCTGGATTGATTGGTCGATCGATCCAAAGCCTCCCCAATCGATTGGGAGCAATCCAATCGATTGGGATTTGACCGTTGGCTCAAATAAAGACGTTGGCGAACGTTTTTCTCAGCACTTCTTCAATTCCACTCCACGAGCGACACAGACGATTTCTCCACAGCTTTCTTTTCCACTCTCACGCCAGTTCTTGAAGGATCTTGGAGGCACGTCCAAGTCAAGAGGCAAGTTACAACAAGAAGAAGAAGCTAGGGTTAGGGTTTATTGTGTAAATCTTGTAAGTTGTTCCCTTGTATTTGCTTCTCTTTATTTCTTGTTGTATTGAGAGTGTTGTAAGGCTTCTCCGCCTTCAGTAGTTACTGTAAAGGAGTGTTTTTATAGTGGAGGGTGTGTGAGTGTGTGGATCCTTGGATTAGTCACCTCTTCTTGAGGTGAATACCAAGTAAATCCTCAAATTAGCATTGTTGTATTTGTTTTCTTGTAGTTTCCGTTACACATCATTGAAGAAACGAGCAACGACGAGCACGAGATCGCACCGAGCTATTCACCCCCCCCCCCCTCTAGCTACATTTTCGGTCCCAACAAGTGGTATCAGAGCGAGGCCGCTCTTCACCGGAATCATCGCCAGAAGGGGCAACAAGGCTAGAGGGTGTAGAAGTTGGAGCAAATTCTATCAAGTCAAAGACTTCATCATCAAGCTCAACTTCAAATGGAATTCCAAGATAGACTTGGATTCGATACGAGGGTGCCTCCACCATTCACAATGATGAGCTTCGATCTTTGGAAGTCAAGGATCGAAAATTTCTTGATGGTGGAGATAGAGCAATGGTTTGCTCTAATGGAAGGCTTCGAAGCTCCAACAAATTCAAAGGAAAAAATTCTCAAGAGGAGTAAGTGGAGCCAAGAACAAATTCAAAGGTGCGAGGCGAATGACAAAGTAACCAAATTATTGGTTAATTTATTGCCAAGCACCATTCTTTGCAAAATTGGAGAATTTGAAGATGCAAAGGAATTGTGGAGTAAGTTGCCAAACTTCATAAAGAACCCTCCACTGTACCAAACTAAGATAAATCCAAAGAGGACAACTCATTGGAGCAAGACCAAGAGCAAGATGACTCCGAAGTTGAGAGATGCTCAACTTCCGAAGAAGAAGAAGTCCAAGAAGCCTTATCTTCAAAGGAATACAATGAAGAGGACAAAGAGGGAGCATTCTCTTTGTTCCATATACAATATGAAGATGAAGAAGTCTCCACCTCTAGGATTGAGGGGGAGCGACTTTCGGTGACACCGGATCAAGAAAAAGGAGAAGCTTCTACATCCGGGTCAAAAGGAGAAGAAGATGATGTATCCTCCAAAAATCAAGAGACATCAAATGGAGGATCAAGTGTCATCCCTACATGTGAAGGTATAAATATTTCATTTAAAAATAAAGATCATATCATATGTTTTGAATGTAGGGAACATAGGCACTACAAAAGCAAGTGCCCTAAATTGGCCAAGAAGAAGGGCCAAGTGGCACCAAAGGGCAAGGAGAAGCCCAAGGAGACCGCTCCCGGAACAAAGAAGAGCAAGGAGCGCATTGTGTGCTTTTTTTACAATCAAAAGGGACACTATCGTAGTCAATGTCCCAAGGGAGAGAAAGTGGTCAAGGCTCAAGGAGGAAGCACAACTCAAGGGGGAGCCTCCAAGGTAAAACGCAAGGATCATTTGTTGAGTCTACCCCTTTAAATAATGGTAAAATGCATGCTAGTTCTAATTTATATCATTTTAATTCAATTTACCATAAAAATAGGAAGCATGATAGCATTAAGGAAAAACATATAGCTCTTCATGCTAAAACTACCACACTTAGGTCTAGGAAGGTAGATAAAAATTTAGGCAAGAATTCTAAGGATTTTAGTTACAAGTCTAAAAATAAAATTGCTCAAGAATTAAATGGAAAAACAAAAACTAAGGATTTAATGAGAGAAAATCAAGTCTTGAGGACAAGACTTGATAAATTAGAAAAGATCCTAAAAAGGATGGAAAATATCCTAAAAGAGCAAAATGAGCAAAATCTAGGTTTAGGATAACAAGGGTCATCCAAGGGTCATAGAGGTTTGAGATACAAACCTAAAATCAAAAAAGATGTGCCCTCTTAACATAGAGTTCCATATAGTTATGGAACTAACCCTAAGCCTAGTGGTCAACTCAAAAATACAAGGGAAGTTATCCCTAAAAGTATTTTTGCAACAAACGAGACTAAGACTTCTAAGAAGTTCAAGAAAGTCACAAAGAAGGTCACAAGGGAAGAAATTCCTAGAGTTGACTTAGGAAATGTGACCAAGGCTTCTAAGAAGTCTAACAAGGTCACTAGGAAAGTATCTAGGGAGGTTATCCCTAGTGAGTACCTAGAGCATCTAAGGAGCACCAATAGGTTTTGGGTTCCTAGGAGCATTTTCTCTACTCCTTAGATGGTATAGAGAGTGTCAACTCAAATTAAAAGGGTAGTTAGCCCAATCATGATAAAATTGGCACTCTAAGAGCATCTTCAAGGTTATTGTTAACCTTTGAAAATTATAAGGATTATTGATTTACTCTTGGAAGGAGTAAAATGTGCCATAATTTGAGTATTTGGATATAATTTTTAAATGGCACAAGAAATCAAGCGTAAAGAAATGCCAAGTTGGGATTTTGGCATTTTATTGGGAAGTTAAAAGTAAATCTAAGCCTTGTGTTATTTGGTTACTTTTGAAAGAGTAAATTGTGCCAAAATTTGAGGAATATGCTTAATTTAAATTGGCACAAAATTTATAAAAGCAAAAGAAATGTCAAATTGGGTGTTAGCATTTTCTTGGGAAATAATGGGCAAATCTAGGATTTAAACTTTAAGTTAGCTAAGGTTTAAGGATACTTAGATAGTCATTCTAGGTATTTTATTTATGCTAAGTTGTCATGCTTTGTTTGCCCATTATATGTCATGACATCATATTTATTCTTGCACTCATGCCTTATTATGAAAAAGCACAAAAATACCATGTCATGTCATACATACATCATATAGTTATAGGAAATTTTCTTTTGAAAATTATTTCTTTTTGATGTATGTCATAACATATCATGCATTATGCTTAATTCCTTGCAATTGAGGGCAAATGACATTTATTAACAAGTTACATCCTTAGTGGATGTTCATAATTCAAAATGCCTAGATAGATATGCATGATCCCTAGTTTAGGGCAAAACCAAATTTTACATCTCACTAAAGAACTATAAGGTGACTTGTATGTGTTTTTATACACATTAGATGCAAGTGAGATGTTAGGATGATGAACAAAACTCAAGATGTTGATTTAGTGCATTTTTATGAGTTTTAGGTTCATCAAAACACATAGTTATGTGTTTTTCAATCATTGGGAAAGCTAGTGTACAAACCATGTACATTGAGCCCAAAGAACATGGTTAGATATTGGTTTTGAAAATGATTTTAAAATGCTTTTAGAAAACCTTGATGAAGACTATCTTTTGATAGTAATCATCATTGAAAAGTTAGACACAAACTAGAAGAAAACACTAAAATTTTTACAAGTTTTCAAGTTTGTGTTAGTATTGGAAAATAGAAAGTAATTTCATAGAAAACTATTTTTCCTTGATAATATATACCCTAAGTAGTGTCTACATGAATTTTCATAATTTTTTGAATTTTGTAGAATTTTCTAGGGGTTTCTGAAGTTGACTGAAATGAAATTTCAGCAACTTCAGACCTTCAATCGATCACCCGATCGATTGAAGGGTCTTAATCGATCGGACGATCGATTGAGAGTGAGCTTCTCACAAACAGAAGCTCACTGGATCGATCCACCGATCGATCCACGCAGTCTGAATCGATAAGTGGATCGATTCAAATGGGTTCAATCTATTGGAACCCAACTCCAATCGATTGGGAAAGCTAATTTTGGCTGGGAAAGCCTGATTTCAGCATTTCGAACCACCTTTAGTCTATAAAACCATTCCTATCCCCTCAAAACACATTTGTATACATTTAGGGGGAGTTTTCATGATGAAAACAAGGATGGATTGGTTAAGGAAGAGTAAGTAGAGGTTTAGGTTGAGGTTTGGTTTCAATATTGAATTTTTGAACCTCAAAACTTCTAAATTTGGGTTTCCTATATGTTTAGGGATTCCAAGTCATTGTTGGTGCAATAACAGAAGTAACATGCATGTCTTTAGGGGGAGTTACTCTTTAAGGACATGAAAATCTATTTTCCATACATCTTGGAAGGTGGTTAACCTTCTTTAGCGAAAATGCTCAAGGTTGAGCATTTGAATGTAATGGAGAGTGGATATCTTCATTATTCAAGTGGTGTATGCTCACGGATGAGCATTTGATGACAATGAATGGTATGAGACCTTCATTTGAATCGTGTGTGAATATACCAAGTGGTGTATGCTCAAGGATGAGCGTTAAGAATAATGAAGGGTATGGGACCTTCGTTATTGTGTTGTGAACAACGAGTGAAGTTGTAAACAACGTTAGGTAACTCTTCAGAGGGAGAGTTTTTTATGTGTGCCAATAGGGGGAGAATGTAGGATTTAAGTTAAGCCTTCATTACCTAAGAGGGAGTTTGCCCTCTAGGAAAGGGGAAGAATGAAGGAAACCATCATTCATATATTGGCATGAAGGGAGTTGAGGCTATGGGATTAGCCTAACTTAAAGGTATTGTCAAATATCAAAAATGAGGAGATTGTTAGTGCAATATTCCCTAGGGTCAAGGTTGACCAGGCTGACTGAGCTTGAATTAGTTCAAGCTCGAGTCTTGATGTTTGAGTTTCGATGTTTGACAATACATGGAGATAAGACATGAAGATTGCAGGTGTAATTGTTCATGTGGGGAGATTGTTGGTACAATTCTCTTTTGGTCAAGATTGACCAGTTGAGATTGTGAAGGAGAGTCAAATAAGTCAAGGTTGACTGGATACTTGAGATGGAAAATCGTGGTGAGTGAAGCCAGGTGAAAGTCCTAACTGGGAGGTTGGGCAGAAGGAAAGTCCTGGTGAGTGAAGCCAGGCAGATGAGAAGTCCTGATGAGTGAAGCCAGGCAGATGAGAAGCCCTAGTGAGTAAAGCTAGGCAAAAGGAAAGTCTTGGTGAGTGAAGCCAGGCAGATAAGAAGTCCTGGTGAGTGAAGCCAGGCAGATGAGAAGTCCTGGTGAGTGAAGCTAGGCAGAAGGAAAGTCTTGGTGAGTGAAGCCAGGCAGATGTGAAGTTCTAGTGAGTGAAGCTAGGCAGAAGGAAAGTCCTGGTGAGTGAAGCCAGGCAGATGTGAAGTTCTAGTGAGTGAAGCTAGGCAGAAGGAAAGTCCTGGTGAGTGAAGCCAGGCAGATGTGAAGTCCTAGTGAGTGAAGCTAGGCAGAAGGAAAGTCCTGGTGAGTGAAGTCAGGCAGATGTGAAGTCCTAGTGAGTGAAGCTAGGCAGATGTGAAGTCCTAGTGAGTGAAGCTAGGCAGAAGGAAAGTCCTGGTGAGTGAAGCCAGGCAGATGTGAAGTCCTAGTGAGTGAAGCTAGGCAGAAAGGAAGTCTTTGTGAGTAAAGTCAGGCATGAGAAATCCAGGTGGATCAAGGTTGATCGGACACCTGGTGGAGATAAGTCCAAGTGGGTCAAAGGGATTGACCGGATACTTGGTACGAGGAAATCCAGATGGGCTGGTAGAAGTCCAAGTGGGTCAAAGAGATTGACCGAACACTTGGTGAAGGAGTCCTAGCAGGTCAAGGGTGATCGGATGCTAGGCATGATGTACCAACAGGTCATGGTTGACCGGATGTTGGTTTAGGGGACTTTGGACTTGGTTTTTGGCAAAAACCATGAGCTGGATCGATCAACCGATCAATTGGCTCATGCCCAATCGATCGGTTGATCGATTGGGTGAGTCCTCGTGAAAAACCTCCTCCCAATCGATTGGGAGAAGCTTATGATCGCACAGAACAGCTCTGGATCGATCGGCCGATCGATTCAGAGCCTCTAATCGATCGGCCGATCGATTGGGAGCTTTGCTTCTGCGCGATAAGCTCTGGATCGATCAGCCGATCGATCCAGGCATTTCCCAAGAGCACAGAGGCGCTCTGGATCGATCGATCGATCGATCCAAAGCCTCTCCAATCGATTGGGAGCAATCCAATCGATTGGGATTCGACCGTTGGCGTAGATAAAGACGTTGGCGAACGTTTTTCTCAGCACTTCTTCGATTCCACTCCACGAGCGACACAGGTGATTTCTCCACAGCTTTCTTTTCCACTCTCATGCCAGTTCTTGAAGGATCTTGGAGGCACGTCCAAGTCAAGAGGCGAGTTACAACAAGAAGAAGAAGCTAGGGTTAGGGTTTATTGTGTAAATCTTGTAAGCTTTTCCCTTGTATTTGCTTCTCTTTATTTCTTGTTGTATTGAGAGTGTTGTAAGGCTTCTCCACCTTCGGTAGTTACCGTAAAGGAGTGTTTTTATACTGAAAGGTGTGTGAGTGTGTGGATCCTTGGATTAGTCACCTCTTCTTGAGGTAGATACCAAGTAAATCCTCGAGTTAGCGTTGTTGTATTTGTTTTCTTGTATTTTCCGTTGCACATCATTGAAGAAATGAGCAACGACGAGCACGAGATTGCGCCGAGCTATTCACCCCCACCCCCTCTAGCTACATTTTCAGTCCCAACAGATTAGTTGGTTTGTCAGTGAATTTTGTTTGCTTTCCTTATTGACAAGCATTACAGACTGTTGAGTCTAAGTTGGGTAATTTTGGTAATCCTCTAACTAATCCATTTAATTTGTTTATATTCCTGAAGTTTGTGTGTGACAATCTTCTATGTCATAACCAAGTTTCTTCTTTTTGTGTTAAGTAACACTTAAGTGAAGAAGTGGTTAGGTTAATTACATAGATGTTGTCTTTTCTAAACCCTTTTAGACTTATTATGGGGTTATCTAAGTGCTTGATTAAGCATTCCGAAGATAGGAACCTAACCTTATATCCAGTGTCACATAATTGACTAATACTGAGAAGGTTATACTTGAAATTTTCAACAAGTAACACATTTGTAATAATAAAGTTAGTTTTAAGTTCAATATTACCTATGTCGATTACCTTGAGTTTGTCGTTGTTCCCAAAGGCAACTATTCCTAAGCTTTTGTAGGTAAGTTGAGTGGATTTGGTGTGATCTCCAGTCATATGTTTGGAGCAACCACTGTCCAAGATCCACTTGATTTCCTACAATAGGTAGGAGTTAAGGTTAGTCTGAGTTTGATTTTACTTGAAATAATTGTTTGGTTAAGAATAATTTTTAAGTTAAAAGAATTAATTTTTAAGTTAAATTAATTTTGCAAAGTAATTTTTAAGTTGAATTAATTTAAGATAATTACTAAATTAAATTTTAAGTTAAATTAATTTTAAGCGAATTTTAAAGTTAATCTGAAATTAAATTTTCAGTTTTAATTAATTTAATTTAATTTTGATTTTGGTCCTTAGTCATATCACCCGATCTAAATTTTTAATCAGGGAATCCTATAATTTTGTGAAATGAGTTAAATTCGATATTTAGGATTTGGTTTAACTTTGTGTTAGATTCAGGTTTAGCTTTGGGCTCAACAAACAGGCATTCTTCAGATAAACTTCTGGGCTATGGTAAGTCACTTGGACATCAGTAGAGTAACCATACCTTCGAGGTTTTTCGAATAATCCTATCCATTGAATTTAATACAAAACCTTAGTCTAATTGGTTAGGATCCGTAAAGGGTAGTTTCGGTTAGTTCCACTAAGCCAAATGCACCAGGTCGAAGTCATATCTTCCTAGATATGCATAGAAAAAGTTTCCCTAACGTACTATCATCCAAAATTTCACCAGTACCATTGGTCAAGTTAAACTGTTATCTCTTTTTAAACTAATCCTAGTTACCCTGTTGGGTAGGTAATTTTTGGTTACCTTGTCGGGTAGATTAGTTTTGGAGGTGCCAGCTATTTTGGAGTCTCCCCCTAAATATTGATCAGATTTAGGTTTTAGTTTTGGATTTATGTTGATTACTTTTATAATTATATTTAACTTGATGATAATCTGATTTTTGATACATTCTAAAATAGTTTGTTTTTATTTCAGTTGGTCTAAGTTTGGGTTTTGGCTTTTGATTTGGTTTATTTAATTTTACATAATATATTTTATCTTTGGGTATATATTTTATCTTTGTACAACAAAAAGTCATTTATAAATTTTTCTAAAAGTCCTTTTAATTTATTAATTTATATTTTTAGTGTGGAATTTTCCTCCTCAAGTGTTAAATCTTGAGTTGGATTATAATTTGTAATTTGTTCCTTGAGGTTCTGGGTTTCCTCAAGGAGCAATTTATTTTCATTTTCAATTGCAGTTAATTTTTTATCCAAACAAGCAATAATTTTAAAAAATTCCTTATTTAAGCTACGGTATACCTCTTCGGGACCTTCGGAAACGAGTACGGACTCGTGGCTTGATTCAGGTTCGGACCCGTCTTCCAATTCGTCCTCCGATTTTTCTTCACGAGCCATCAACGGGAGGTAGCTTTGATGCTTCTGATCTTCGGCCTCCGATTCTTCTGAAAATGAGTTGTCCCATGTTGCTTTGAGAGCCTTCTTCTTGGTTGTCTTCGACTTGTCGCTCTTCAACTTTGGACACTCGTTCTTGTAGTGGCCTTTCTTGTTGCACCCGAAGCAAGTCATGCTTCTTGGTTCAGTTGGGGAGTTGATCTTCTGCAGGTCCTTTTTGTTGAAGTTCTTCTTCCTCCTAGTGAACATCTTCCTTACCAGGTTCACCAAGTACTCTTCGTCTTCAGAATCTTGGTTGGGCTCGTCTTCAGGTTCAAGCTTGGTTTTTGTCCTTTCCTTGGAGGAACCTGCAAACAAAGCAATACCTTTCTCGGTTCTGGCGTTAGTCTGCTTGTGTAATTCAAGTTCACAAAATAACTCGTCTAATTTTAATTTAGAAAGGTTCTTTGAAATCTTGTAGGCATCCATGATGGATGCCCACAATGTATTTTGCGGAAACGCGTTTAAGGCGTACCTGATTAAGTCGTGATTCTCCATTTGATGGCCTATCGCGTGCAGTCCGTTGAGGATGTCTTTGATCCTCACATGAAGTTGACTTGTCGTTTCTCCTTCCTACATTTTAATATTAAATAACTTATTTAGAAAGAGATCACGCTTAGTTACCTTGGCGTCGCTCGTTCCTTCGTGTAGTTCGACCAGCTTGTCCCATAATTCCTTCGTATTTTGGTGTGGACCCACTCGGTTCAGCTCTTCCCTCGTCATCCCACATTGCAATATGTTGAGAGCTTTGAAGTCCATCAAGACTTTCTTTTTCATGTCCCGTGTTCACTGTTCTGGGTCCAGTGGATTTCCGGAGTTGTTGACCGACGCCTTGTAGCCTCTGGTGACGCTGAACCACTGGTCGAAATCGATCTTCAAGTAGACCTCCATTCGCTTCTTCCAGTAGGGAAAGTCGTCCCCATTGAATAGCAGAGGACGGACTGTGATGAAGCCTTCGATTTGAGACAGTTTTTACCTTGCACACACAAAAAAACAAGAAGTCCCAAGACTTGGTCTTAGATTAGTAGTGTGGTATTTAAATAAAAAAGTATTTAAGACTGAATTAGTGTTGCAATAATTCAGATTAATTACTACGAGAAAATTTCTAAAAAGGTAACGATACCAGTTTGGATTATAACGTAAAACTGAAAATCGAAAAAAAAATTGAAAAAGAATTTCACCCCCTTATCTGATTGGTGGTTGCACCAAATCAGAGTGGTACCTGCTCTGATACCACTTGTTGGATCGAGAAATTCACTAGAGGGGGGTGAATAGCGATTTAAAAATTCATTTAGAGTAAGCAACGGAAAAGTAAAATCATAACGCTAACAAGAACCGTTTTACTTGGTTCGGAGCCTTTGTCGACTCCTACTCCAAGGCCTGCACTCGTTATATACTTTCGTTGGACAATCCACTAGCAGTTTGAAAATGATATTACAAATGAAAGTACATAAATACATAGAAATAAAATACCGACAACAATTAAGTAAAGAGAGAGCAGCACATTGTCGGAGAAACTTCGTAGCGTCGCAGGAGCACAGCGCAGTAGAGCAAACATTGGAAGACGTTGTTGTGAGTTATATATTGCTCCAGGGCTCACCCTTCTTATATAGGAGGCTCCGGGCGCCTAGAGTGTGGCGTAGCTCAGCCAACCGTAGAGCTCCACGTGGTGAAGCAACGAGGAGGATAAAGTTTGTACTCTGGGCTCTCGGACCCCATTTTTCAGCAGCTTCAACTCCCTGCAAGAAAATGTTAGTTCGAAACACAATGTAAATTATATTACCCTGCAAAATAAAGTGTTAGCACAGTTATAATAATCAAACATAGTATTAATTAGATTCTGTCTCATTGAGACCGGAATCTAGTCAAGATCTCAACTTAGAGTTCCGAAATAATTCTAAGTTGGATCAGCGCCTACGTTTCCTAATCGGGAACGCGTCCTCACCAAGTCACTCTCCTCCAGTGACTTACCTTAACTTACCTGCTAGACGTCCGGTCAGACCATCGATCTGTCTGGACTTTGTGTCAGCTATCAGGTCAGTCCGTCGACCTAATTAGACTTCATGCCAGACGTTCGGTCAGCCCGTCGACCTGTCTTGACTTCGTGCCAGCTATCAGGTCAGTCCATCGACCTAGCTGGACTTCATGTCAGACATCTGGTCAGTCCGTCAACCAGTTTGGGCTTCTCCTGCACATATAGTTAAAGTGTTTAGATCACAATAAAACTAACTTAACCTACTTTATCATTCATCAAAATCTAGATTAGACCGTTAGTGCTAACCGTACCAACAGTATTAAACTGCTTTATCATGCATTGAATATTGTCATAAGTTCGGTCAGAAATCCATGTGACGCATTGAGCATGCTAAAAGTCTGTTTAATCAATCATTCGATAAAACTATGTGCACTAAAGATTCATTTGGAAGTAGATATGCAACTAAGTCTCTTAACTCTGAGTGGCTTTATGGTCGGTCGTACGTGAAGGACTTTACGAAGTTAACTCCCTCGAACCCAGCTGGCATTTCATCTGGCCATGCATATATGGAAATAACTATGAGGCTATAAGCCTTGAGCCTGGCCGATTTGTCATTTTGTTGAGCACACACAGAGAGATTTATAAGATAAAGTGACTCAAGTCCAGTCGGTCTTTCATCCAGCCGGGCACATATAGATTTATGAGGCTAAGTGCTTTAGGTCCGGCTGATCTTTCATCCGACTGAGTGCATGTAGATTTATAAAGCTAAGTGCATTAGGTCTGGTCGATCTTTCATCCGGCCAGGTGCATGTAGATTTATGAAGCTAAGTGTATTAGATTCGGCAGGGCACATATAGATTTACGAAGCTAAGTGCATTAGGTCTAACCGATCTTTCATATGGCCCGGTGCATGTAGATTTATAAAGCTAAGTACATTAAGCCTAATCGATACTTCATCCTCCCAAGTGTAGACCGCTCGGGCTAATCCAAAAATCCTGATACTAAGTCGACCACGAAACTAGATAGGAAATACACTCCTGTTAACTAGATAGGAAATACATTCCTGTCTTTATTTTGACTACCACATCACCTTAACTTTGACTACTAGATCAGCTTAATCTCAACCACCAAATCACTTCCTAAATCCGTTTATTATAATCAGTATCATTAATATTATGATAATTAACCTTATAATCTTTTATTGATTATGATAATTAATTAGATCCATAAAAAAAAAATTTCCGGGATAATGCAAATTCCACCAACTAGCTACCCTCATTAATGCTGTCCGTCTCTCCATATCTAACTCTCCATCGCCTATGTACCAATATATTTGCGATCCATGTTGCTCCCGCTCAACAAACTCATTTATTACATTGGCAAGGAGATCAAGAGAGAATCGATGGAGATAGAAGTACGGGCCTTGTCCAGGGAGGTTCCACGGCAGTCGCCGGCTGCCGACGCAGAGACGGCCTACTTGGTGTGGGAGGACCTGACGGCGGTGCTGCCTAACTACGGCAGCGGCCGGCCAGTGAAGAAACTGATACGGGACTTGAGCGGCTATGCGGTGCCCGGCCGGATACTGGGCATCATGGGGCCTTCCGGCTCCGGCAAGTCGACTCTTCTAGATTCGTTAGCAGGTCAGGTGCCCCAACCAATTATAGCAATTGCTGCTTTTTAGATTTGGTTAGTTAATTAATTTTCTAGTACGATCGATCTGTTTGGGCTCCAGGGAGGCTCGGAAACAACGTTGTTTTGCATGGCAGTGTGCTGCTCAATGGGAAGAAGAGAAGGTTGGATTACGGCGCAGTGGTAAGTTCTGCTAGCTGCATGTGATTGTTGTTAGATTCGCTTTATTTTGGTGAATTCAATGAAGTATTAATTGACACTGGCAGGCATATGTGACACAAGAGAACGTGTTCCTGGGGACCCTCACCGTCCGAGAAACCATCGCGTACTCGGCCCACCTTCGGCTGCCGGGGCACATGAGGAAGGCGAAAGTGGCGGAGGTGGTGGAGGCAACGATACATGAGATGGGGCTGCAGGAGTGCGCCGATCGGACGATCGGGAACTGGCATCTGAGGGGTATTAGCGGCGGGGAGAAGAAGAGGCTGAGCATCGCGCTGGAGATTCTGACACGGCCGAGGCTCCTCTTCCTGGACGAGCCCACAACCGGACTTGACAGCGCTGCCGCCTTCTTTGTGATGCAGACGCTGAAGCAGATGGCGGTGGACGGAAACAAGGCCATCATCTCCTCCATCCACCAGCCCAGCAGCGAGGTCTTTGGCCTCCTCGATGACCTCTGCCTCTTGTCCTCCGGAGAGACCGTCTTCTTTGGAGACTCTAAGTTAGCCACCCAGGTGAATACTGTCAAACTCAGAGAGAATAAGTTGTAGAAATTTAACGGATTTGGTGTTTGTAGTTCTTTGCAGATGTTGGATTTCCCTGCCCTACAAGAAGAAATCCTTCAGATCACTTCCTCAGATGTATAAACTCTGATTTTGATCACGTAAATGCCACAATTAAAGTCTCATTGAAGTTACATGGGGTATGAATATTGATTTCTACATCACCATGCACTTCCTTTTCTGAAAAATCTTACATAATCATTTTGGTGTTTTGTTCTTATGTTCATCAAGGAAGCAGAAACATCTTCAGATCCTTTGTCAAAATTAGCTACTGCACAGATTAAAGGAATCCTCATTGATGCATACAAATGCTCAGAGTATGCCATGGATACCAAAAAGCAGATTCAAGAGATATGCAAGATTGTAAGCTTCTTATTTATAACTCAAATTCACCTTTTTTCGTAGCTGTAAACAAATAAAAACATTTTCTTGTATTTTTCTTTCATTGAAGGAAGGACTCACAGTTGAATCAGAGAAAGGTAGCCAGGCCACTTGGTGGAAGCAGCTCACAATTCTCACAAAGAGATCCTCTGTGAACATGTCCAGGGACATTGGATACTATTGGCTAAGGATCATCGTTTATATGCTGGTCTCTGTGTGCGTGGGCACCATTTTCTTTGATGTTGGCACGAGCTACACAGCCATTCTAGCAAGATCTTCTTGCGGGGGCTTCGTTTCAGGCTTCCTCACATTCATGTCCATCGGCGGCTTCCCATCCTTCATTGAAGAGATGAAGGTCTTCAAACGTGAAAGGCGCAATGGCCATTATGGAGTTGCAGTGTACACACTCTCCAATTTTCTGTCTTCAGCACCTTTCTTGGGGGCCATAGCTCTCTCCAGTGGTTCAATAACATACTACATGGTGAAGTTTAGGACGGGCTTCTCTCACTTTGCTTACTATACTCTCACTCTCTATGCTGGCATTGCTGACATAGAGAGCCTAATGATGATTGTGGCATCACTTGTGCCTAATTATTTGATGGGTATCATAACTGGAGCTGGCCTCATTGTAAGCAACTCTTTTACAGGCATTTGGGGAAGGATCATATATTTATGCACATTGTGTAACCACTTTGATTTTGCATTCTAAATTTCAGGGAATTATGATGATGACTGCAGGCTTTTTTCGATTACTGCCGGAGCTTCCCAAGATTGTTTGGCGATATCCTGTTTCAATTTTCAGCTACGGATCATGGGCATTGCAAGTGAGAAACCTGCCATTGTATTATAGTTAGTGCTTAGAGTGGAAGAGTCTGCAGGTTCATGTACTCACCACATTCATCTAACCTTCTGTGCGTAGGGAAACCTCAAGAATGATCTGATCGGACTCGAGTTTGACCCGTTAGTACCTGGAAGCCCCAAACTGAGAGGAACATACATAATCGAACACATGCTCGGGGTCAGTTTGAAGCATTCCAAGTGGCTAGATTTGATGGCTTTGTTTGTGCTGCTCATTTCATACAGAACCATCTTCTTTCTCATTCTGAAGCTGAGAGAGAAGGCATCTCCACTCTTTCAGATGATGTATGCAAGAGCTACTGTAAAGCAGGTGATAAAGAAACCTTCCTTAAGGAAGAGGCTGAGTTCAGTGTCATCAAGGTACCAACCACAGCATCCCATGGCTTTACAGGAAGGTCTCAGCTCTCCTCTGCCATGATAAGTTGATAACTAAAACAAATGTAAGACACTATAATCAAATTGTATGAAACAGACTGAATGATACGATTACTTTCAATGTGCAACTCTTATATATTATCATAAACTTTCAAGGTCATGCAATTTAATTGTCTGAGCAAAGTTGTTCAACGTAGTCATATGGGTCTTGGTTTCTGTTTATGAAACAAACATTACAACAAACATCGATATCCTTGTTTATCCACATACACTCCCAATGTCTCTTTGAAATTAGTTGTAACAAGTCAGTCTAACAAAATCTTCCATATCCTTGTTTTTTTTTTTTTTGGTTCACGGTATCATCGAGAACACATGTAACGCAGATCACAAAGTTTAAATTAGCATTACACATATAAACTCATGGTAAGCCATTTCTTTTTCCCCGGATGAATGATTTTGATTCCCCAAAAGCATAACCGTATGTAGCTTATAAAGTTTCTGCACAATACACACTCACTGTTTTCACGACTTCCATCAACAAGAGGAACAATGTCTACCTATATGCTGCATCCACCTCAAACATATGATGAGGAGCTTTGGTGCTTCAAAATTTAACTCCTCAATGGCTTCCAAGTGGAATGGTATGTATTTCCAACCAACTTGAAATATGTTTTAGTACAACTATTTTCCATTGCATTGCTGCCGTACTCTCCTTATTGGTGCTTAATCTATAGGGATATTACTCAGCTACAAATGCAACAAACATCACTGACTGACTCAGATTCTTGAGCAAAGGGGTAGTCCTTGTGTTGACTGCTACAAATCACAAAAAAGGGTCCTCTGAACTTCACGCCATTCATATAGCTTGCCTTACCAAAAGCTATTATTCAACATACAATTTAGTGTAGGGTAAGTCAATTGCTTGGTTTAGCTACTACAGCCAAGGCATCAAGGTACTAATTTGCAGGGGAAGCTCAAAAGAAAGCACGCTGATTCCTACAGTATGTCCCAGAATGAAGGTTCAACTACGCCGCAAGCACAGAAAGTAGAAAGCAAGTAAAACCCTAAAGTTGAAATTATTGACTAATCAGGGATGCCGGCAATCCAAAACGCTACCAACCAAGTAAAATCCCTAGCGAAATCTCGGAACAAAATTGAACTGCGGGAGGACACTAGAGTTCTTACGGAAGGGTTGGTGGTGTTGTTGACGGTGAAGAGTGAGATCTCGTCGACCATTGGGCGGAAGATCGCAGGGGGAGAGCTGCAAGGTCCATTACTGGTTGAGGTAGAACCTGCTGATGTCGGAGAAGGGAATCCCAAGGGTGAATCCCTCCTGCGGCCGGACCATCGCGTCGTCGCACGGGCCGAAAACGCCGTTGTGGTCGCCGGCCTCCGCCAGCCCAGCCATCAACAGCATCGCCGCCGTTCGATCTCGATTACATGCTCCTCGTTCTCGATCGGATTCTTCGCTCACTTCGTTTCCTCTCCGTGATCGATTCGATGGAGTGAGCGATCGACGAAGAAGCAAGCGGGCATTTAAAATTAAAGTATAATGTTACATTTAATATTATAATTATTAATCAACCAAACTATTTTCCCTTTTTTAGTTAAGTCGGGCACTAATTTGAACCTCCACGTTTCAATATCTTAACCGTCTCATTGCTGTAAGTAGAAATCCTGGCCGTCCGTTGACATCTGACAGCTCTTTCCACGCGAACCTTGGCCTCTTTCCTGTTCTTCTTTCTCTGCGTTCCTCGACCACTGCTCGCCTCGCTCCGGTAAATCGTGATCTCCTCCCCTCGATCGCCTCCTTCCTTCTCCAGTTCTTCCTCCGGTAGGACTCCGCTTCTGCTTCGACGATGTATAGATCGGCGCCTAGGGAACAGGTTAGGAATTTCCCTTTTCCGTTTCAGGTCTGCTCTCTTGATCAATTCGATTTTTCGTAGAATTGATAGGGTTGAACTCGTTGTTAATGCGTGATCTTGTGCTTATTGCTAAATATTGAAAGTTTTTGTTGAGAAAATTGGGCGTTTCATGTTATAGAACGATTAGGCCCCTTCTGGAATATGAACTTGATCTTTATCAAAATGGATGTAACATTTCTCTGAAATTTTAGAGGATGCGTGCGAAGGGACACTAAATGAAATATTAAAAAACACTTGAAAAAGGAAAAATTTTGTCTCCAATTTTGTTAAGAGATTATAGGAAGAATATAGTTAAACGTATCACCTGGTTAAAATTAAGAAATGATAATGGTTGAAATACAAAAATATGAAGAAATTGCGAGTAAGAAACTATACAATTCTTAATATGCTACCACATCCCTTGCAGAGTATATTTGATGTTTATATCATGATTCGTCTTAGCATGTGATAATGTCTGTGTTACTAAATATAATTCCCGGTGCACACACTAATGTTTGATGTAAGAAACTTTGTTTTGTTTGATGTGATTCTTAGTAGAGTCTTTCTTCTAATGTTTTCTATTCTATTCTCTCTCTCTTTTGTTATGGTAAGATGTCTTTTAGTTTTGTATTCGATCTCTGGTTATTTTTCAATACTTTAACTTTATCGTGCACACACTAATGAATACTAAAGTATCTGTCTCTTTGAAAATCCAAATTATTTAGGTTCTCGAGTATGCATTTACATTAAGAGACTCTCTCCCTTATAAAAAATTAATTTAATATTATATTTGATCTTAATCAAAAAGTCAAGAAAATTATGTTTTCTAGCGTCGCCGGCCTAAGATTTTTCTAGAAATTTCTCTGCTCGCAGTGTTGTCAATCTTAACATGTGGGACTAAAGAGAACCATGACAGTATATATTTTTAATGAGAAAAATTTTCAATAATATGTCGCTAAGTTTCGAACTCTAGATACCTGATTGATTAATTAGAAAAATTCTTAATAATACGTCGCAACTGTGTCTCAAACTCTAGATGACTAATTGATTAATAAGAAAAATTTTCAATAATACACCGCAGTTGAGTTTTGAGCTCTAAATCCCTGATTGATACGTTTGTAAAAATTATTAACAATCTTAAAATTATTTTCAGTGTAAAAAAGAAAAAGGACATTTATATAATTTAATTTTGGGTTTCACTAAATTAATTGAGAGTTAGTTAGTAAAAAGTTTAGATTCTCAATAAAATAGTAAGACAAAAATTTGGTCAGGTGAAAAGAAACATTCCCCAATAATCCTAAAGTTCCATCATTGTGTACCAAATTATAAAGCATTATTAAATCTTCAAAAAAAATTGTGAAAAATGCTTTGCTTTGCTGATTGCTTCTCTCAAGTGTTTACCTTATAGTGTTCATGCAGAACTGGATATTTGCTAATTCTTTAATTCGCTTGATGATTTGGCAGCATTTTCATCATAGGAGTGAAAGGTATGATGAGTATGAAGAAGACTACGATGAATATGAGGAAACATCAGAACACGAAAGAGAAGAAGAGCCCAAACCTCGGAAACCCACCAAGGAGGAACAAAATTTTCTTAAATTGAGAGAACAACTGAAGGACCAGATTAGAAAAAAACTGAAACAACAAAATACAAGTGCATCTGGTGGTCATCTCAAAGTCAACAGAATAAAAGAACAACTGATGATAACAAGTGAGTAATTCCATATTTATTCTTGATCAAGTACGTCTTACATAATTTATGTTTTAGACTTAAGAAAATTCATTCTTATGCATATTGTAATACCTGACCTCTGTAATTTGATCTGGAAAATACTTTTCTGTTAACATCTAAGTTTTAATCTTCCATGCTTATTTATTTCCACTTTAGTCATTAGAATCTAGTCTATTATGAAATTGAATAGTTTTGACATTATTATTATTTTTGTCAATGTCATATTTCTCTAGATCTGGCTCCTTCTTTGACCCTTCGTGGCCTGTTATTGCTTCAAGAGTTATTGAGGAAAGCAAGTCCATTAGAGAGACAAAGCATATTGTTGCGAATAGGTCAAGTTCTGTTATTGTAAGTTGCGACCTTATTTTTTTTGTTCTCTTCTTTCCATCTGACTGTCAAGGCATTAGTTTGCTTTAAGTAGAATAAGGACTAATAGTATCAGTAAAAGATTAATATGATCCTTGTTTCTGCAGCCGAAAAGAGAAGGCCTGTCCTCAGCGGCAACTATATCAAATCATCAACATTGCCAACAACCAAAAGTTGTAAATGAGGTAGCAGCAATTTGACTTAACCTTGTTGTATGCTATATGTATCACCAACAAGTTCTCGTTATATATGCTAAAACATCTATTTTGCAGATCAAAAGGAAAGCACAAGTGCTAAAAGACATGCGTGATTACTATTTTCTTTTGTCTCATGATGCTGATCTTCCTGATGCAAAAGAGGAGATTAGACCTAGGAGTTCAGCTCCAAAAGCTAGTATGAACACTGTTTAGGTCGACTTATGGAGGAGCACTTTCATTGGTGAATGATGTGTACTCAATGCATTCTGTTTCAATGGCAGATAGCCAGTCTGTTGAACGACTGCCACCAGTGCAGAGCAAGTTGCCAATATACAAATCTGCTAACTCAGCCTCCATTTCCAATGGATTGAGGAAAGCAGATCCAAGCAAACAGATTATGCAAAGAAAAACTTGGCCGACAAGGGAAGCTCCAGCAACCGACCAAATCCAGCTCCAGCAGAGCCAGATTCAGCAGAATCTAAGACAGGCACAGTCAGAAATGCTTCTGGCAAGTCTGTAGGGAATAATATGATGCAGCGTAAGGTTGCCATGCAGGTTGTCGGTTCAAATAGGTCTGCAGAGGTTGTCAGTTCAAATAGGCTTGCGCAAGTTGTAGGTTCAAATAGGCTTGCACAAGTTGTAGGTTCAAATAGGCTTGCACAAGTTGTAGGTTCAAATAGGCCCCCTAGCAAGGTAGCAAATGATCCAAGATTAAAGAAGGGCATTTCAACTGTAAAGCAACAACTTCCATCCCAAAAGCATCATCCTGAACAGAGAAGACCTACACAAGGAACTGATCAAGTTGGAAAAATAGTGAAGCGGCCAATGCCTCATCCAAGACCTCAGGTTCTATTCTCTTTGACCACTTCAATTAGCACAAAATGTGAAAGGGCACAAGTCTTCCTTATCGACAGTCTCATAATTGGCTTCTCATGCCCTCTTGACAATAAATACATGCGGACTTATAACTTTTAATGATGTATTTTGGCTTTGTTGTGTGCTTGTTCATTCCTGGCGGCATTTTTGATTTGATGCAGCATGCTAAACAAAACTTGTCTCATGGCAACTATGATAAACGCCCAAAAAAGAGACCTGCACCAAGGAGTTTAAGCAACGATGAAGAGCTTGATTATCGAAGTCTCATCAGGGGAATGTTTAGGTAAATAATTGGAAAAAAAAAATCAAGTACTTTTGCTGCTTTATTGTGTTGCTGCAGGATGTGGTTGTTGTTTTCTTTAGTCTGCTACTTGCTAATTGAGAAGCAGTATCGAGTTCTCTGGCTGTGCAATAACTCTATTCTCATTTTTTATGCAGGTATAACCCTGACAGGTATGCAGGGGATGATGAAGATGACAGTGATATGGAAGTTGGTTTCGATATGATACAAAAAGAAGAGCAAAGAAGGTATACATTTCCTTACTCTTCATTTGGATTAGTGCAGGTCATGCTTATCCCACTGATTTGCCAACAATCCCTTTCGACAATGTCTACAGCTCCAAGATTGCTAAAAAGGAAGATGAAGAGCAGCTTCGCCAAATTGAAGAAGAAGAAAAGCGGGAAAGACAAAGGAAAATGAAGAAAAAACTCAAGCATGGCTAGTCGATGCCCTAGGGGGTCAAAATGATATCTCAGTTTATCGAACAGATCATCCCTGCCTATCATTCACGACTTGCCCATTCAACGATGACTGTTCGACCATTCGACGAGCACACTCTTGTTTTGGTTTCTGATTCACGTCTTGGAAAACAACTCCAAGCCATCATTGAGATTGATTCATTGATTTAACATTAGTGGAAAATTGGGTTGATGTTGTTGCATGTTCGAACGATAGTTATATTTTATTAATTTCATCATCCTTGTCAACTCGTGTGATTAGGCATTTGTTGGTTTATGTGGAAAATGGAGATGATGGATTCAAAGGATTGAAATCATTTTTCAGTAAAGAAAGGAAGAATGAAAAGATAAATTTCCAGTGAACTCTGCCATCCCTTGTGCCATAGTATTTGCGGTAACTAGATTGTATAGCTTGTTTTGAATGAATCAAATTATCAAATCAAAATTGGGTGTTTTGGTTTACAAAATGCTGGCGTCCTTTCACAATGCCTTGTGTCACGAGGAAAAAACCAGTTGTTAGATATTTGTTTTGGTGTACCAGCAATGTAGTTTGTTAAATACAGATTGCGAATAGGAAATTCTACTAATGTCTCGAGCTTGTTTTTTATGTATCTGGTACAAAAGGAATGCTTTAAAGCATGGATACAAAGTACACGAATGTTGAGATCTTATCAGAAAAACACAAAACTCGTAGATCTCTGGTTAACTTTGTTCAGAAGATTAGTGTCATATAGTTCCAACATTCTGCTCTGCTAACACTAGCACAAATAAATACTTTGATGTTGTAGGTAAAGGCACTGGCTCATCCATCTCTAATTTTGATTGCATGATTTTACTCGTTTCATCTGTAAAATGACACTGAAATTTCACCCCCAGCACCAGAGACTCTTTTCATCTTGAGGCATGCATTCACTTTCAGCTTCAGTTTCCATGTTGAGATTTGTCTCCAAGGAGATGCTGGTGCATCTATCTTCCTCATCATCTAATCCAGCATCCTTATTCTTTCTAAATGAAATCAGAAGCCTCAGAAACAGCTTGTGGATCGTAGTAGATCCATCGACAACATCTGGCAGTGTTGTCACAAAGAGGAACTTCAATGTCTTTCCAATTTGCCCTTTTGCTAAGAATATAACCTAATTTGTATTATGTCCATCTGTATAATGTAGTGTTGTTGCCTTACAATCAGAACGGCAATCACAGTTACAAAATAGGTTGTAGAATGATGAAGTCATAGCTAGTTAGTTAATCAGCAAGCCCTTTGTATTGCAAGCCAGTTGGTTATGTAGCCGATGGCGCGAGTATCTAACCATGTTTGGACCTACAAAACAGAATGGCAGAGCTTTACCTTTCCTGGATGAATAACAACCAAGTTAGGCAGCCGTGCTGAAAGCAGTGGTATTTCGACCAAGTGTAGAATCCCGTTTCAGGATGAGCGTAAAGAGTAGCTCGTTCCATGTGTCTGGAACACCTGGCAGGCACCAATGGCTGCAATCTTGTTTGTAGCGAGGGGCAGTCCTCGAGGGGCCGTAATAAAATACGGAAAGATGGCCATCTTTTCTTCGAGCAGTCATCTGAGTTACATTCAGCAGATCCAACTCAAAATCCTGAGTTGGGTATGAATTTTTCAATGGAAAGTTTTTGAATGGTTCCAACAAATGTGCCCATGCTGCTTCTGGGATCATAGGTGAAACTAGATCAGGAAATGTTTCTGAGTGGCAATTCCCTCCATTTCTCCAGTCGCCGCCTCTACAATCATCCACATTAAGACTACTTAGAACCTTCACATCGAGTAGATAATTGTTATATATAATAAATACAAGGTAAAGAACCTCTAGAACCTCCATTTTTCATCAATTGTTATCTGGTACGATACATAAGAGGGCTGGAGTAGGAAACTGATCCTAAGAAAAATAGTAGATCTGCACAAACCTGAAATGAACAGGAGCATAAGTGCGAAAGATAACATGAGTCTTGCTCCTATCAATTTCTTTATGAATCCATTCAAACAATGTCTGTATTGATCTCCGATATGCATCGTCGACACTAATTTCCATCCTTACATCATTCCCTTCTTGGAAATAGCAACCACTAAACAAGAAGAGCAGGTAATTAAGTGAAATAATATTTGAGTATTCACAGTTAATAATCTCAGGAAAGATATAATAAATGCTATTCTAGTATTCTTTTATTCACAAAAATTTAAAAACCTTGAACTAAATAAGTAAATAGATTGATTTATAAGGTGCCGTCCTTTGTTTTCAAGAAAAAAGACAAATAAATTGATGAATGGTAGATAGGTTTAAGGACTTAACTTAATTGGCTTCATTTTTCTTCTAAGTTATAAGAAAAGAAAAGATACAGACAACATAGTAAATTCCTTTTAACAATTTAGTTCTATGTAGACTAAAATCACTATAATTACTCTAGAACCTAGAGAGAATTATTTAACAATAACAACAACCAAGCCTTATCCCATTAGATGGGGTCGGCTATATAGATCCTTCTATGCCATTGGATTCTATCTCCCTACTATATCATCATCTATATTTAAATAAATTTTATCTTATTTTATTATTGTTAATACGTCTTTTTTTTGGGTCTCTGATGTGCATATTTGTCATTATTTCACATCAATCCCGACTGTCTCATTAATATTTTCTTTTCTTATTTTGTATATCCACACATCCACCTTAACATCCTTATTTATATAACTCTCATATTTTGCTCATGTGCTCAAATCATAGTCCAACATTCAACTTCATATAATATAACAGATCTAAACGTCATTTTGTAAAACTTCCCTTTAAGTTTAGCAATCACATAGAACATTCCACGATCTCTTCCATTTCAACCAACTTGCTTGTATTCTATATAAGACATCTTTCAATTCCTCCATCCTTCTGCAAAAAAGATCCTAATACTTAAAGCTCCTAGTTCCAAATAACTTGTTTATCTCCTATCTTAAGAATTATATTATTATGTCTAATATTGTTAAACTTAAATTTCATATATTTTACAGCTTAAAATCTGAAACTCTAAAACCCTAAACCCTAGAGAGGACTATTCAAGCAAGAAGAAAATACACATAACATGACCTTTACCTTCTGAGAGTCTTCTCGTAGTTCCACCAGTGCCCAGTATTAAAAACAAGCACATCGGCATCTCTCCACCGAGAAGACGTCCAATCGAGGGCATCTAATCTGAGTGTAGTCTTAATTTGCTTTGGTAAACCCGGCGGAGCGCGGCTCTGGAGAACCAGAAATGGTGCCCTATAATACTCAACCGTGCAATTGTACTCTTCAAATTTAAACACTAAGAAGCCCATATGCTTTGTAATTGGGTTGCCATTAACTTCATAAATCGAGGTCTTGTTGGAAACTGCCATGGAAAGCATACAGAGGAGGGACTCCCACTGGTTCCTCCCAATGGAATCACCAACAAACGCCAACCTTCTGTTCCTTAACCACTTTAGCATCTTCTTGGGATCAAACCTAAATGCGATCGAAGATCAGTATGAACCAATAAAATCTTCGCAACATCTGAACAAACGAAGAATGAGAAGAAGAAGATGATGATAAAAGGAAAACAAAGACAGAAATTGGAAAAACCTGAGGAGATTGCAGCGGGCGGGCTGCCACCGCCACTTGGTGTAGAACTGATCGGGCCTGCCGTTCTCGGAGCAACGGAAACCCACGTCCATGAAACCGCAATCCCTGGACTCGTACAGCGGGTACCTCTCGTCCCACACCCACTCCCCCTCGAACCAATCGCATTCCCGGCCGTCGAGGCTCCTCCCTCTCTGCCCGTTGGCAACCACCTTCACCGATCTCCACGCTCCACTCCCATCCCGGCCGCTCCACCACCAGCCGTATTCCAAATGGACGAAGCAGAGCAGAAAAACGAACAGGAGGGCGGTTAAGAGAAAGAAAACTAGAAGGCCGACGTGCTCGAAGGGCTTCACTCGTCTCACCAGCCGCCGAAGTGACTCCATGCCTTCCTCAGCCGGTTCGACGGCGCCTCCGCCATCCCCGGCCCTCCACCTGGGAGAGGACATGGGGAAAAAGAGCGAGAATAGCCCCAGTAGATGAGGCAGAGCTCGCAATCTGCCAGTGGAACAAAGGGAAGGGGGGTTACGTCTTCTCGCTGCTCCGCTCTGAAAATAAAAGCTCGCTTCTTCACTGTATTAATTTAGCTGTGTGGACTGTGTTGCCTTACAAAGAGACTTTGTGGCTGCCAGAAAGGCAGGGTTTTGTCGCTTTTGTCGGGCAGCGAAGCTAGCGGCGAGGCGGTGGTAGTGAAACAAGTGCTAGTTCTCGAGTAGGGACGGTAAGTGTCGTTGAATTTTCCATCTACTGGATGTCTGGATCTATAGAAATTAAGGTAACAGGGTACTGAGTTTATTTTAGTATATTAAAAAAAATATATATGATATATCGTATTAAATTTTTTGATATTAATATTAATATAATATTTATATTAAAAAATTTTAATATAATGTATTAATATTAAATTAATATGATTTTTATACATACATACTATATACGAAAAAATATATATTTTTAGTGAATCCCTCGTCGATAATCTCTTTCTTTCTCCTAATTTTGTTTTTCTTCCATTACCATCATAAATTAAACCAGAAGAAAAATTAATTTTTCGTTTTTTTTTTTGATAAATTGCCGAATATGTAAATATGTAGCCGAGCAGAAGCCCTAATCCATATCACTTCCCTGAATGGAGTAGGGTTTCTTCGATGAAATCTGTCTGTTGAAGAAGCAGCGCCAGAATCATGACCGTTCATTTGAGCACGGCTGGCCGCTTGTATTCCGTTTCATCTACCTCTTTCGTCAGTTTTTCAAGGGGATTCCATGGACTGATAGGAACAGTCGGCGTTTTCGTCGATTTTCGCCGTCAGGTGATCTCTCCGTCAAGTTATTTGCTTTCCTCGCGAATCAAGTCAGCCATTTTGTTATGTGCTCCTAAAATTTTTAGAGCGACTAGTCATCGCCTGTTCTTGGAACTGATTGCCTTGCGTCTGTTTGTGATTTTATTATGCTCAATGACTGGAGCTTGAAACTAGAACCATTGTTACTGTTTGCTTGTTCCTATTCGCCTAGTTACTGTCCTTTTGCTTGTTCCTACTGCAAATTTACCTGCTTCAGGTTCCAAAAAGGCCGCACTGCCCAGTTTGTTTGTTGATCTGGTGGCACACATAGATAGTAACATCCAGCAATGAGAATTTCCCAACATCAATTTTGTATTGCCCGCCGCCCGGTAATAACTCTTCAAGTAGAATATACTAGATTAAACACATTGACTTGTACAGTTTTGAGTTGTTTCGCGAAGTCATTTCCTTGAAGGCATATTGCATAGCAGAACAGAAAATATCAATGTTTAAATGTCCAAGGAGTACTTTTCAAATGAGATGCTCTACTTGCCTGCCCTACGATCTTCTAAACCATACTCGAGGACCTACAGACTTCAACATTGCAAGAGCATGCAACAACTTAGTCGGTTGCATGCAAAATTGGTTGTTAATGGCTTCTTCTACAAAAATGTACTCATCACGAAACTTCTCTCCTGCTGCATTATATCTGGGAACATATCCTATGCATCTCTAGTGTTTAACCATTTTCTGGAACCAAATACCACCCTCTGCAACCAAATGATCAGGGCAAGTTTTCGTGGTGATATGCTAGGGAGGTCCGTATACATCTACAATAGAACGAGAAGTAGGGGAGGGAGAGAAGATACATAGCCGAATAGTTACACCTATGCCTTCCTCCTTGCAGCATGAACCAAGGCAGGGCCAAATTTCTTAAGAGCATCCACAATGCTCTAACGTTATAACACCTACCACTTCATCAAAAAAACATGGGGTCAACTGTCATATACTCGTTATAACAATATACTTCTTTCATCCACAATCCTTTTAACGTTAATACTCATTATTCATGGGTCCCACCATCCACTCACTCATTTTAACATTATAGCATATTAAATAAATATGTTTTATATATGTTTTAAAATATTTAAATTATTATTATTATTTTAAATAATAATCTTACGTTTGTTCAAAAAATAAACGTTTAATAATCTTATTTTATTATTAATTATAATAAAATATTTTAAATTATTATTATTATTTTTCAAAAATAATATTAATTTTTAAAATATATTTATTAAATAAAATAGATGTTTGTGAGAAAAACGAAATTACAATGTTAAGTAAACAATTCAGATAATATAATTAAACATTACAATCATTCAAAAATATAATAATACTAGAAAATGAACGTTAAGTAACAATTCAGATATTTCATCTTGACTTAATATTCTTGCATCGACATTCATGTATGATAAGCTGTTCCTTTGTCATCTACGAGGTGTTTTTGTTCAATATTTCGTACTCCTTCAACTTCAAGCGACGATTCTTAGCTTCAGATTTGAACAATGCAGCTTTTGCCTTAATCTCCTCTACTTCAAGTTGTTTTTGTTTCAAATCGGCTTCGGACTTCTTCACGCTTGTGTACTCAGTGAACTTTGTGATAATATTGTTGTAGTTTACTGTCAGATCCTCCATGTTCGATTTTACTTTGGCTTTTCCCTTTCTTTTTGTTGTCTTTTGCCCCATTGGACGAGTATCTTCATAATCCAGGTCTATACTCACATCTTAGTTGGAGGAGGTGTTGCTTGCTCCCGACTCTGAGGTCCTCGTCTTCTTTGTGGCCACAAAGTGATCAGCGGACTGTGGAGTAAACATTGGACGGTCTTTGACAATTCTCCACACATGTTCGAGATTGAATGTAACACCATTATTTTTGGATAGATATTTTTCGTACGCAAACCTCAATATATCTTCATCATTGTGACCACTTCGATATGAACTATAAATACTATTGTAATTTGCGTTGAATCGATATACCTTCTTTTGGATTGTATTGTGCCAATGTGACCGTATAACATTTGCACTTCTGGTGTTTGAACCTAGGGGAAGATTCTCATTGTAGTAGCTTGCAACCCGTTCCCAAAAAGCATCCGCCTTTTGATCATTGTCGATTATTGGATCATCACTGATAGTGACAAAACTTCTCGCTAGGACCTCATCTTCAACCTTTGTCCAACTTGAACGCTTTCTTGTACCCTCGGCATTTGAAATCGTCTTTTCTAAATTGACCACCTCAATTGGGGATTCACGGTCGGAAAGTTGAGTCTCCGGGACAAAAGTCGGAGTTGCAGGTTCATTCGACATCGAAAGAGTGAAAGACATACCAGTTGTGTGCGGGGTACCATATCCATGAACAACCGACGGCGTGAAATATGAATGGCTCATGTTTTGCCAATATTCAGTTGGAAGCAGTTGATATGGACCTCAAGGGGCATAATTCAGATGATTCATAGAATTTCCAAAACCTTGGACATTTTGAAGATTTTGTGGAGGAAACGGCATATTGGGAAATGGATGTGGGTATTGATAATTTGATGGAATTTGTGGATTTTAGGAAGATGAATATTCTTGCAACATGTTTGTAGAATTCAAGAAATTTGTAAAAAATGTCCTATTATTTTCATCTATTTCGGATAGAAAATAAGATGGTAGGAACTTGAAAAAGTAGATGAGGAGAGAATTTAGAGAGTAAAATTGAAAGAGTAGTGAGTGGGAATGAAAATATGTTCACATATGAATGGATATTTATAGTCGAAATTTCAAATTAGCCGTTAACTAGCTGTTAAAAAGTAACCGTTAAATAACTAGCCGTTATTTAATTTTTAATTTTTAAATGTAAATTTGTTATTTAAAAAAATCATTATTTAAAAACTTATATTTAAAAATGGCGTTGCATGTGTCGTTGGTAAAAAAAAATTAACAAGCCGTTGCATGTGCCGTTGGTAAAAAAAAATAAAAAAAAAATTTTGCACATGGGGTGGGCTCGCCCTGGCCCACCCCACAAACACTTGAACGCGTTCAAGCTTTTGAACGCCACGTTGGCATTCTGCAACGCGGCGTTAATGCACAGTAGCATTATAACGCGACGTTTAACGCCGCGTTGTAGATGCTCTAACACAAGGGGAACAGTTGCATTGTAGGGACCAGATATAACCCTACAATTTCTTAACACCAGAATCATAGATTTGCTCAATTTCTTAACACAAGGGTGCCCTAGAAATCTCAACTCAACTTTTGGACTCATTTGATTTTAAATCATATGAGGTATGTGAATCTTGCCTATAAGGCAAGATGACAAAGATTTCATTTAGTGGACATAGCGAAAGAGCTAATGATTTGTTAGAACTCATACATATTGATGTTTGTGACCCTTTCAAAATAACAACTAGAGGAGACTATCATTACTTCATTACTTTTACTGGTGATATCAATAAATATGACCATGTGTATCTCATGAAACACAAGTATGAATCTTTTGAAAGTTCAAAGAATTCAAGAATGAAGTACAAAATCAACTTGGAAAACGTATTAAGATGCTTCGATCAGATCGAGGTAAGGAATACCTTAGCCAAGAGTTTCATAACCATCTCGTTGAGTGTGAGATCATATCTCAACTTACTCCACCTAGAACTCTATAGTGGGATGGTGTATCAAAAAGAAGGAATCGTACTTTATTAGATATGGTACGATCGATGATGAGTCAAACAGATCTTCCTACTTCCTTCTGGGAACATGCTCTCGAGACGGTCGCTTTCATACTGAATCGCGTTCCATTTAAGGTCGTCATAAAGACACTATATACGATATGGACCGGGAAGAGTCCCAAGATGTATTTCATGAAGATTTGGGTTATGAGACTTACGCTTGACGATAAATCTCAGATAAACTACGACTTAAATCAGACAAGTGCTATTTTGTAGGATATCCCAAGGAAACAGAGGGATATTACTTTTATAATCCCACATAAGGCAAAGTGTTTGTTGCCAGAAATAGTGTCTTTCTAAAAAGAGAATTTATTTCTAGAAAAATTAATGGGAGTAAAGTCGATCTTGAAGAAATTTAAAATACATAAACTAGCACCGAAGCCTTAATGGAAATTAAACCTGTACCACAAGATGTTATGAATCATAATTTTATTACAACACAAGAAGTTGTGGAGCAACAATATGTTCAAGTAGAACAAGCTCTATGCAGATCTGATAGGACTCATCGTCAACCTAAGAGATATTCTTTTTTCTTGTATGACAACGATGATATAATGCTTGCTAGTTTCAATAAGCCTACATCTTATCAAGAAGTTGTACATGGTCCAGATTCTGATAAATGGTTAGAGGCCATGAGATCCGAAATGGAATTCATATACACTAACCAGTATGAACTTTGGTTGATCCACTTGAAGGGATCAAGCCCATTGGGTATAGCTAGGTCTTCAAAGTGAAGACTGACATGGATAGTCTTATGCATACCTATAAGGGGTGATTGGTTGCTAAAGGATTTAAGCAGATTCATGATATAGGCTATGATGAAACCTTTTCACTAGTTGTAATGCTTAAGTCTATTCGGATTATACTTGTTATTGCTGCTTACCATGATTATGAAATCTAGCAGATAGATGACAAAACTACATTTTTGAATGGAAATCTATTCGAGGATGTGTACATGACACGACCTGAGGGTTTTGTATATCCAAAGGATGCTGAAAAGGTATCTAAGTTGCAAAAATCCATTTATGGATTAAAGCAAGTTTCTAGAAGTTAGAATCTTCGATTCAATAATGCAATCAAAGCTTTTGGTTTCATCAAGAATGAAGATGAACCTTGTGTCTACAAAAGGGTTAATGAGAGTGCAATCACCTTTTTCATATTGTATGTAGATGACATGTTTCTCATTGAAAATGATATCCCTACACTGTAGTTTGTGAAAATTTGGCTTAGGAATTATTTTTCAATGAAAGACTTAAGTGAAGCAGCCTACATTTTAGGCATCAAGATCTTTAGAGATAGATCTAAGAGATTGTTTGACCTAAGTCAGAGTGCATATGTTGACAGGATGCTTAATTGATTTGCTATATAGAATTCTAAGAAGAAATTTCTGTCAATGTCACATGGTTGAGCCTTTCGAAGACTCAATCCCCCTCTTCTAAAGAAGAAATGAACCGCATGAATCAAATTCCTTATGCATCTGCTATAGGGTCTATCATATATGTCATGCTTTAAACTCATCCTTATGTCTCGTATGCATTAAGCATGATGAGAAAATACCAGTCAGATCCAGGTGAAGGTTACTGGACAATAGTCAAGAATATTCTTACATACTTAAGATGAACGAAAGAATATTTCTTGATATTTGGAGGTGATGAAGAGCTCGTTGTAAAGGTTTACAAGGATGTAAGCTTCCAAACTGACAAGGATGATTCCAAATTGCTGTCAAGGTATATATTTTACTTACATGGTGGTGTTGGTTATTAGATACTATAGTGGTTTCATCTCATTCGAGTGATCAGATACTACAACAGTTCTATCTCATTCGAGAGATCATCAATAGAGGAGATGTAAGGATATGCAGAGTACCAATTGATGTTAATATTATGGATCATTTGACCAAGACTTTGGCACTGAGGAAGCATAATGACCACATTAGGTCAATGGATATTAGATATTTCAGTGATTAACACTAGTGACATAAGGAAATTATTAATGTAACCCTAAGAGTCAATCATGAGTTGATTGACTTAGGACATATTGTATGATATTTTATTAATAAAAAGGCAATGATTATTATATGTACTTCAAATCTGTGTCAAATGAATCAATATAATAATGTCCTAGGGTAGTAGGTTCTAGTGTACAATATATCAATTGGTTGAATTGATAGTGGGAGATATAGATATATATAGATACTACTTTTAAATAGTAATAATCAAGCATTAATATATAAGTACAATATTAATGTGTTAAGACTAGTATGTAGGGCAATGGATGATTTAATCTCACAAGTCATAGATATGAGATATCAGGTTGACACATGGATATATATTAGAAAATATGTATTGAATGACCCGTCATGAAAATGTTTCATGGATCGTTATATGAGTGTCATAAATATTCTCATAGTAACTATTAGTGTGAATAGTCCTTAGACTTGAAGTCACTACGGTTCCCTACATAAGGAGTTGTATATTTTAGTATCGACAAATGTCACCTATAACAAAGTGGACTATAAAGTCGATCACGGGGTATGCAATAAATTGTGTGAAGGGATGTGAGTGATGTAGATGAGATATATATTCCTTTCATATGACGGAAGCGATATTTGTAGGCCCCTTGATTAGTATGACACAAGAATGCATGATCATACTCAAATGAGTCAATATGAGATATTGAACTTATTTGTTTGAGTGTTGTCTACTCTGAAATCATGAAACACAAAAATTGATAAGAGAATGACACAATCTATGTCTCATTGACCAATCTAGATATCAAGGATAGAAGAATTAAGTTATACAAAATGATAGACACAGAAAGGTTAAGTCGGATCTCGATATTTTCGTCAGTTTGGTAGCAATTATGCATTGCTAGATGTCACTCATTATTTATGTATCTAAAATAATGATTTGTGTATGATCCAATCTGAAAATCAAAGAGACGGAAAGCTAGGGATGTGGCGCTCACGCTGACCTCTTATGGACTCCACGCGAACCTACAACACATACTACGTCAGTGCCGAGCAAGGGAAGGGGTCCCCCGGCATTGGCCCTCCGACACTCAAGTCAGTCACCGGCGATGAGGAATGAAGCGGAGCAACAAGAACTGTAGCACAAACAGTGAATATTGCATACCTCCGCTGATGTTTGAACCCCCCCCCCCCTTTTATATAGAGCTCCGGTAGCGCACGTGCATGCTTTCCAAGACAAGCACGCTTCTCAAAGCTTTCCCTGAAAAGACTTGTCAGTAAAGTGTCTCTGACACAGTACCTTAACGGGCTGAGCATATCTCTGAAGTGACAGTGGAAGCTTTCGTTATACGATCTTCTGGCAGCCCATGCCTGGTGTCGGTGGCACCAACTCCCAAAAGGATGTCGCTAGATATAATCAGGAGTGTACTACTAGGCCGAGCGGATTGGCTGCTCGGCCTGAACTCCGCCGCCCTAGTGCCCTGTCTGGCCGACCGGAACCTCGCTGTACCTCAGTGTGTCTGCTCGACCGAAGGTCCACTTTGTTATTGTCGAAACCTGCTGCTAGGTCAAGCGGGGTAGCCGCTCGGCCGAAACCTGTTACCAGGCCGAGCGAGATAGCCGCTCGGCTGAAGTTGGCCTCTGCACACATCAAGCTCTGCTGTCTGTCCGAGCGGGGTAGATGCTCGGCTCGGCTTCTGTACATTGTCTCTCTTGAACGTTGGTTGTTTGATTACTCCCCGTGTTGAAGGCGAAGGCGGGTCGGAGCCTTATTCCCGGTCGGGGAATGCTTCGCCCGACCGACCGATGCCATCTACGCCTTGACTTTGACCTCGTTTGACCTCCACCGTGGCAACGGGGTGGGGCCTTCATCATCACCGCATCACAAGCCTTCCCCTCAAGTCTAGTCGAAGGAGGTTGTAAGTCCGACTGATTGGACAATTGTCTGAGTAAATTTCCTCCCGATCGGCCTCCTACACTGTGTGGTTTCTGATTAAGATAAGATGGATCCTCGTCGACCGGCCTGTTGAAGCTTGTCGTACGGGCGTAGGTGTGCTCCCTCGATCCGATCGGTATGACGAAGGTTTGCACTTGTGAAATCTTTCCTTGGGCTGTCTTGGGCGAGCGCGAGCCAGGTTGATGTCATCCAGATTTCTAGGAAATCATGTAAATCTCTGTACATTAAGGCTGAGCGCGCTCCCATGCCGTCATTAAATGTCAACCCGTAGCGAGGCGCTATGTGTCCTGCCCGCTGTCGCCGCACGCCTGACGTGACAAGGTATTGATGTGACATTTGACGATTTGAATTCAACGATTCGATCTTTGCCTGGGTTTCTGCAACCTAGATCAGATGGCTCCGATCGGGCGACCCCCAGACTTATAAGCCCGTGCGTGTCACTACACTTGCACACTCCGTCTTTGTGCTCCTCGATGCCAAACTCTTTGTGCTCCGACGATCTTTCTCCTCCACTATTCTCCGACGCTTTTTTCTTCCTTCGTCGTTTCACCAGCGACCCATTTTCAGTAAACTCCCTCCGTCAATCTCTTGCTTTGGCATCTTCCGGCTTCTGTGTTTCTTCGTCTTCATCTTTTTCGGCGCCTATGTGTTTCGGCGACCATTCCGTCGGCAAGTTCCTTCTCTTGCTTTCTTGTTTTGCAATGGCAAGTTCATCGCAGCCTCCCACCGACATCCCGGGGCTTTGGTATACTTCTACCGAGTCCTGATTCGACGCCGGCGATGCTGAGAGTCTGAAAGCCGCTTTTGAGCTTCCTCCTGATTATGAAATCATCCTGCCTTCTCCTTCCGATCGGTCGGATTCTTCGTCACCCGGTTGTATCATCTTCTATCGGGACCATTTTACCGCCGGTCTGTGGTTTCCCATCCACCTCTTCTTTTCTTCCGTGTGTAAATATTTCCGAGTCTCCCTCCATCAGCTAGTGTCGAACTCCTTTCAGTTGTTATGCAGGGTGGTTGTCCTTTTTCGCTTGCACGACATTCCACTCACTCTCCGGCTCTTCCATTATTTTTATTATCCCAAGTCATCCGAGCCGGGGACTTTTTCCAAGTCCGAGTAGGCTTGGTTTTCTTTAATAAAATGTCGACTTCCAACAAACACTGGAAGAATTACTTCTTCTTTGTGTGCTTTCCCGAGCGGTCAGATTTCCCAACACAGTGGCAGCTCGATGTGGCGGCCCAGCCTCCATCGAAGAAGTACAAGAGCCGATCGGACTACCTCAAAGTAGTTTCGATGTTGACCGGTCAGAAATATGGCATCCACAAGCTGCTGTTGGAGAGTGTTCTGTACATCTTCGGCTTGAGTCCGATCCGCACCCGACTCTCGTTCAACCTAGGTATGTGATCACTTTACTTCTTTCTTTGATTCTAACTGATTTTTCTTCCTTTCGTGCAGCGAAGTCATGTTGCATGCACGTCTGGCCGACAAGGCGAAGCTCGCAGATGTCGCGATCAATGTGGTTTTTGTCGAAGAACTGGGGAGCCGAGTCCTACAGCTGGTCGGCTCACAAGAGGAGCCTCAGGATGAGAGCGAGGCAGCTCCTGCCCTGGCAAGTGGCGGGGCGACCGATGACTCCTAACCCCCTTCTGAACGGCGTCCGATCATTCCAGTTGAGGGGGATTCGGGCTCAGCTTCCTCGGACGAGCCATTGACCAGGCGCAAGAGGTGTCGGGCGGAGTCTTCCTTGTGCTCTGCCACTTCCGGGGTACATTCTACCGAACGAGTGGAGACATCGACCCTTGGTCCAGCCCCAGAGTCCATTGCCCTTGAGTCGTTGGATCAGGCGCCCTCTCTATCTGATCTGCCTCAGGGACAGTCTGTGCGCCGCCGGTGGCCTTCCTGCCACCTAAGCCGAAGACTAAGAAGTTGGACATTCGATCGGCTTCTTCATCACGGTCGTCCGGGCGGGCCACTTCTGCACAGTTAGCCCCGAGCGGCCAATGTCACATTACGGCAATTTTGCATCTTCCGACCAAGGAGTGATGCGAATCTAGCGCCAAGTCCCAAGCTCCGGAGCACCAGATCATCATCCAAGGGTCGCTCGCCAAGATATGGGAGGATGCCCGGGCTCGTGCAGCGGTGATGCCTCCGGGGGCACTCGCGGATAGCCACACCCAAATGTCCACTGGGGTAACTCTTACTTTTGCATAGTTTGCTTCTGATCAGCGCTTATATTCGCTTTGTTTGTAGTACTGGGTGGAGAGTCTGGCCATGTGCTAAAGGCTCGCTTTTTTGGAGGAGGAAGTAAAGCAACTAAAGGCGTCGAGCGGCCAATCTTCCGCCGCTCAAGAACAAACAAGCGCCGAGGTGGCCAAACTTTGAGCTACTCTGGAGAAGAACAACAAACTGCTTGAGGCCGAACGGGCCAAGAGCGTCGAGCAAGCCACGATGCTAGAGCAGGTCACCACTTTTGACAATAAGATCGAGTCAACCAACGCGCGGAAGAACCGGGTCATCGCAGACCTTAAGAAGAAGAATAAGGAGGCTTGGGCCCTTGCCCAAAAACTCAAGGAAGCTAAGGACTTCCTGGTCGCCAAGCGGATAAGCCGGTCGGCAGAAGAAGCTGCCCTCCGCAGCCAACTCGCCTCCAAGGACGATGCGCTAACCACCACCAAGGGTGAGCTGGAAGCCTCCCGAGCGGCCCTGACTACCTACCAAGAAGCTGAGCAGAGTCGTTTTGAGGCCATGAAGAAAAATTACCTCCGTTCAGATGTTTTTAATGAGAAGGTCGTCAATTGGGCTCTGCGCCTATTTGACCTGGCCATCGATGGAACTATCGATCAGCTCCGCGAGGGAGGCCACCTGTCGGCTGCTCTGACCAGCAGCGTCATCAGCCAGGATAAGCTCACTGCCGCGCTGCCTGACGATGTCTTGGACTATCTTGAGTAAGGTTGAGCGTTCCTGTAAAATGTAAAACTTTTGAAGTCTTAATGAATGCTCGTCCGCTCAGACGAGTTTTATCTCTTTGAATGTTTCTTCGACTCCCCTTTTCCTCGAGCATTGTGCAAACTCATAGCCCTGTTACTCCGATCATCCGTAATTAGTCTATTCAGTCAACCGCTCCTCGTGTATCCGGGGTTCCATTATGATTCTGCAGACTTCCGATCGACCTTAGGAGCATTTCGAAGAATAGTGTCGAACGATCACTATATTTAAAAGACTTAAGCTTTTTGAAGACCGCTCGACTCTGAATGGGGGAGATACGGGATCTGATATGCTGGTCTGAAACTAGCTAAGATTGCTCGATCTCGAACGGGAGAGATATGAGATCCGATATGCTAGCCAGAAACTAGTGAAGATTACTCGACCCCGAACGAGGGAGATAGGAGAGCCAATATGCTGGTTCGAGACCAGTGAAGAGTGTAGACCTCGGTTTAAGGTCGTCACTCGACCATTAATGTGATCTCGGGTTTAAGGTCGTCGTTCAATCGTCGATGGAGACAAGAGTTTAAGGTCGCCGCTCGACCAATGATGACGACTCGAGTTTAAGGTCGTCGATCGACCTTGATGGAGACATGCGTTTAAGGTCACCGCTCGGTCGTCGATGGAGATAAGGGTTTAAGGTCGCCGCTTGACCGTCGATGGAGACGCGTGTTTAAAGTCGCCGCTCGATCTTTGGTGGGCACACACGTTTAAAGTAGCTGCTCGACCATTGATGTAAACTCGATAGACCCAAGTTTAAGGTCATCGCTCGACCATTGGTGGAGACACGCGTTTAAGGTCGTCGCTCGACCGTTAATGTGATCTCGGGTTTAAGGTCACCGCTCAACCGTCGATGGAGACACGCGTTTAAGGTCGCCGCTCGACAATTGACAGAGACTCACGTTTAAGGTCGCCACTCGACCGTTGATAGAGACACACGTTTAGGGTTGCTGCTCGACCGTTGATGGAGACATGTGTTTAGGGTCGTCGCTCGACCGTTGATGTAAACTCGATGTAGACCCGAGTTTAAGGTCGTCGCTCGACTATTGACGTTCACTCGGATTTAAGCTCGTCGCTCGACCATTGTGTAAACTCGGGTTTAAGGTTGTCGCTCGACTGTTAGGGAGATGCACTTGAAGAGACCTTCACTTTTTATTCAAATTTCGCCTTGCGTTTGGGATACATACAAAAAAAATACAAGTACAGTATTCACTCGCGCACCTTTCATCCAACCCTGTAGGGTTGAAGGTGATTCGCGCTCCATGGCCTCTCGAGCTATCTTCCCTCTTCATCCTCCAGATAGTAAGCGCCTGAACGAAGCTTCTGCACGACCTTGAAAGGCCCTGCCCATGTGGCCTCTAGCTTGGTGACGTCACCGACTGGCTTAACTTTCTTCCAAACAAGATCGCCGACTTGGAAGGATCTCGGGATCACCCTCTGATTGTAGTCTGTTTCATTCGTTGTCGGTATACCGTTAGCCGCTCCATTGCCTTTGCCCGCGTTTCGTTCACCAAGTCGAGCTCCATAAACCTCCGTTCAGCGTTTCCCTCGTCATAATGCTGCACCCGATCGAATTCTACTTCGACATCCATAGGGACGACTGCCTCGTCGCCGTATACCAAATGGAAGGGGGTTACACCGGTCACCTCCTTCGGGATCATACGGAGGGCCCATAACACGCCGGAGAGTTCGTCGATCCAGCTGCCTCCCACGTGGTCGAGCTGAGCGCGTAAAACTCTGAGGATCTCCCAATTGGTGATTTCGGCTTGCCCATTGCCTTGAGGGTAGGCCACCAAGGTGAAGGCTTGCTGGATACCATAGCCCTAACACCATTCTCTGAGCTTTTGGCCGGCAAACTGTCTCCCATTGTCGGATACGAGTCGGCGTGAGATGCCGAACTAGCAAATGATGTTCTGTCAAATAAATTTAATGATCATCTGCTTGGTGATTCTTGTCAGTGGCTCGACTTCCACCCACTTAGAGAAATAGTCGACCGCGACAAGCAAACATTTTCGCTGACCGGTCTCCATGGGGAAAGGTCCAACGATATTCATGCCCCATTGGTCGAACGGGCATGATACCGTGAACACTTTCATTTCCTCGGTTGATCGGTACGACATGTTGTGATACTTCTGGCAGGACAGGCAGGTGGCCACCGTCCGAGCAGCATCTTCCTAGAGGGTCGGCCAAAAATATCCGACCAAGAGTATCTTTCGGGCTAATGCACGGTCGCCCGGATGACCTCCGCAAGAGCCTTGGTGCACCTCCTTCATAATGTACTCGATGTCTTCCGATCCGACGCACTTAAGGAGGGTCCTGGAGAAGGCTCTCTTGTAAAGCTGGTCCCCAATCAAGGTGAACCGTCTGACCCTCTTCTTCAATAAGCGAGCTTCTTTCGGATCGATAGGTGTAACTCCCGAACGCAGAAACTCTACCAAAGTTGTCCTCCAGTCATTCGGGAAGGTTATTCCTTCCATTCGGTCGATATGCACCACCAACGAAACTTGTTCGATCGGTTGACCTATGACGATCAGCATCAATGAACTGGCTAGCTAGTTTTGCTAACTCATTTGTCGCCTGGTTCTCCGATCGGGGGATCTTCTGTATAATGATCTCCTGGAAGTTGACCTTCAACTTCTCGAAAGCCTCCGCATAGAGCCTTAGCCGAGCGTTACTTATCTCGAATGTAGCTGTGAGTCCGAGTGGATGAGGACTTTAACTGCTCCAACATGTCGAGCTGCCTGTAGGCCGTCTATCGGTGCCTCATACTCTGCTTCGTTATTAGTGGCTATATAGTCCAGCCTAACGGATAGCTGCATCCAGTCCAACTGAGGTGAGATAAGTAATATGTCGATTTCGCTGTCTTGCTGAGTGGACGAGCCATCCACATATGTCTTCCATGTCGTCGCCGGCTCGTCACTCTGTACTTCTATAACGAAATCCGTCAAGACTTGAGCCTTGATCGCCGCTCGAGGTTGATATTGAATGTTGAATTCGCTTAGCCTTCCTTACGCTACCGGGTCGAGAAGGACTCGTCCTAGGGAACTGTTAGTTAGCACGATGATTGTATGTGCTAAGAGGTACGGACGAAGCCTTCAAGCGGTGAGAATCAAAGCGTACGCTAGTTTTTCGAGACCGGTATAGCAAGATTCTGCATCCTTCAATATATGGCTCCAAAAATATACAGGATGCTGCTCTTGGTCGTTCTGCCTAACCAAAGCTGATCCAATGACATGTTCGTTGGATAATAGGTAAATCCAAAGTGGCTCACTAACAACTGGTTTGGTTAATACAGGCAGTGAGTTCAGATATTCCTTCAGCTCTTCCAGTGCCCGGTCGCACTCGGTGTCCCATTGAAATTTCGTAGCTCGGCGCATCACTTTGAAGAATGACAGGCTTCGATCGGGTGACTTGGATATGAATCTGGACAGCGTTATGATCCAACCGCTCAACTGTTGAGCTTCCTTTAAATTCCAAGGCGGAGGCATGTCTTGCAAAGCTTTGACCTTGCTCGGATTGGCTTTAATGCCCCGCTCGGTGACGATATAGCTCAGGAAGCGGCTGCTCTTCGCGCCGAATAGATACTTGCCAGGGTTCAGTTTGATCCCATAAGTCCTCAGCGTTCGGCAAGTCTCGTTGATATCTGTGCATAGGTCATCAGCTCGGAGGGATTTAATTAATATGTTGTCGATGTATACCTCCATATTACGGTTGATCTTTCGTCGAAACACCTTATTCATCAGCCTTTGGCAAGTGGCTTCGGCGTTCTTGAGTCCAAACGACATGACATTGTAGCAGTACGTCCCGTCGGTCATAATGAAGTTGACCTTCTCCTGGTCTTCTCGGGCAAGCGGTACTTGGTGGTATCCTTGGTACGCGTCGAGCATGCAGATCAGCTCGGAGCCCACCGTCGAGTCCACCATCTGGTCTATCCTGGGCAAGGGATAGAAGTCCTTCGGGCAAGTCTTGTTCAGATCGCGGAAGTCGATGCAAACCCGCTATTTGTTTCTCAGCTTGAAGACTAACACAACATTGGCTAGCCAACTCGGGAATTAAACTTTCCTAATATGGCTAGCCTCCAGTAGTTTCTCTTTCTCCACCAGATGATCATATTTTGCTTCGTGTTGAAGTCTCGTTTTCTTTGCTTCACCGGCCGAGCGTCCGGTCGGACATGAAGCTCGTGCTGAGCCACGCTCGGGGAGATACCAGGAAGCTCATGGGTCGACCAGGCGAACACATCGTGATTTTGTTTAAGGCAGGCGACCAGTTATGCCTTCTTCTCCTCCTCCAGGTCGGCGACGATGAAGGTTGTTGCCTCCGCTCAGTTGGGGTGGATCTGGACCTCCTCCTTTTCTTTGTATACCAAGGTAGGGGGTTTTTCAGTGATCGCGTTTACTTCTAGTCGAGGAGTCTTTCGAGCGCTCCTAGCCTCGGACTTGACCATCTCGACGTAGCATTGCCGAGTGGCCAGTTGATCACTCTTGACTTCTCCCACCCGGTCGTCCACCATGAATTTGATTTTCTGGCAGTAAGTAGATACTACTGCCCGGAATTCGTTGAGGGCGGGTCGGCCCAGTATGACATTGTAGGTCGACGACGCGTTCACCACGATGAAGTTGGTGGTCTTGATTCTCCTCAGTGGCTCTTCCCCGAGTGAGATTGCTAATCGAGTCTGTCTGAGCGGCAGTACTTCATTGCCCATGAAGTCGTACATCGGGGTCCTCATGGGCAGCAACTCACTTCGATCAATTTGTAACTGATTGAACGCCTTCTTGAAGATCATATTCACCAAACTCCCTGTATCAACAAAAGTTCAGTGAATTGTGTAGCTAACAATTACCGCTCGAATGATCAGCGTGTCATCATGAGGGATCTCTACTCCTTCCAAGTCGTTGGGGCCGAAGCTGATCTGGGGCTCTTTGGCCTTCTCTTTGCTGGATCTCATGGCATGGATCTCCAACCATCGAGCGTACTACCTCCTGGCTCTGTTGGAGTCGTCGTTGGTCGACCCTCCGACGATCATGTCTATCTCTCCTCGGGAAGCGTTGTTCCTATTTCTTCTTCCCGAGCCGATGGTCTATTTGTTAGAGTGTATACTAAAAATCTAACTTTTTATAAACATTTATTTTTGAAATAAAAGAATCACATTGGTCAAATGTCTACATTTATATGTTAAGTGTAGTTGTTTAATTAATTTATATTGTAGATAACATGGTGTGTGGTGTCACACACAGAAGATCATGTTATCAGTTCTTTATAAATTATAAATAATAGCTCATGACTAAGATGGATAGCAACAAACTATTGAAATAACCGTAGTGTAATTTGGTATTAGTTTATCTTAACTATAAAATTACACTAGTACACTATGAGTGTATTGAGCAGGACCATTTGAGGTAGCTTCTTTTTATACTGACTAAATAAAAAAACAAGATCTGTTATTATGGAAGTGTGTGCTCTTAATTGTAATATAATAACAAGCACATATACTTAATATTTATTTCTTTAATTTATCAAATGGTGCGATTTAGTTCAATAAATCAATAGGCCCGATAAGTTGGGAAATAATATTATTTATAGTGTGTGTTGTTGATTATAGAAGGAAATTGTGTCCTAGGAATCTAGGTTGATGATGTCCCCAAGAGGAGCTCATAAGGATTGTCATGTAAACCCTGCAGGTGGACTTAGTCCGACATGACGATAAAGTTGAGTGATACTACTCTTGGAGCTAGATATTAATTAAAGTGAGTTGTCAGTAACTCATTTAATTAGTGAGCATTTAATCTTAAACATAGGGAGACTAACACACTCATGATAAGAAGGAGCTCATATAGTAATATGGGATTGGTGTGGTAATTCAATAATAACTCTTTAGTGATATGAGTTATTATTGATGAACTCGAGTTGGGTGTTCGGGGCGAACACGGGAAGCTCAAGTTCATCGGGAGACCAAAATCAATTCCTCCTATCGGTCCCTGTCGTAGCCTTTTATTTATAAAGTGTTATACCCACCCATACCTACCTTCTTACCCATCTTAAGGTGGTCGGCCAAGTCAAACTTGGAGCCTAAGCAAGGGGCTGGCCAAGTTCAAGCCTTGATGGATCAAGTTGGTGGCCGGCCACAATAAAATTAAAAGGATTTTATTTTTTAAAATCTTTCCTTATATGTAAGCCATGATTTAAAAGAGAGTTTTAAAATTAAAATTTTCCTTTTATAGTTTCTACAAAATATTAAAAGAAAGGATTGAAATCTTTCCTTATTTGTAGATTGAAAGGAAGATTTTAATTTTGGAGAAAACTTTTCTTATTATAATCATCCACATGTTTTAATAGAGAGATTTAAATTTATAAAAGTTTCCTTTTATAACCAACCATGAGAGGATTTTTTAAAGAGAAATTTTATTTTAAAATTTTCCGGAAATAAATTAGGAAGTTTTAATTTTGTGTTTAAAACTTTCCTTGTTTGGAGGATTTAAGGTGGCCGGCCAATAGAAACAAGAAAAGGAAATTTTAATTAAATTTTCCTTTCATTTGCAAGGAAATTAAGGAAGTTTTAATTAAACTTTCCTTATTTGTCAAGACCAAGGAATATAAAAGAGAGGGTAGAGATGTCTCACCTTAACACAACCTATCTTCTATTATTCCTCTCTTCCTTGGTGTGGTCGGCCCTCATCCTCTCCTCCTTTTCTTCTTCTTTGGCCAGCGGCATCTTCATCTCAAGGAGCTTGGTGGTGGCCGGATTTTGCTAGAGGAAGGAGAGATAAGAGGCTTTGTTTATTAGCATCCCTTGGAGCTTGGTTGGTGGCCGAAGTTCTTCATCTCAAGGAGCTTGTTGATTGGCCGAAACTTGCAAGGAGAAGAAGGAAACTTAGGTGGATTCTCGTCTCGGTAGATCGTCGTCCACACGACGTCTGAGATAAAAAGAGGAATACGACAGAAGATCGTGAGATCTATAAGCTATAAAAGGTATAACTGGTTATTAGTTTCCGCATCATAACTAGTTCATCCTTTTATTTAGATCTTGAAATATCAAACACAAAAGGCTAATGAATCTAGGTTATCGAATTTATATTTTCGATTTTGTGTTTCTTTTGCTTTTCGAACTTGTGATTCGATTGTTTTTTTTTGTTAAACCTAGGGTTACTATAAGGAAATTAAATATTGAATTTCGTTGAAAGACTTTGTTTAGAAAGTGGTGGATGCTCTCATACCCAATAAGGCACAGTGCCTCGCCATGTTTAACCTGGAAGTCGATCTCTGGAATTAATATTTAATTAAATTTGTAACATGGGTGGATTTGGATCAATAATGTTAAGCATCGTTTGCGATCCAAGTC